>NC_140069.1:7551218-8057159 GCF_964194135.1 Talpa europaea
TGTAAACCTGAAATTCCAGTAAATGGTTTACAAATTTTATTACTTAGCAAAAACCTTAGTTTAGTTTTAGTTTTTTTTTTTTTTAAACTGGAATTTTAAGTCAACTGCAGAGTTGCCACTGTAACAATTTTATATACCAAGTTTATTTAGGCAAGCACTAGATAGACTGACAAAAGTAAGAAAAAATTAGACACTTAATACCATAAACATTTTTTAGTAACTTGTCCATATGGCTTTAGATGTTGCCTTGAATTTTGTAAAGAAATATAGTGTTTACTTGGAGAATATATTGTTTTCTCCAAGGGGGAAAGACAAGTAGATCAGTCTTCCTGGAACAAGATCTTATCAAGAGAAGTTTAGATAAAAGCCTAGAAGTAAGTTTGTTTGTTTGCATAGGCCAGGTTAATTATTTCCTTTTTATAGTATGAGTAAACACATTTAAACATCGTAAAAAGTATTAATACTCAACATTAAAACCTTAAGGCATGTATGCTTTTTAAACCATTAAATTTTGAATTAGTTTTTTTTTTAACCACAATTTTAGATTGCGATCTCAAAATTTAGGATTTTTTTTTATATATAGGCGCCATTTAAAATTAATCCTCCAGAGGCAAAAAGCAAGAACAAAGAGATCTCTTGATTTTCATTTAAAACTTTTGGCCATGTGTATTAATTTTAAGATACAGTTATTTTTACCAAAATTTGCAAAGACACTGAGAAACTACAGTTTAGCAAACTCCCCTTTTTTAGTAACAATTTTTTTTAGTTTGACACATTTATTTAACCAAGTTTTTAATATTTTTTTATATTAAGCAGGTTTTTAATGACATAGAAGTTAGAATTCTTCCATAAAACAAGTACCCAATTTTAACCCTTACTTAAAACCTAGGGTCCAACCAAAACCACAACAATTTTAAAGTCAAACAGTTTGTACTGACTTTCTTAGATAAGAAAAACATTTTGAGTTTGTATTTTTAAGTATTATTAATTGGCTTTACATTGTTTTAGTTTTGTCACACTGAGACCAAGCACATTTTTAAGACAAAAGACATTTTTTTCTTTTCAGAACGATGTATGGGGAGGGCAGGAGAAGAGGAAGAATAAGATCTTCCTTTACAGTTTGCCTGTTTTCAAACTCTTATCAGAAATTAATTAGTCTTAATAAGAAACTAAACTTTTACAGGTCCAATAAGCAGTTTAGAAGTTGTCACTTAACCAAAAATCACCTTTTATAGCTCGTTAGCAAGTCCAGAGTAACTCAGCAGTTTTTACCTTAAACATTTTAGACTTTAAAATCAGAAAAACACAGGGAAATAGAACTTTTTTCCTAGCATGAACCAAAACAGTTTTTCAAGGTGGACAAAGGGAGAGTTTAGTTCCCCCACAACTGGAAGGCTGCAGAGACGTACCAATGATCTCAACACTGGAAAAATAATCCAGGCAGCTGCTTATTGAGAGCAAAGGCAGTCTTTTTTACCAGCCAGCTGTAGTGGACCCCTTTAATTATTAGTCCCCAGCATTTTGTCTTTTTGTCTTGACTGTGACCAAGGAGGGTTAGCTGGAGAAGATGCCATTTAGGGCCAAATTGGGCTAGTTTTTAAGAATGTGGCTTAAGGGCATGTCCCATGGAATTGAGATAGAGCATTTTATGGTCTCTGTAGCAATAAAAGAAAAGTACCCGCAATAGCAGCGCAGAGACAAAGCAGGGACATTCCTGCAGTTAAGTCAGAGGTCGTCCTATCCGACCAGGACCATATATTATGGTTTCTCGACTGGCTCTCAACTCTAGGATGCCAGGAGAGATGTCGAGACTTGGGTCTAAGTGACTTACTAAGAGAAGCAACAGGTGAGATAGGAGCCAATTACTCCTGAAAATTGGTCTTAATTCTAAGATGCAGGAGAAATGCGTGCCTCCTTTGCATGGCTGACGAGGAGGCTCCCATCTGCAAAAAGGAATGAAAGCGGGTGTCCAACACCAGCTTCTTTCCCCAAAGGCAGAGAAAACCTATAGACAGGTCAAATTATGGATTTAGGGTCAAATTGAACCCAATTCTCAATCCACTTCTCCCTTGCCTTTTTACCGGAGGCGTCCCTCCATTTAAACCCGGAGCTCTAACTGCGAGTGATCAACAGTTTCCTCGCATGAAAGTCCACTGGAGTTAACCACTCCTTTCCAGTGTGACCGATGTATCTCTGCCTGTCTCCCTCCCAACAGACAGGTGTGGGGTACCGGACTTTGTGGGACCCTACCGACGACCCCTAACCAGTCTCTGTGCAAAGGGCATCTATTCCAAGCTTCTAGCAAGCTTATAGTAAGCCATTCTCCTCGTCCGATGAAAGACCCTGAACACACCTGAACAGTAGAGACTTAACACAAGCCACAGACCGAGTCCAGCGACCTAACTTTTAATGATGTCCATTTGCCAGACAACAAAACTGATTCCTTTTTTCTTAAGTCATAGCCCTTGAAGCGGCAGTAGCCCAGAACCTGATATTTACTTATTTTAAACTCACCTTTGAAAAACTGCCATGAGACAAATTTATAATACCAAAGGTATAATTAATTAGCTGGTCCTAGGATTTGAGGCAAACCTGTACATACATTCCTGTCATACTATGAAACTCAGCCTTCCTTGCCTGTGCCAACCAGCAGGATTGAAACAGACACCAGGGAAAAGGCTCCCAGGGGTGCCCCAAGATTTTTATAAGACCATTTTGTACTTTATGTTTGTAAGTTGCCTTGATAGAAGCTGAAAGAAGTCCGTCCTATAGGGGAGGGATTAAGAAGGTGGAAGACCCCCCCCTTTTTTTTTTAACTGTTTGGCCTCCGTGACTCTCGCCTAGGTGCCGACCTAGCAGAACGCCTTGTCTGAGCCATCGGATCTCCTGGGTGTCCAGGGTTCCAAGGGTCACAGCTTGGTCGTTCTGAGCACCCTCGGAGTCCCCGGATGATAGAGGAAAGTAGGAATCAGTGACAAGAGAGTCTCGACATTCCCACTCAGCAAGTGGGGGATCAGGAAGTCTTGTCAGCTTGTTATAGGACAGGGAGAGGGGCAGCGACCACCCTGTTACAAGCTGAGAAACCTGTCACCCGAGACTTTAGGAATGGCGGCCTCACACTAGTCGCATTTACCGGGCCAACGGGTGCCCATTAATTCTCTTTGCAATCAAATAAAGGACAGAGAAAAAGTTTGTGAAATGTCTACTGTCTGTCTGAAGCCCACAGGTAACAGAGAAGTAAAATCAGTTGCACTGCAAGAGAAGGAAGAATGGAAAGAGAGAGAGAGCAAAGAAAGATAAGAGGAGCCATTCAAATAATCCTAGCAGGGATCCGAGGCCAGGGTAGGGTTTTGTGTCGGATCCTGTGTGGTGCTTAGTGAGGAATGACTTTCCCAACTGTCACATTGGGACCATTCATCCTCCACTGGGTCTCGGCAGCTCCCCCTCTGCTGAAGGCAAGGGAGGATGGCCCGAGCTGCTGGGAGATCAGCCCCTTATGTGCAGCTCCCGGACGGCCTCTACATGACGTATGTGCCTAGCTCTTCGGAGACCAGAGTCCCTCATACGACGACAACCAGACTTTTTATTCTTTGACTGGCAGATGGGCTAGTCCCCTTACCTGGTCTGGTCACCAGTTTATCCTTTCACAGGCGTCTTTAAGGCAGTCGCCCTTTGGCATTCACTGACTGTCCTGTGCCCTTTTTATGGCCTCTTTGATGGCTCTGAGAGAAAGAAAATGTTTAGCAAGAGAAGCTTAGGACAAGCTGAGGGTAGAAACAATTTGTGCCTCTCGGCTGACTTACCTAAAATCTTGTGAGATCCCGGACAAGGCCCCAATTGATACCGGAATTGTCAGGCCTAGTCTCCCAGCCAGGAACGGATCCCAGGCTGCAGGGGCAGCGCTGAACCCCAGCTGCTAGACCCCCACGGGCTGGTGTCTCACGAAGCCGCAGCAGGAACTTCGCAGACGCTCAGGCAAGCAAGCGAGAAGACGCAGGTTTGTTTATAGAAAGAAAAGTTTATTGAGGAGAAAAAGAACAGAAATAAAGTGGGACTCCCAGGCCAGGGAACCAGGCCAGGGAGGGGCAAGGAAGCCAAAGTGGAGTTGTGTCTCAGGGAATATAGACCTTTTTCCCCTCATTATTCTAAAGCTCCACCAGTCTCTTTGTGATTGGTTAGTTCTTGGCTGTCTCACTTAATTTGCTACTGAGTGGGGGAATCTTCACATTCCTTCTCTAACAGGTCTGTCTTTCCCCATTTGTTATGCTTATCGCTTTCTCTTTATGGCCTAGTCCTCCAGGTGAGCATCTCTACATTTTGCCTTATCACCTGAAGAAAACCAGGACCATTGTTAACCTTGTCCTTGGTCCTGGGATGTTTGTTTTTCCCAGTGGAATTGGTTACATTCCTTTGGTTGTCCTTATCTCTGAAGCCTCCCTAAATTCTTCAGAGGTCCCCTCCTGCACTGTCCCTAAAACTGTCTAATAACCCTAGCTTGCCCTGTCTCAATAATCACAGGCTCCTGGCACTTGGGGAGTTGGGTGTCAGGTTCCCAATCCCACTGAGTGCCTTGGTGGCTGCCTGAACCAGCTCCTGTGTGAAAGACAAATCATGGCTTCGAGTTTTACCTTCTGGGTGATGAGCCCTGACCGGTTTGCTTGCTCACAGGCTTCATGACTCCCCACCCTAGGGGGAGTGGAGCTGACTGTTTTGGGATCTTCCTTGTTGGGGACCTTTGCTCAGTGTGGGCTCCATGTGTCCAGCCCAGGCCCCCCAGGCGGCGCTAGCTCCTGTCCTGGCCTCCCCATCACCTGCTTCAGGTCCCTCATCTCCTGATCACACTGCCAGACCCCCCTGCTGAGACTTGGGCCTCATCTTCCCTCCTTCCCCTCATCACCCCCAGCCCCTTACCCATGTCTAGAGAGAGTCTCGTCCCCCACGGGCCGTCTCTGCACCTGACTCTGCCCTCGGGAAGTGGCCGAGGGTGGCGGCTGCTCCTCACCGCCCGGAACCTAGGGGACCCACATCTCGTGGGGCTTTACCCAGACAGCCCCCCACTGGGGCCTGAGACAGGGGGTGCTGATCTCCGGCTGGGGCCAGACTTGGCCCTTCCTGACTCTGTCTTCGCCGCGCTGGGCGGCCAGGCCTGGTGAGTTCACAGTTTCCTCGTGACGGTGCAGTTTCCTCGGCGTCCCCTGAGCCAGCTCCGATCCCGGACGCGTCATGGACAATCCCGCTGGACGCTTCCCCTCTAGGGACAGTCTCAGCACAAGGCGGTTTCCTACCCTGGGGACGAGGGACCAGGCCCTGCGTCCTCCTGCTTTCCCTTCTCACCCGTCTCTCCCAGACACTCCCCTCAGGGAGTCATGGTCTTTCTCGTTATTTTCCAGGGAAAAAATCCCCTTTTTCTGATACTAACCTTCTGGAGCTTGGCTGAACTTCACAGGTGACCACACAGTCCCCCCAGGGCTGACCTCACTTCCGACACCAGCACAAAACTGTGCCTGTGCCGCCCTCCCTGCTGATGCTCTGGCTACAGTTTCAGGGACTCCCATGTCCTCCCAAGACCAGACATCATGCACAGAGGAAGGGCTACATGTGTGCTTCAAATTATTATCTTTTAAAGATATATTCATGTGCATAAGAACTGGGGTACAGGCCAGAGTTGCGGGGGTGCGAGGATCCACCAGAGACAGAGGGGGGAACAGAACAGGCAGACTGACTGAAATACACTGCTGAGGGGAGCAGCGGGCGAGACAGGAGAGGTCTGCTGCGCCATGTGGGATCTTGTGGGCTGGCCGGGATAGAACCCTCACTGCAGAGGCTGTGGACAGCTTCACAGGGCTGTTCTCAACTGCCTGCACCACCAGGGGGGCCCTCAACTTTTTTTTTTTTTAACAGCAAAAGCTACAAATCAGTATCAGCCAAGGGAAGGGCACACATGGGTGGGGTCTATCAGGGCCCCCATCCCAGGTGGTCCCTCTACCCACACTCCTAGAGCTCAGCGTCCTGTCAGTCACAGAGGGGCCCTTGAAGCAGGACCACAGATGATTGTGCCAGGGGAGAGGCGCGTGTGCTTCAGGCTGTTTCCTTCAATCACGCAGTGCAAGGTCTAGAAAGTCAAACTCAGTTTCAGAAAATGTTCCATGTGAGGGTGATGTGCTGAAGCTCAGCTGCCGTCCTCGTCCTGAGGGAGGAAATAAGGGGTTCACCAGGGGGAGAAGGGAAACATGGGGCATTTAAGAACATTAGAAGGAGGCAGAATGTAAACAAATGTGCCCAGAAACACTGTCCGGGCGCGTCCTGCCTTCTGGGGGGGCTGCGGGAGATGCCAGGCCGCTCTGGCTGGTTTCTTCCTCCGGACACTGCTGGTCCGGCCGGCACAGGAAGGCCGCGGAGGGAACGGGCCTTGGGGCTGACACTGCCCGGCGGGCAGATCTTCACGTCTAAAAAGAGACTCAACGTGGCCACTGCGTGCAGGCGCCTGACACAGGCAGGTGAGAACATTCACTCCTGCTGAGCCGATGCCCCTTTGGGCCATTCAGAGGCTCTGCCCGGGGTGCCAGTGCCTGCCCCACCCTGTGCCTCCTCCTGGGGCTGATTTCTGCTCTTCCTCCCCTGCTGAGCGAGCACTCTGGGGCGTCCTCTTCACACGTGATAGGAATGGGGGGAAAGTGTGTGTAGAGTCATCCATGTTTCCAAAAACGGCAAAATGAACATGGATTCTCAGAGCCCGTGCTGTGCAGAAGGGGTGCCCTATGGCGGCCCTTTGCACGCGCCAGTGCCTGCTGTGTCGCCAGGGAACCCCTGTGATGCGTGTTCTCCTGTGAGGACCATCCCAGCGGGAGACCCAGGGGCCTGTGTCAGTGGCGGGAGGAGGTGATGGAGCAACCCCCGCCTTTGGTCTCTGATGATTTTCCACGGAATGGGAAATGCTGGATTTGAGGAGAGGAGTTTACCAGAGAAATGCAACGGGAGAGCCTGAGGATGGATATGGGGAGTGGGGGTCTAGCCCAGCTCTTGCTGTTCCCCTCTGGTGGGCACTGATGATCTCACCCCCCTCCCCTACCCATTAGGCCGCTCCAGGCTGAGCTGCCCAGCAGCAACACAGCGCAGCCTCACCCGTGATTCTTAACTGTTCCAGGCGTCATACTCAACAGTGAAAATAGGTCAAACTTGGGTTCATGATTGACTTATTTTCCAAAATATTATCATTTTAACACACAACCAATGTAAGTACGATAGGGAAATATTTTACATTCCTCATAGTTTTTCTTTGTACTCAGCTGTGCATTTTGCGCCAAAGTACATCCGCATTTGGACGAGCAAGTGCTTAATCTGCACACTGGTGCCTGGCTGCCGGGTATTCCTAGGTCTTAGATCCTTGGGTCAGTAAGGAAATGTTTATTTTGTTTTAATTTTTAGTCTCCACCTTTTTGACATTGTTGACCAGAGAGGTCTTTGCTTTTGAAAAAACAAACAATTTCAGAACGGCCAATGATTTAGTGAAACCAGCACTCATATAAATGTTGGACAGA
Source organism: Talpa europaea (assembly GCF_964194135.1). Lineage (NCBI taxonomy): Eukaryota > Metazoa > Chordata > Mammalia > Eulipotyphla > Talpidae > Talpa > Talpa europaea. The sequence goes on from NC_140069.1 coordinate 7,558,757, forward strand.
GCTTATGCCAGGACACAATCTAAGCCAGTGGTGGTGTGTGTCAAGATTATTAAAAAGTTCTTATCATTTGAGCCTATAATCCTCATCTGTGGATATATCAAATCTAATCAAGTATTTAGCTTAGACAGCTGTCAGAGTATTAGCCTGGGACAGTAAGGAGGTAGAGAGAAGGAGCAGGAGAAAGCAGAGAGTCAAGTGCGCAGCCAGACCCCAGGGGTCTACACTTCCCCACATTGTCTGGACTGTGGTGCGGGGTGTGGAGGGTACTGGGACAGAACCTCCAACCCCAAAGATTTCCCTCAGTGTGAGGGGGGGACAGTGCACAGGGGATGATCCAGGGCCTGAAGAGACTTGTCAACCAACTGAAGTGGATTGTGCTGGAGCGTTTGGGGTGAGGCTGCTTGTGCTGGGATCCCTCTGAGGAGACACCTGAGTGTCCTTGGACAATGGGGAGATGCCTTGGCTGGAACTGCACAGAGACAATCTGGGGGGAAGAGCCAGCAGGGCTGAGGGTGTCCGAGGGTCACATTGGCCTGCTGAGCGCACAGAGGAGGCCCATGTGGCTGGTTCTCAGGAAACAGATGAGGCAGGTTTTGTAGGAACAGGATCAAGTGCAGAAGCACCGAGTGATTGCCATGTGATTATTATTATCCAAGGAAATGCTGGTATGAGGGATGATTATAGAAAATTTGAGAAAAGTAGAGAAAATTTGCAGGTGGCCTCACACCACCCACTTCCTGCTATAGTCAGTCACCCAGTCCTGTAAGGAACAGGCAAAGGTGTGGGTCCCAGACAAGTAGTTGTGTCCCTTTTACCAAACTGTTTCTTTATATTTGCAATGAAGATTGTTGCCAGATGAGATCACATGACAGATGCAGGTACTTGTATTTCAGGGGAGATTCCTGCTGGCAGCTCACAGGGGGCAGTTCAGATGCTCCCCTGAGCCCTGACACAAGCCTGTCCCATTTCCAGAATCATCCTTCCACCTTCTCACTGGCTCTGGCTGTATTTTACATGCAGTGCACTGAAGAATATGATTTTACATGCAGTGCACTGAAGAATATGAACCAAAAGTAGTTCCTGCCCCCCTGTCTGTGGATCCACGATCAAAACTGGTTTGTTTGGAGGTGACCGTAGAGTGTGTGACCCTGACACTGATGTTATAATCCTCTTTAAGTCATAAAATACTCCTTCAGCAAGATTTTGTATAACTATGAAGAAATAGGCCTGACTTCCAAGGAACCTTATCTCCTCTGCTCAGGGCAGCCTAGATGCTATATATCGGGGCACCCCAGTCTGTGTCTACAGCCAGGAAGGCCTGAGAGCTAAGGGCTGTGACCAGAACTCAGCTCCAGGCCTGTTCTCCTGGAGAGGGCAGCTGCTCACCTGCTTATTTTTCTAGGAAAAGGCCTTGGAAATTGACTCGGGCACATTGGTGGAGAGAAGCCACAGACCAGTCACATTATCACTCTCTGGAGCTCGTGTGGCCAACTCTGCTGGACCTCAGGACTCTGAGCATTGAAGGGCCCTGCTCACTGGAATCTCTCCAGGACAAAACACCACATATCTGGTGAGTTAGAACCTGGGACAAGGAGGTGAGTGAGAAGAGGTGATACTATATTCACAGTCTGAAATGCTCGGGCTGGGTTTGTGAAAGGAACAGAAGCTTGTTTTGTCATCATTGTACACAAAAGCTTTTCTCCCTAAAGTTCTCTCTCTCTCTTTTTAAAAAGATTTAATTAATTAATTAATTCATTTATTTATTACAAGAACTGGGGTGCAGGCAAGATGTGCGGGATGGTGAGATGATTTACCAGAGACAGAGCAGGGAACAGAACAGGCAGACTGGGGCTTCCCTGTGGCACAGTGGTTGAGTGCTGGGTTGCAAAGCTGCCACCGCCTCTGCAGCGCCGGTTCGATCCCCAGCCACTGGTGAGGGTCCCACATGGCGCGCAGACCTCTCCTGCCACCCGCTGCTCCCCTCAGCAGTGTATTTCGTGAATCTGCCTGTTCTGCTCTCTGCTCTGGCTCTGGTGAATTCTCTCACTCTCCCGCACTTCTGACTGTACCCAGCAGTGTATAAATAAATAAATAAATAAATCTTAAAAACAAAAAGAATAGGCAGACTGACGAAATACACTGCTGAGAGGAGCAGTGGGCGAGAGACGAGAGGTCCTCCGTGCCATTTGGTATCTCCATGGCTGGTTGGGAATTGAACCTTTGCTGCAGAGTCTGTGGACAGCTTCAAAGCACTGCACTTAACCGCCTGGGCCACCAGGGGAGGCCCTCCCTAAAGGTTTCTTTAAGGAGGGTGAGTTCCTGGTAACTGAGGTGAGCCCTGAGGCTACGGGACGCGTGTTGGGGCATCTTTGCCCAGGTCAGGTCTAGAGAATCTTTTGTTCCTGTTCTGCTCCTGGAGTCCAAGCCTCTGCGCTCCCTGTCACAGCAAACCTGCTGACATCCCAGCCGTGCCCCGAGTCCCTCCTGCCACAGCCTCGCTACCCCTGGTAGCTTTTTGTTCTAGATAATAGTCACTGCACCCTGTGAGGAGATGGGCGTGGGACTTCGATTTGCATCCCCCTCATGGCTCCTGGTGTGAGCAAGTGTCCAGACACCTGCTGTGCGTGTTTATGTCCTGTTTGGAGAACTGTCCATTAAAGTCCTTTGCCTAGAGAAAAATGGAGATTCTTGGACTTTTTTTTTCTATTGTGTTCTTCCTTATTTATTTTGGATATGACGCCCTATCAGTGGGTGGTTTTCAATATTTCCCTCCCTTGTGCCGGGGTTTTGCCCTCTGTCATGATTTCCACTGCTGTGCAGAGGCTGTTTTATGCACCTGCTGGTCTCCTTCCCTTGTTGCCTTGTTTGTGAGATCACACCCAGTGTTCTCTTGCCTAAAAGTTCTTGTCCAAATGGGTGTTTCTGGGAGGGCTGAGGACCAAGTGCTCCTGTTCTGCCATTTGCTGACATCAGTCTCTAAGTCCAAAATTGCCTGAGCAGAGGGAGAACTCCTGGCAGGCCGGCGACTACCTCTGCGGGGCCCTGATGGTGGAGAGGTTGTTCACCTTATAGTGTTCTAGTGAATCCTGATCCTCGTACCTAACAAAGAGGCTTCTGGATTTTTAAATGTGAACACCTCGTGCCCATCACTGTGAACTACAGAATTGTCCTATTTCTGCCAAAGCAACAGTGTATGACTCAATTTTGCTGCTTGTAATGGGTTTGTGCAAGTTTTCTATCTCTTGTTTATTTATTTATTTATTTATTTATTTATTTATTTATTTATTTATTTTTTCTTTTGAATTTTTTTTAAATAATAAATTTTATTTTTATATTCCCCATACAATTGCAACCCCCTTATTTTGACCCCAATTCCTCCCCTCCTGCCCCCTAACCCCTATAGAGTGTCTCTGGTTCATAGTATTTTGTTGATTTTGATTTTCACTTTCTTATAGTTATTCATTTTCCTGGTCCCTTATTTAAGTTTTCTAGATTCCTGCTATGAGTGAGACCATCCGGTATTTTGCTTTTTCTTTCTGGCTTATTTCTCTGAGCATGATCCCTTCCAGCGCCATCCATGTGGCTGCAAATTGCATGTGTTTATCTTTTTTGAATGCTGAGTAATATTCCATGGTATATATGAACCACATCTTCTTGATCCAGTCATCTATTTTTAGGCATTTGGGTTGTCTCCAAAGCTTAGCTATTGTAAACAGTGCTGCTATAAACATAGGGGTGCAGGTATTTTTTGTAATTGATGTTTCTGTGTCCTTTGGGTAAATACCTAGGAGTGGAATTGCTGGATCCTATGGAAGCTCTATGTTTAGTAGGTCCAGAAATCTCCACACAGCTCTCCACAGTGGTTGGACCAGTTTGCACTCCCACCAGCAGTGCAGGAGAGTTCCTTTTTCTCCACACCCTCGCCAGTATTTGTTGTTGCTAGTTTTTTAATATGTGCCATTCTTACTGGTGTAAGATGGTATCTCATGGTAGTTTTGATTTGCATTTCCCTGATGACAAGCGATGTTGAACATTTTTTCATATGCCTGTTGGCCATTTGCATTTCCTCTTCAGAGAAGTTTCTTTTTAGCTCTTCTGCCCATTTTTTGACAGGATTATTTTCTTTGTTTTTGTTGAGTACCATCAGCTCTTTGCAGATTTTTGTGATCAGTCCTTTATCATTAGTGTTCAGTGCAAAAATGTTCTCCCAGTTGGTGGGGTTTGTCTTTGTTTTTGTTATTGTCTCTTTTGCTGTGCAGAAGCTCTTTAATTTGATGTAGTCCCAGCTGTTTATCTTTGCCTTCACTATCACTGCTTTGGGTGATGTGTCTGTAAAGATGTCTTTGATGTGCATATCATGTAGTGTTTCGCCTATATTTCCCTCTATATATTTTATGGTTTCAGGTCTTATGTCTAGTTCTTTAATGCATTTTGAGTTGATTTTTGTGTATGGTGTGAGGTAGTGGTCAAGCTTCATTCTTTTGCAAGTAGCGACCCAGTTTTCCCAGCACCATTTATTGAACAAACTTTCTTTGCTCCAATGCATAGTCTTTGCTCTTCTGTCAAAGATTAGTTGATCATAAATCTTTGGGTTTATTTCTGGATTTTCTATTTGATTCCATTGGTCTGTGTGTCTGTTCTTGTTCCAATACCATGCGGTTTTGATGATTATGGCTTTGTAGTATAGTTTGAAGTCTGGGCGTGTGATGCCTCGATTCCCTTCTTTTTTTTTCAGGAGAGCTTTGGCTATTCGGGGTTTTTTGTGATTCCATATGAATTTCATCAATAATTGTTCTATTTCTTTGAAGAATGACATTGAAATTTTTTTTTTTTTGCAAAAGAATTAGCGTTTTTATGTTTTTTTAATTTTTTTTAAATAATAAATTTTATTTTTGTATTCCCCCATACAATTGCAAACCCAACCATTCTGACCCCAATCCCTCCCCTCCCACCCCTCACCCCCCAAAAAGTGTCTCTGGTTCATAGTTTTTTGTTGATTTTGATTTTCACTGTCTTATAGTTATTCATTTTCCTGGTCCCTTATTTAAGTTTTCTAGATTCCTGCTATGAGTGAGACCATCCGGTATTTTTCTTTTTCTCTTTGGCTTATTTCGCTGAGCGTGATCCCTTCCAACGCCATCCATGTTGCAGCAAATTGCATGTGTTTATCTTTTTTGAATGCTGAGTAATATTCCATGGTATATATGTACCACATCTTCTTGATCCAGTCATCTATTTTTGGGCATTTGGGCTGTTTCCAAAGCTTAGCTATTGTAAACAGTGCTGCTATAAACATAGGGGTGCAGGTGTTCTTTGGAATGGATGTTTCTGTGTCCTTTGGGTAAATACCTAGGAGTGGAATTGCTGGATCATATGGAAGCTCTATGTTTAGTAGGTCCAGAAATCTCCATACAGCTCTCCACAGTGGTTGGACCAGTTTTCACTCCCACCAACAGTGCAGAAGAGTTCCTTTTTCTCCACACCCTCGCCAACATTTGTTGTTGCTAGTTTTTTTAATATGTGCCATTCTCACTGGTGTAAGATGGTATCTCATGGTAGTTTTGATTTGCATTTCCCTGATGACAAGTGATGTTGAACATTTTTTCATATGCCTGTTGGCCATTTGCATTTCCTCTTCAGAGAAGTTTCTTTTTAGCTCTTCTGCCCATTTTTTGCCTGGATTATTTTCTTTGTTGTTGCTGAGTCTTATCAGCTCTTTGAGGCTCAGCGACATTGAAATTTTGATTGGAATAGCATTGAATCTGTATATTGCTTTTGGTAGGATGGCCATTTTAATAATGTTTATTCTTCCAATCCATGAACAGGGGATGTCTTTCCATTTCTTTGTGTCTTCTTCTATTTATTTTAACAGTGTTTTATAGTTTTCTTTGTAGAGGTCCTTTACCTCTTTAGTTAGATTTATTCCCAAATATTTGATTTTTTTTTGATAATAAAAGAGAAGTTTTTTTTTTTATTTATTCTTCTTCAGATTTATTGTTTGTGTATAGGAAGGCTACTGACTTTTGCGTGTTGTTTTTGTATCCTGCCACTTTACTGAACTGATTGATGAGTTGAATTAGTTTTTCTGTGGAGTTTTTGGGGTTCTCTATGTATATTATCATATCATCTGCAAATAGTGATAGTTTGACTTCTTCTTTTCCTATTTGGATTCCTTGGATGTCTTTCTCTTGTCTTATTGCTCTGGCTAGGTCTTCTAGTATTATATTGAAAAGCAGTGGTGAGAATGGACATCCTTGTCTTGTTCCAGATGTTAATGGAATTGCTTTCAGCTTTTCACCATTGAGAATGATACTGGCTGTTGGCTTGTCACATATGGCCTTTATGATGTTGAGGTATGTTCCTTGTATCCCAAGAATTTCAAGGGCTTTTATCATGAATGGGTGTTGCACTTTGTCAAAAGCTTTCTCAGCATCTATTGATATTGTCATATGGTTTTTATATTTCTTTTTGTTGATGTGTTGGATAACGTTGATTGATTTTCAGATGTTGAACCATCTTTGTGTCCCTGGAATGAATCCTACTTGGTCGTGGTGAATTATCTTATGGATACATTGTTGGATTCTGATAGCTAAAATTTTATTGAGGATTTTTGCATCCGTGCTCATTAGGGAGATTGGCCTGTAGTTTTCCTTTTTTGTGTTGTCCTTGTTCGGTTTTGGTATTAGTGTAATGTTGGCTTCATAGAACGTGTTTGGTATTGTCCCTTCCTTCTCAATTTTTTGGAAGAGTTTGTGAAGGATAGGCACTAATTCGTCTCTGAATGTTTGGTAGAATTCATTTGTAAATCCACCAGGTCCTGGGGTTTTGTTTTTGGGGAGGTTTTTGATTACCATTTCAATTTCTCTGCTTGTAATTGGTCTGTTTAGGTGTTCTATTTCTTCTTTATCTAGCTTTGGGTGATTGTAGAGTTGTAGGAATTTGTCTATCTCCTCTAGATTGTTGAACTTGTTTCCATATAACTGTTCATAGTAGTTACTGATTATTCTTTTGATTTCTGCTGTGTCCGTTGTGATTTCTCCTCTTTCATTGATGATCCTGTTTATTTGTGCTTTCTCCCTTTTTTCCTTTGTGAGCCTGGCTAGGGGTTTGTCTATTTTATTGATTTTTTCAAAGAACCAGCTCTTGGTTTCTTTGATCTTTTGGATTGTTTTTTTAGTTTCAATTTCATTTATTTCTGCTTTGGTTTTTATTATTTCTTTTCTTCTACTGGTTTTGGGTTTTTTTTGTTGTTCTTTTTCTAGATCTTTGAGCTTCGAGATTAGATTGTTTCTTTGAGTTCTTTCTTGTTTCTTGATGTGAGCTTCTATTGCTATATATTTTCCTCTTATTACTGCTTTTGCTGCATCCCATACATTTAGGAAATTGGTGTCCTCCTTGTCATTCAATTCAAAGAATTTTTAAATTTCTTCTTTGATCTCCTCATTAGTCCAGTGGTCTTCCAGTAGTGTGGTTTTTAATCTCCATGAGGTAGGAGAGTTCCTTGCCTTCTTTTTATGCTTTATTTCTAGTTTGATGCCTTCATAGTCAGAAAAGATGGGTGGTATGATTTCAATCTTGGTGTATCTGTTGATGTTTGTCTTGTGCCCCAGTATGTGATCGATCCTGGAGAATGATCTGTGTGCGCTTGAGAAAAATGTGTACTCCGTTTTTTTTTGGGTTTAGTGTTCTATAGATGTCTGTTAAGCCCAAATGCTGTAGGTCCTTATTTAGAGCTTTAGTTTCTTTACTTATTTTTTGTCTTGTTGATCTATCCATTGTTGATAGTGGTGTGTCGAAGTCTCCCACTATGTATGTGTTTTCTCTGATGTCTGTTTTCAGAGATGACAACAGGTGTCTGATATATTTTGGTGCTCCTTCATTTGGTGAGTATATGTTAATGAGTGTTATTTCTTCTTGAAGTATTGTCCCCTTGATCATAATGTAGTGACCGTTGGGATCTCTTTTTATTTTTTTGAGTTTGAAGTCTGTTTTATCTGATATAAGTATAGCTGTTCCTGCTTTCTTTTTTGGTCCATTTGCTTGTAGGATTGTTTTCCATCCTTTAACTTTGAGTCGATTTTTATCTTTTGTAGCTAAATCTGTTTCCTGGAGACAGCAAAAGGTTGGGTTTTGTTTCTTAAACCTGGCTGCAACTCTGTGTCTTTTTATTGAAGAGTTTAGTCCATTTACATTTAGAGTTAATATTGATATGTTAGCATCTGTATTTGCCATTGTGTTTGTCTTTCCTTTGATTTTATTTATTTATTCTTTATCAACTTTTTTTTTTTTTTTTCGCCTTCTTTCGTTGTTACTCGTCCCATGAGGTTCTGGCTTTAGGATTCCTTGTAGTATTTTTTGGAGTGGGGGTTTAGTTGTAATGTAATTCCAGAGTTTCTGTTTGTCTGGGAAGTTCCTTATTCTTTCTTCATAGAGGAAGGAAAGCTTTGCGGGATAGAGTATTTTGGGTTGGCATCTGTTTTCTTGGAGTCTGTTGACTATGTCCCTCCACTCTCTCCTTGCCTGTAGTGTTTCTTCAGAGAAGTCTGATGTCAGCCTGATTGGTTTGAATGTTATCTGTTTCTTCCCTCTTGTCAGCTTCATTATTTTTTCCTTGTCCTGGATTCTTGGGAGCTTTACTATTATGTGTCTTGCTGTATTTTTCCTTTCGTCGTGGAAGTTTGGTGTTCTTCTTGCTTCTTGTATATCAATTTTCAGCTCCTTCTTCACATTTGGGAAGTTCTCTTCAATTATCTCTTTGAATATTTTCTCTGTTCCTACATATCTCTCCTCTCCTTCTGGTATTCCTATAACTCTTATATTTCCTTTCCTCATGGAGTCAGATAGTTCTTGAAGTCTTTCTTCAGTCTTTTTCCTTTGTACTTCTCTTTCCTTTTCTGTTTTGTTTCTTTTTATTTCTGTGTCTTCAAGAGTACTTATTCGTTCTTCCATTTCATCTATTCTGCTTTCATTGCTTTTCCCAGAGTTCTTTAGTTCCTCTATTAATTCTTTGATCTCCTGCGTTTCTTTTGCTTCCCTCTTTAGGGACTCAATTTCATTCTTCTGACCATTGTTTTCCCTCTTTAGGGACTCAATTTCCTTCTTCTGATCATTGTTTTCCTTTATGAGTTCTGTCATTTTTTTAATCACGGCAATTTTAAATTCTCTTTCTGGAAGGCTCAGAGGTTCTTCCTAGTTACTGTTGTTCCAATCTGGGGGGTGGTTTTCTTTTTGTGGTGTGCTTTTTTCCTGAGGAGTTGTTAGCCTGCGTGTGGTTCTTCTATTCCCTCTTGTCTGTTTTCTAATTTGTCGTATGCATTGGGACACTGTGTTTCTGGGACTGGCCAGCATCTTGGGTGAGCTTCTCCGCTCCCCTCTGGCTACTCCAGGGCCATCTGTTGGTTTCAAGCAGTCTTTACTGAAGAAAGTCCCTGTTCTAAAATGCCGATGTGGGGACACACTCCCCTGTGCTCCTGGTCTGCCCCAGCGGTGGGTTCCCGCTCCCCTCTGTGTTTGGATTGCAGGCCAGGAGGGGCCTGGCATGAGCCAGCTTTCCCGCTCAACTCTGGCTCCTGAGGGAGCCTTCTGCAGGCAGTCTTTACCGAAGAAATGTCCCTGTTCTAAAATGGCGATGCGGGACGCATTCCCTGTGCGTCTGGTCTCAGGCACACTCTTCTGTGTGCCCGGTCTGCCCCGGCCATGGGTGCCCGCTCCCCCTGTGGGCTCAGACTGCTGGTCGGAAGGGGTCTGGGGTGGGCTGACTTCCCAGCTGGCCACGGGCTCCTCCAGGAGCCTTCTGCTGGTTTCAAGCAGTCTTTTCTGAAGAAAGGTCCCTGTTCTATGGGGTGTTGGTGAATTTTTTTCTGGTCGCTAGGTGGCGCCAGAGATCTCTCCTATTGTTCTTGGGGAGCTGTTTTTTTCACCCCGTGGGACAGGGAACAGAGTGGGAATGATAGGGAAAACGGCTTTGGGGTGCTGTGTCTGCCTTGTGCCCCAACGACGTGGAGGACCCACACCCCGAATTTCGTACCCCGGGTCTCAGTTCCAAAGCCCTCAGGTCCAGCCCAGTTCAGTGGCTGCAGGAATGGCGCCTTTTGTACCCCGCCCCTGTGTCTGGGCGCCTGGTTTCTGATTACTCAGTGAGGGACTTTCACCTCAGTGAGGGCCCCCGCGCATCTCCCCACAAGCCTAGGTTGCAGGCGCGGATACCTGGGCAGCCGCGATCCGTGTTTGCTTTTCAAGTGCGCTACTTTTCCACGCAAGCTTACCGGCCGGCCCGAGGCTGTGTGCAGGTCTCCGGGGGTCTCTGTTGTTCTCTGATGGCGTGGAGCCGTTCGCTCACCTGTGCAGTGATTCCTGCAGGGTTCTCCACAGCTCCAGTTCACGGGGTGTGGTGGTTGAAATAGTTCCTTTCCACTCACAGTCCCTCTTGATGCGAAGTTTGTTCTTGTTGGTCGTTTTAGTTTGTTTTTTTCCTCCTTTCTGTTGGTCGGGGAGTGCCGACTTTGTGGGTAGGGGAGGGTAGCAGGGTTCTGCGCGTTCTTCCATTCTAGTCCTCTTTTATGGCAACTTTCTTCTTCGGCTAGCTTGCTGGAGTCGTCCGTTTATCTTCCGTGTCCCAGTTCTCACTGGGACCTGCCGCTTTTCCTCCCTGTTAACTTTTTTTTAATGGGAGATCTTACTCGCAGCATCTCCTCGCCGCCATGTTGCTCCACAGGAAAAAGCATCTTGCTGATGTTTGAAATTTTATAAGTGTTTAATGATGCACATGCATATATGTACACACAAATATGCACATATATGTGCAAATTTGCGTGTGTACATATATGCACTTAATATACATCACTAAGTGTATCTGTGTCCTTATATATACATTTACATGTATTCATAGATATGAATACATCTCTCTATATACACCTGTGTGCAAATGCATTCACCTATATTCACCGCATTCCTGTGTATGTGTTTATATTTTTTTAACCAAATTAAGGGGGTAAATTTTTATTTGAAAAAATTTTAGGCTTACCAAATATCTCAAAAACAAGAGGCGCGTGTGCTTCAGGCTGTTTCCTTCAATCACGCAGTGCAAGGTCTAGAAAGTCAAACTCAGTTTCGGAAAATCTTCCGTGTGAGGGTGATGTGCTGAAACTCGTGCCTGAAGAAGGAAACATGGGGTTCCCAGGGGGAGAAGGGAAACATGGGGCGTTTAAGAATATCAGAAGGCAGCAGAATGTATAAATGTGCCCAGAAACACTGTCCGGGCGCGTCCTGCCTTCTGGGGGGGCTGCGGGAGATGCCAGGCCACTCTGGCTGGTTTCTTCCTCCAGACACTGCTGGTCCAGCCGGCACAGGAAGGCCACGGAGGGAACGGGCCTTCGGGGTGACACTGCCCCGTGGGCAGATCTTCACGTCTAAAAAGAGACTCAATGTGGCCACTGCGTGCAGGCGCCTACATAGGCAGGCTGAGAACATTCACTCCTGCTGAGCCGATGCCCCTTTGGGCCATTCAGAGGCTCTGCCCAGGGTGCCAGTGCCTGCCCCACCCTCTCCCTCCTCCTGGGGCTGATTTCTGCTCTTCCTCCCCTGCTGAGCGAGCACCCTGGGTTGTCCTCTTCACCATGTGATAGGAAGGGGGGGAAAGTGTGTGTAGAGTCATTGATGTTTCCAAAAACGGCAAAACGAACATGGATTCTCAGAGCCCGTGCTGTGCAGGAGGGGTGCCCTATGGGGGGGGGGGCTGTGCACACGCGTCAGTGCCTGCTGTGTAGCAAGGGAACCCCTGTGATGCGTGTTCTCCTGTGAGGACCATCCCAGCGGGAGACCCAGGGGCCTGTGTGTGTGGCAGGAGGAGGTGATGGAGCAACCCCCGCCTTTGGTCTCTGATGATTTTCCACGGAATGGGAAGGAGAAGGAAACGCTGGACATGAGGAGAGAAGCTCACCAGGGAAGAGCAACGGGAGAGCCCGAGGATGGATATTGGGGTGTGGGGGTCTAGCCCTGCTCTTGCTGTTCCCCTCTGGTGGGCACTGATGATCTCACCCCCCTCCCCTACCCATTAGGCTGCTCCAGGCTGAGCTGCCCAGCAGCCATACAGCTTAGCCTCACCTGTAATTCTTAACTTTTCCAGGTGTCATACTGAACAATGAAAATAGATTAAACTTGGGTTCATGATTCAGTTATTTTCCAAAATAATATCATTTAAAATTTTTTTTTAATTTTTTTTAAAGATTTATTTATTTATTTATTTATACCAAGCACTGGGTACAGTCAGAGGCACGGGAGGGTGAGAGAATTCACCAGAGTCAGAGCGGGGAGCAGAGCAGGCAGACAGACGGAGGACACTGCTGAGGGGAGCAGCGGGCGGCAGGAGAGGTCTGCGCACCATGTGGGATCCTCACCAGCGGCCGGGATTGAACCGGCACTGCAGAGGCTGCAGGCAGCTTTGCAGCCCAGTGCTCAACCACTGCGCCACCAGGGAGGCCCAAATTTTTTTAATTTTATATGTTTTTACATCATCTTTTATTTTTGCATGATGTATGCATTTTCATCTTGGTTATAGTCCCTATACAATTCCCACCCCCTTGTTTGGATCCTATTCGCTTCTCCCCCACAGTGTGTCTCTGGTTTATAGTTGCTTGTTGATTTTGATTTTTGCATTCTTATGATTAGTGTTTTCCTGGTCCCTTATTTAGGTTTTCTAAATTCCTGCTATGAGACCATCCGGTATTTTTCTTTTTCTTTCTGGCTTATTTCACTGAGCATGATTCATTCTAGTTCCATCCCTGTTGCTGCAAATTGCATGAGTTTATCTTTCCAAATTATTATCATTTTACCATGCAACCAATGTAAGTACTGTAGGGAAATATTTGACATTCCTTCCTCATAATTTATCTTTGAACACAGCTGTGCATTTTGCACCAAAATGCATCTGCATTTGGACTAGCAAGTGCTTAATACGCACACAGGCTCCCGGCTGCCACGTAGTCCTAGGTCTCAGATCCTTGGACCAGTAAGGAAATGTTTATTTTGTTTTATTTTTTAGTCTCTACCTTTTTGACATTGTTGACCAGAGAGGTCATTGCTTTTGAAAAAACACAAACAATTTCAGTACTGCCAATGGTGCAGTGAAACCAGCACTCATATAAATGTTGGAAGGAGCTTATATCAGGACATAAAATAAGTCAGTGCCAGTGGGTATCGAGATTATTAAAAGTTCATATCATTTAAGCCAGTAATTCCTCATCTGAAAATATATCAACTTTAATCAAATATCTAGCTTAGACAGCTGTCAGAGTATTAGCCTGGGACAGTAAGGAGGTAGAGAGAAGGAGCAGGAGAAAGCACACAGTCAAGGGCACAGCCAGACCCCAGGAGTCTACACTTCCCCAAATTGTCTGGACTGTGGTGCCAGGGTGTGGAGGGTACTGGGACAGAGTTTCCAACCCCAAAGATTTCCCTCAGTGTTGGGGGGTGGATAGGGCACAGGGGATGATCCAAGGCCTGAAGAGACTTTTCAACCAACTGAAGTGGACTGTGCTAGAACGTTTGGGGTGAGGCTGCTTGTGCTGGGTGTCCATCTGAGGAGACATCTGAGTGTCCTTGGACAATGGGGAGATACCTTGGCCAGAATTGCACAGAGAACATTCTAAGGGGAAGAGCCAGCAAGGGCAGAGGTGTCAGGGGGGCACACTGGCCTGCTGATTGCACAGAGGAGGCCCGTGTGGCTGGTTCTCAGGCAGGAACCAGACGAGGCAGGTGTTGTAGGAACTATCACTGAGTGATTGCAATGTGAAATCTATTAACCTAGGAAATGCTGCTATGAGGGATGGATATAGGGCATTAGAGACAATTTGCAGGTGGCCTCATACCACATATCTCCTGCTAATCATCACTCACTCAATCCTGTAAGGAACAGGCCAAGGCCTGGGTCTCAGACAAGTAGTTGTGTCCCTTTTACCAAACCTTTTCTTTATATTTGCAATGAAGATTATTGCCAGATGAGATCACATGACAGATGCAGGTTCTTGTATTTGAGGTGAGATTCCTGCTGGCAGCTCACAGGGGGCAGTTCAGATGCTCCCCTGAGCCCTGGCACAAGCCTGTCCCATTTCCAGAATCATCCTTCCACCTTCTCACTGGCTCTGGTTATATTTTACATGCAGTGCACTGAAGACAGAATATGAACCAAAAGCAGTTCCTCCACCTCTCTCTGTGGATCCATGATCAAAACGTGTTTGTTTGGTGGTGACTGTAGAGTGTGTGAACCTGACACTTATGTTATAATCGTCTTTAAGTCATTATAGAGCCATTAAATACTTGTTCAGAAAGGTTTTGTATAATTATGAAGAAACAGGCCTGACTTCTAAGGAACTTTATTTTCTCTGCACAGGGCAGCCAAATGCTATATATCAGGGCACCCCAGTCTGTGTCTACAGCCAGGAAGGCCTGAGAGCTAAGAGCTGTGACCAGGACTCAGCTCCAGGCCTGGCCTCCTGGAGAGGGCGGCTGCTCACCTGCTTATTTTTCTAGGAAAAGTCCTTGGAAATTGACTTGGGCACATTGGTGGAGAGAAGCCACAGTCCAGTCACATTATCACTCTCTGGAGCTCGTGCGGCCAACTCTGCTGGACCTCAGGACTCTGAGCATTGAAGGGCCCTGCTCTTTGGAATCTCTCAAGGACAAAACACCATATACCTGGTGAGTTTGAACCAGGGGCAAGGAGGTGAGTGAGAAGCTAGAAATGCCCAGGCTGGGTTTGTGAAAGGAATAAAAGCTTGTTTTGTCATAATTGTACCCAAAAACTTTTCTCCCTAAAGTTCTCTTTAACGAGGGGGTGTCCTGGTAACTGAGGAGAGCCCTGAGGCTACGGGACGTGTGTTGGGGCATCTTTGCCCAGGTCAGGTCTAGAGACTCTTTTGTTCCTGTTCTGCTCCTGGAGTCCAAGCCACTGTGCTCCCTGTCACAGCAAACCTGCTGACATCCCAGCCGTGCCCTGAGTCCCTCCTGCCACAGCCTCGCTGCCCCTGGTAGCTCTTTGTTCTAGATAATAGACACTGCACTGTGTGAGGAGATGGGCGTGGAGGCTTCACTTAGCATCCCCCTCATGGCTACTGGTGTGAGCAAGTGTCCAGACACCTGTCCTGCGTGTTTATGTCCCATTTGGAGAACTGTCCTTTGTAGTCCTTGCCTAGTGATAAATGGAGATACTTGGATTTATTTTTCCTATTGTGTTCTTCCTTATTTATTTTGGATACGATGCCCTATCAGTGGTGTGGTTCGCAATATTTTCACCCATTGAGCTTGTGTCTGCCCTCTGTCATGATTTCCACTGCTGTGCAGAGGCTGTTTTATGCATCTGCTTGTTTTCTTTCCTTTTGTTGCCTTGTTTGTGAGATCACACCCAGTGTTCTCTGGCCTAAAGGTGGTTGTTGAAACAGGTGTTTCTGGGATGGCTGAGGGCTGATGCTCCTGCTCTGCCATTTGCGGACATCAGTCTGTAAGACTGAAAGTGCCTCAGCCGAGGGACAGCCCCTGGCAGGCTGACGACCACCTCTGCGGAGCCCTGATGGTGGAGAAGTTGTTTGATGGTGTTGTAGTAAATCCTGATCCTCATAGCATAAAACAGAGGCTTCTGGACTTTTAAATGTGAACACCTCCTGCCCATAGCCATGAACTTCAGAATTGTCCCATTTCTGTCAGAGCAACAGTGTATGACTCACTTTTGCTGCTTGCAATTTTTTGTGTAAGTTTTCTGTCTCTTGTTTATTTAGCCTTGGGTGATTGTTATTATTCTAACAGTGTGTCCATCTCATCTAGCTTGCTGCATTTGTTTGCATATAATTGCTCATGGTCATCTCTCACTCTCCTCTGGGTTGATGCTGTGTCTGTTGTAATTTCTCCTCTTTCATTTTTGATCACATCTATCTGACTCATCTCCCTCTTTTTCCTCTGTGAGCCCAGCTGGAGGTTTGTCCATTATTGTTTATTTTTTCAACCAATCATCTCTTGGTTTCATTATTTTTTCCATTTTCTTTTATTTCTTTTATTTTGCTTTAATATTCATTTCCTTCCTTCCATTGACTTTGGGTCTCTTGTTATTCTTTTTCTAGTTCTTAGAGATGAGAAATTAGGTTGTTGTTTCTTTCTTGTTTCTTGTTGTGGGTCTGTATTGCTATATTCTTTCCTCTTACTACTGCTTTTGCTGAGTCCCATCTATTCTGGAAAGCTGTTACCTCATTGTCTTTTTTTGTCAAAGTAATTTTAAATTGATTCTTTAATTTCCTCATTGATCTGGTGGCCTCTCAGTATTGTGTTGTTCAGCCTCCAGGTTTTAGAGGTGGTTTTTGCTTTCTTTCCTAGTTGCCTTCTAGCTCGATGCCTTTATGGTCAAAGAACTTAGTTGGTATGATTTCGATCTTCATGTATTTGTTGATATTTGTCTTCTGACCCAGTCCATGGTCTATCCGGAAGAATGTCTGTGTGCACTTGAGAAAAATGTGTATTTTAATTTTCTGGGTGAAGTGTTCTGTGAATGTACATTAGGCCCATGTGGACTAGAGCTTTATTTAAGATGATTGTGTCCTTGTTTATTTGTTATCTTGTTGATCTGTCCATTTTTGAGAGTGGGGTGTTGATGTCTCCTGCCACCTATGTATTTGTCCAAAATCTGTTTTCAGATTGCAACATAATTATCTAGTGTATGTTGGTGTTCCTTCATTTGGTGAGTATGTATTGATGTGTCCTTCAATCAGTATATCATGTCCATTAGTGTCTCTTATCTCCTTTTTCAGTGTGAAGTCTATTTTACCTGATATAACTATGGCTGTCCCTGTCTTGTTTTGGGGTCCATTTGCTTGTAGAATTGTTGTCCAGCCATTTCCTTTTAATCAATGTTTATCTTTGGGACTTAGGGTTGTTTTCTGGGGATGGCAGAAGGTTGGGTTCTGTTTTCTAATCGAACACTCTACTCTGGGTCTTTTTATTGGTGAGTTTCATCCATTCATTTTTAGGGTGATTGTTGATGTGGAAGTCTGTTCTGCCATTTTGGTCCTCATTTTGTGGTTCTGCTCAATACTTTGTCCAGTTCTTGATGTTCATTCCATGTGGATCTTGATTCTAAGGCTTCTTGTAGTATTTCTTGCAACGGGGGTTTAATAGTAGCAAATTTATGAAGATTTTGTTTGTCTGAGAAGACCCTTATGTTTTCCTCATATAGGAAAGACAGCTTTGCAGGGTCAAGTATTTTTGACTCACATTTTTTGTCCTGGAGTTTTTGAATATGTCACTCCATCTTTTCTTCCCATAGTGTTTCTGTTTTTTCTTTCTTGAATAATTTTTAAATTTATTTTTGCTTAGAACACCTGGGGAGTAGCGCCATGTGGGTGAGCTCCCTGGCCCGGGATCGGACTCAGGACATCACAGTGGTAGGCAGATCCTGTCCTTTCATTCTCCTAGATTCCTGTATGTCTATTTTCACTTCCTTCCTCAAGTTTGGAATGCTTTGTTCAATTATTTCCTTGAAGAGTGTCTCAGGGCCACTGTCTTTTCTTCTCCTTTTGAGATTTCTGTAAGTCTCATATATCCTTTCCTTACTCTGTGAGATAATTCTTTTTTTTTTTTTTAATAGAGGCATGTTTTATTTATTTATTTTATTTGTTTGTTTGTTTTGTTTATACATGCACTGGGTACAGTCAGAAGCGCGGGAGGGTGAGAGAATTCACCAGAGCCAGAGCGGGGAGCAGAGCAGGCAGAAGGACCGAAGTACACTGCTGAGGGGAGCAGCGGGCGGCAGGAGAGGTCTGCGCGCCATGTGGGACCCTCCTCTGGTGGCCGGGGAGCAGCCAGGGATCGAACCGGTGCCGCAGAGGCCTTGGGCAGCTTCACAACCCAGCGCTCAACCGCTGCGCCACCGGGGAGGCCCTCTGTGAGATAATTCTTAAAGTGTTTCTTTATTCTTTTTCCTTTATATCTCTCCTACCTCTTCTTTCTCTTTTATGTGATCATTATTCTTTATCATCTATTCAATTTCCAAGACGTTTGCAAGAAATTTTTACATTTCCTTTATTTTCATATTTAAAGTTTCAATCTATCTCCTGTTTGTTGATTATATTTCTCATAGTATTCTTTTTCTGTTCTGCATCTTCTTATAGACCTGATTTTTTTCTTAGTTTTGATTGTGTTGTTTGAGTTCTTTGACTTTCTTAACCATGGCAATTTAAAATTCTTCACCTGACAGAAGAAGGGCTCTTCTGTTTCGGGGTCATTGGGTTCTGGATTTGATTTTCTCTCATGGTGTGCTGCTCCCCTCAAGGCTGCCGTGGCCATTTGTATTTATCCTTCTCCCCATTGTTTGCTTTGGGTTCGCTCTGTCATATTGGACCTCTGTTGTGTGTGATTCCTTTTCCTGCACGTTCTGAGTGTTTCATTTATGGTGACACAGCTACAGGGGCCTGTAGGATCTGGGGTGCTTCTGGAGCCTCCCGCAAACCACGTTTGGCTTGTTCTGGTGGCTGGAAGGCCTGGGAGGGGCTGGGTTATTATACTGGGTTTCTGGAACCTCGGTTCAGTCAGGATGGTGGTTCAGGGCCTGTTGCTGTGACCAGGTGGGCAGAGGGTTACTGTGATCACTGATATAGGAGACCCTATGAGCTGAGCTCAGGGAGAGATGCGCTTCTTTCTGCAGCTGGGGGTCTGTGGTGAGTAATTAGGTCTCACAAGTTTGTTACTAAGGCCTCTGTCCTCTCCCTAAGAGCTGGCAACTCAGCCTGAATAAGGGATTCTCACCTAGGGGTTGCTGAAGCTCTCTGAATTAGAGCCAGGCCCTGTGAGGCCGAGCTGGAGCAGTGATTTGATGGAGGTGCTAGTATGTGAACATTTGTGCCCAGTGCAGCAGGGACTTTGGTGAATCCTTGATGTTGTCTGAAGTGGAATTTAAGGCCCCTTATAACTACTACCATGGACATCCTTTGCATATGCATCCACTTGATCTAGAAAGACCCATCTCTCCATATAGTATGGAAGTCATTGTCACTCTCTCAAATGACACAGAAATACCTATTTAATCTTATCTGTAAGCCCTAAATGATTTCTGTAACCCTCTTCTATTTGCTCCTAGAACATGCCCAGTTTTCAGAATTTTAGCAAGATTATGGCAAAAGAAGTTGTGGGCAAAGAAACGGAGTATGTCACAAGTATGGAAGATGCCACCTGCGTGAAATTGTATTCCTTATTGCAGGAGAAGAAGCGTTACTCAATTTTTCTGCCGAAAACATATAGGCTACTTGATTTCTCCCTCTTGGATATTCTGGAACCAAGTTCTTCACCACCAGGTATTAATCACAGGCATAGTAGGCAAGGTTGAAAATCACTGTTGTAAGATAGAGGTGGTACAACTTCCCAGCAATTATTAGCTACCCTCAAGGTTTGATCCCAGAATCAGCCTTGCCTACAGGCAAAGGACTTGGAGTTCTCACGGCTTGAGAAGTTCCTAATTATTAAGCAAGACATAGAATCATTCATTTCATAATTACCACAGCCTCTGGAGCTACGAATAGTATCCCCATTTTACATAACAGCGAATGAATCTTTGTAAAACTATTTGCTCCAGTTTCATGCCTGGGAGTCGGTGGAACTAGCGTTCTTACTCAGGTCGTGCTGGTTTCAAATACTAACCGTGTTCTGCACAGTGTGCAGCCTCCAGGGCTGGTGCTGCTCCCGTTGCAGAGGAGTGACAGGCTGGAAGGGTGATGCTGCGTGTCTCCTGGATCAGTGCCCAGGTCACATCCCCAGAGATTAACATCAGGTCGTTCTTGCTGTTACAGGACCCTTGCGTGGATGAAATACTTCCTCTCAGTGGTAGTTTACACTTAATCATTAATTTAATCATTATCTGCTCAGTGGAGACATTGAATGGACAGGGAATCCCATTCCTGTTCAGTTTTCCATTTGCTCTGGAGTTAATTTTTGACTAAACCTAAACCCACATTTTCTCCTCTAGGGAAGGATGAGCATGGACTATTGCAATTGAGTGACACTAGGCACTGGGGAGTGAAGATTGAAGTGGCTGTGGATGCTGTGGCAGAGGCAAAGGCTGGGGTGGAAGCTTCTCAGTTCCGAGAATCCTCCCTCCAGTATCAGTTTGTTGACATCTCATATCCGAAATTAGAAGACCTCAGAAAGAGGTGAGGCCATGGGAGTCGAAGGGGATGGGTCCGCAGAGCCCTGGGGTGTGCTCTGCTGTTTGGTAAAGAGGCATCTAGCAGGATTTGTTGTTGAGACTCACAATGAAGAAATGGCATCCCGTGCTGCTTTTTTTTTTTTTTTTAATATTCAGTCTTTCATTCATTGAACTAGCTGTTAGTATTTACACAATTTGAAAATGTGAAAAACAGTTAGTACTTATCCAGGTGAAAATCTGGGTCCTAAACCATATTACATTTAGTGACATCAAGGACTTTATAGTGAGTGAGAAAATAAACATTGAAAAGCATATTAGCAAAATAGTTAATCCAGTGAACAGAGACTTTGACTTCGTTGTTTAAATAAAGTGCACAACAGTGTGCAGATACTGAATTTAACTCTGCGAATGTGGTAACACACAAATTGATCTTACAAAGGAAACCCTTAAATACTTATATTAATTTTAGAGACAGAGACATCTAGTTAAATAGCATTTCTGTCGATACAAAGAATTATTAAATGATAAATCTAGTTCAATCTGATTTTTGTGAATATACATGATAAAATAGGTCTCTGCTGGCAAGTCTGTCTTTCAGGAACAACTGAAAAAAGAAAACCACAATCTCCCAGCTGTGTATCTCACTAACCATCACCAACATGCTGATGACCATGTTGTCTTTCTCCCTGAGGGGGTGTTTGTTACTCCCTAAGGTTGTGGAGTTGTGAGAGGTGAGGGGGCCCTGGACAGAGCAGCTGCCATTCCTGGAGGATGAACAGGGAGGGAAGGTTGGAGGCTTTGGTCTCCCCTGAGTCTTACAGGGAAGCTCCTCAGTTAGTGTGAAATATCACGTTGCTTCCTGATTGAGCCCTGATCAGCCCCAGAGCCTTGATCTGGCCCTAGCATGAGAAGTGGCAGAGCATGATAGCCGTGCCCTTCAGGGAGAGCTCCCCCGAGGCTGGAGAGAAATCTGCTGCTACCAGTGTACCCCTCAATTCTGAGCAGTGGTCTGGGAATCAGGCTCTGGGTTAGTAGTGGAGCTTGGTTTGATGATGCGAGAGAATCCGTGGTCATGGATTCCCAGCTCCATTCATCAACCCTCCATCCAGCAGGTGATCATTCACTGGAAGAATGTGGGTTCCTATTAGCCCACACACTTCCCTCCCATTATCTTAATAAAGAGGATCCCAAACCTGAAGCAGCTCCACGTTTCCGCTGATGGTGCTGACATGGCTCCTGGCATGGCAGTCACACCCCTGAGGACTGTTTTCAGCCCCAGAATGCAGCTACTCCAGCCTCTCTGGAGAGAGGCCCGTGCTGGGATCTATAACCTGCCCCCAACCAGACCGTCTAACTCGGGAACATGCAGACGTCTCTGACAGTGTGACAAGACCACCCTGTGTCCTTTACCCCACCAGAGAATGGGGGCCTCTCCTCTGTGCCTGTCTGAGGCTGTTGTGTGTTCCCAGAGGGCTGGAAGCTATAAGCCAATGTTTTCCTGCCCATTGTGGCCTCAACTGTGAGAATGTGAAGTCTGCAGTCTCCCAGGTCTTGAAGAGGAGCCCAATCCAGCGTCATGTGAGGACGCATAGCTTTCTCTCTGATCCTCCTCCCTTATGTCTCCAGGAAACTGTTGGACCCAGAGCCCAGCTACATGAAACAATACCGGCGATCAGGGAGGAACCTCTATGTGGTGACCATGATCGTGGAGCTGCTCAACAGCCCTGTGCTGGGAGACATCAGCAGTGGGAGTGCTTCTGGAGGTGTCTCCTTTCCTTGGAATTCTATTAAGGTACGGGGTGGGAGCTCCGCGAGCACAGCCAGCCCAGCCTCACTCCCCAGGGCCTGAGCCTGCTCAGCCTCTGCCTCTGGGGGTTAGAAGGTGCAGGTTGCTATTTCCACCCGCCATGTGCAGGGCCTGACTCCCGGCTGGAGACCACGTCCTAACAACCTCATGCTTGGTGCTTCTTCATGTGGGACCATTCAGTGATGACCAGTAGGAAGTAGATCTGATAGTGATATGTTATGTTTTATGTTTGGAGAGTGCTGGATCCTGGCGAATCTGAAGGTGGGGTTGCTCTATGTACCCATGTTCACTTTCATGCTGGAAGAAACGAAGCCCACCGTCTCCAAACAGCAGCGGTTAAAGTTTTTATGTAGTGTGATATCCTGATTGAAAAGACTTAATGAATACGATTTATATATTAAAGCACACTAATGTACATAGCGATTCCCAATGACCTACTATAATACTTTGACATAATATTATTAATCAAATAATTTTTGGTTTATAATGTTATTTTGCAGGTGATATGATTTTTGGGTAATTTATGCACACTTACCAGATTTAGAAAGTAAAGAAATAAAACCCCAACTTGTGAACTACTTTCCCAAGTTCAGGGATTTTTCCCTGGAGGAGTATGAAGAAACTTCACCCACATCATTAAAAAAATTTCTTGATTTACCATTGCTTTACCAATTGTATCAATTCCAGGAGGATCTCTTATTTCAATGTGGGTAGATGCCTCACAGCACCCACCACCAATGTTCTAGTGCCATCCCACTATTCAATTGACCTCCTCTACCTTTTCCTCCTATGTCCTCCACCCGCGATCCTCCATAGCCACCATATTTTTAAGAGTTACTTTAATTGTGTATTGTTATATTTGCTTTGGTTGTTTCTATCCCTCATATGAGAAAAACTATTTGGTAATTATTTTTTTCCTTTTGACTTACTTGCTTAGGGGAATCAACTTGAGCTGCACCCATGTTTCACTAAAACGCAAGTTTTCATCTTTTAGAACTGAGTGTGTCTACTACAACTTCCTAATCCACTCATCCATCAATGGTCATTTAGGTGGTTTCTGTGTCTTCATCATTATTAGTAATGCTGCTGTGAACGTAGGGGTGCACAAAAATGTTTATATTAGTGCTTTCATATTCTTTGGCTAAATGGCTAGGTGTGGTATTTCTGGTCCTTCTGGGGTTTCTTTCTTTCTTTCTTTTTTCTTTAGTGAATCTCCATACCATTTTCGATAGCGTCTGCACCAGTTTACATTCCTACCAACACTGTCTAAGTTTCCCTTTTTTCTGCCCCTTGCCAACATTTGATGTTTCCATTATTTTTGATATAAGCTTTTCTCTCAGGTTTGAGATGATATCTCATTATGGTTTTGATTCATGTTTGATTCACATTTCTCCCATAATAGATGAAATTAACCATTTTTTCATGTGCCTGATGACCATCTGTGTGTCTTTAAAGAATTATCCATTCAAATCATCTGCTCATTTTTTTATTATGTTTTTTGTTGTTGAGTTGTCTGAGTTCTTTATATATTTTGGAAATGAACACTTTGTGGATGTATGATGTCAAATATCTTCTCCCAGTCAGTACATTGCCTTTTTGTTTTTATAGTCATTTCTTTTTTTTTTTTAGTTTTTTTATATTCCCCATACAATTGTACCCCCTTATTTTAACCCCAATCCCTCCTCTCCTCACCAGCCCCATAGTGTGTCTCTGGTTTTCAGCTGCTTGTTGATTTTGATTTTTTTCTTTCTTGTAGTTTTTCTTTTTCCTGGTCCCTTATTTAGGTTTTCTAGATTTCCTGCTATGAGTGAGATCATCCGATATTTTTCTTTTTCTTTCTGCCTCATTTCGCTGAGCATGATCCCTTCTAGCTACATCCATGTTGCTGCAAATTGCATGACTTTATCTTTTTTTGATTGCTGAGTAATATTCCACTATGGAAAGCTGTGTGGAGATTCCACAACCTGCTAAAGATGGAGCTTCCATATGATCCAGCAATTCCATTCCTAGGTTTTTACCCAAAGGACACAGAATCATTAATTCAAACGGGCACCTGCACCCCTATGTTTATAGCAGCACTGTTTACAATAGCTAAGCTATGGAAACAACCCAAATGCCCAAAAATGGATGACAGGATCAACAAGATGTGTACATATACACAGTGGAATATTACTCAGCAATCAAAAAGATAAACTCATGCAATTTTCAGCAACATGGATGGTGCTGGAAGGGATCATGCGCAGCAAAATGAGCCAGAAAGGAAAAGAAAAATATTGGATGGTCTCCCTCATAGCAGGACTTTAGAAAACCTAAATAAGGGACCAGGAAAAAGAGTAATTGTAATAAAGTAAAAATCAAAATCAACAAACAACTATAGACCAGAGACACACTACGGTGGGGAGAGGGAGGAGGAGAAGAGGGATTAGGGTCAGAATAAGGGGGGTGAGAGTTGTATGGGGAATATAACCAAAATGAAAATGCATACATTATGCAAAAATGAAAAATGATGTAAGTATTATATAAAATAAAATAATAAAAAATGTTTTATAGAATTAAAAAATATAATTATGTATCACATCAAGGTCAAATAGTAAGACAATGTGATGAGCTCAGTGGATACTTGAAACACAGATATCTCATAAACATTCCTTATTTTATCTTATATATTTAAAATTGCAGAATCTAAATATTTCAATAAAGAATGTATCCATATATCCAAGAGTATTTTAAGATTGATAATGGATATATGATATCCTGTGCCAAGTCATTAGATCGCCTCATTCAATGCTGTAGTTCTTTGGAAACATTCCTATTAGAGAAAGGTAGAAAATTATCATGGAAAATTGTCTATCAAGCAATCATAGCGCACGTCTCAGAAGAAAACCTACAGTCCAGAAGCAAGTGGGATGGCATAGGCCAAGTGCTCAAAGGACTAAAAAAAAAGGCCAACCAAGTACATTATGTCTAGAAAATAGTCCTAAATAAGGGATTTTATTTTAAAGGTAAATATATATAGAGAGATAGAATTCTGTTATACTGAAATACAATGGTGGTCCCTAAATCACCTTTATTTCCGGCATAGAACTAAATGTCAAAAGTTTAGTGGTGAATAATATTCCATTGTCTGGACACACCAGTGTTTATCATTCACCTTTGTTCCAAGTTTTGGCACTTCTGAATAAAGCTGACTATAGACACCCATGTGGTGGTTTTTATAAGACAAATTTCAATGCCTTTTCAGTAAATAATAAAGAACATGATAGGTTTTAAATGTGAGAATAATGTTTACTTTTTAAGAATCACCACACTGTCCTCCAAAGTGGATGCACCATTTTGCATTCTGACCAGCAATGAATGGGAGTTTTACCTTGACCGTGGTTCACATGGAGGTTTTTGCTCTGGTACATTGTGATCTTCTTCCCCTACTGTTTGGTCTCTCCAATTTTGGGGACACTGGGATTCTCTGCAATGGAGCTACTCTCCTGACAGATCTCAGAACAGTTGTTGGTGATTTTCCTTCCTCAGGATTTTCCTTGCTTTTAGGGTGGACGATGACTTCCAGCCTCCTTGCCAGATCTACTTGACTTTAAAAACCAGGTGTATATTTGACCATGTTCCTGGGCTTCTGCCTCCAGGTTAAAGCAGAAGGAAAGTTTCAAACAGAAAGAGAATTGAAGCTGAGTCTAAAGAAGGGCATGGTGATGGCCTATAAGAAGAAGCTGCTGGTTTTTGAGGATGATGGTTGGGGTAAGTAGAGGTTGAGGGATGCACATGTTCCGAGGGGTGGGGTGTGTTTTTGCTGGAAAGAAAAATGAGAGGAAAAGAACATCCACATGAAACCTGACTTGGCTGCCTGTCAGCACCCTTTACCAATGTCTGGAGCACACACATTGGGCCCCCTTCAAGGATGGCCTGATGAACTGTTGTTGCAGGGAGACTGAGACGGTGTGAAGAATGAAAAACGGGTGCTCAGCATGGGGTTGTGGTTAGCACTGGGCAAACGTGGCCCTTGTGCAGACCATCTCTGTTCCCTCAAGGGCCTTTTTCTTAGTAGCTCAACTGGGAAGCCCCAGGATCTTCCCTCTATGGGGTTACCCAACAACCCCCAAGTGAAAGCCTGCAAGACATGAGCACAGTCACAGGCGTTGTAGACTACAGTCACAACCACACAGGCAGGATCTTACCAGAATCTCTTCTTCCTTCATTAGCCTGAATGGAGAGTCCCCAACACACACACTTGGGTTCTGACACCACATGTGTGAACCGTTTGCATCAAAGAGCAAGTGTGTAAACTGGGTGACATGAAGTTGCAAACCCACCAGCTCACATTCCTTGGACTCTCCATTCCCTCATGTGGGTCCCGTCTTCAGGTCAGCCTGATGCAGCTGGGGGCAGATTCCTCGGAGATGAGGGGGTGTCTTCCCCCTGCTCCCCACTCCCCTCTAGAGAATCCTGATTGCAGCATCTGGTCAGGGTCAGGTCCTGCTGTCAATTCCTCCTGTCAGTGACATTGGATAGAAAGGGGTTGAACTGTCCGGTCTTGCAGGGTCAGTGTCTTTTGCTTCTGGGGAAAGTCCAGCCCTCCCCAGAGCAAGTCCCTCCTGAGGGCTAGAGAGGAGGATGGTGTCCCCAGTTTAGAGGAGGTCAGAGAGCCCTGCAGAGGCAGCGGGAGATGATTGTGCTTTATGGTCATGGCGTATAACAAAGTGCCACATCTGCAGGGAGGGAGGAGGGAGAAGTACAATTATGCAGCATGTTTCTTAAGTGTGGGGAATGAGCTGAGAGAAGCTAAAGGCCCCCACAGCAGCGCTGTGGCATGGACAGCCCACGAGGGGGCGGGGCCAGCTGCTGTTACACAGCTTCATGCTGATGAGCAAGGGAAGGAGCCTTTACCATGTGCAGGGGAGGCGGACACCGGCTCACACGATCTAATTTTATCCCTACAAGAAATCAGAGAGGAAAATAAAGTGCAGGCCAGTTCAGTAATTTGCCAAATATTTGCTGTGTGACTGTGGAGAACATCAGACTCTCTCTGGCTGTCTTCTCTCTAACGTGGAAATGAGACCTGCTCTGCAGAGTGGGGGGAGTTAGAGAGGAGTGTCTGGCACAGAGCGGTCTCCACCCCCAGCCTCCTGCATCCTCCCCAGGACCTAATTGTTGGCTCAAGGCTCTGCCTTCTCACAGCCCCTCACCCAAGGGCCGTCCCCCCCCCACCCCATTATCCCTCCTCCCACCCCCTCCCAACAGAGCCAAGTCCTTAAAGAATCTCCACACTCTCTGTCTCCCCTCCCGGCCTCGCTGCCTCCACCCGCTGCAGTTCACCCCGGAGATCACGTCTTGGCAGGGCCTGCTTGGACGCTCCTCTCCCTGGATGCTGGACACTGATCTCTGGGCTCCTTTCCTGGTCTGTTTCCTTTCTGTCTCCTTCATGGGCTCAGTCCTTTGTGATCACTTACTCTTTGGTGGAGCAAGTCTCAGACTCTGGGCATTTCTCTGTGTTGGCCTTGAAACCACCTGGGAAGCTGGCAGGGTGGGGGAGCACAGGAGAGAGGAGACTCAAGACAGAGTGACCCGGAAGAGGGGGCAGCCCTGCAAGGGGTTGCGGGGAGCAGACCTCCCCCCCACAGGCAGGTCTCTGGTGGAGCGTGTGGCACCCATGGGTGCAGATCCCAGGGTCTTCTCTGAGTCAGACCCAGAAGGTCCAGAGTGAGGTCAGGGGCTCTGAATTGTGAGACACACCCCACTGCCTCTGATCAGGGATGCCCAGTCCCTTTGGGAAGAGCTGCTGCACTGCCTGCAAGGAGCAGGGCTGGACTGCGGGTGGGGGTGGGGAAGCCTCCAGCAGGGTGACCTGGCTCTCCTGACCTGGCTTCTTCTCCTTTCAGATGTTCTTGATGACCCAGATGATACGGGGAAAAGCTTTCCAGTACAAGGTGAGTTCCCAACTGGGCATGTTTGACTTGACCTTGACCCTGTGGCCCAGAGATACTGAGGGTGCTCACCAGAGCCTCAGGGGCCCAGTCCTCTCCCCACAGTAATCCAGCCCCTCCTGCACAGCCTGCCAGCTCCCTTATTTCACTAGCAGGACCCTGGAAAACACATAAAAAGCAGTTTTTCCATTTAACAGTGGGATGTCACCTGTGTGTGTGTGTGTTTCTGTGACTAACTCTTGGTGAGTGAGCCCTTCTTTTTTATCTTTCCAGTGAGGTCTAGTAATCGGTCAAAAGGTTAGTGATTTTTTTAAAAGATTTTATTTTTTATGCATACAAGAACTGGGGTACAGGCCAGAGATACGGGGTTAGTTGTTTTTGTGCCAAGAGAGTGGGATCTGAACCCCCAGCATTCACCTCTGCTCAACCGAACCTCCACATGCTTGCAGTGGCCTCCTTCCCAGGGCTCTGGGATCTGGTCCCCTGGGCGATGGGCAGCAGCAGGTAGAGAGGAGGGGGTGGGAAAGAAGGGGCAGAAGAGCAGAAAAACCTAGTCTCTTTGAGCTAATTCTTGGGCTGGGAATTTAATTTCTCTTCCAGAAATGGAGTATGATCCTATGCGTTTCATGCTCTACAGCGGTGAGTGTGTGGTGGGGTTGGGGGAGGAATCCTTCCTGCCACAATCAGCTGCGCCCAGCAGTTGGCCCTGCCTTTGCACCACTGCCCTGGGCCTGGCCCAGCACTTTGTCCAGGGGACTCCTGGGGGCTGAGGGTGGGGAGGTTGGGCCTGATGGGGCAGGAAGAGGTGCTGCAGGACGGAGGCGGGGTCGGAGGGAGCGCGAACCCTCCACAGTGTCTCAAAAGTAAATTTGAGGATGCATAAAAGACATGATGGGTTGTATTTCTCTTTCCAGGAAGAAGAAAGAAACGCTCTGGGAAAGGTGAGTGTTTACAGAGAGGGAACCTGGGCTTCTGGGTGGAAACTGACAGGCTGAGACCCCTGGAGCTTCCCTGCCACTCGGACAACCAAATTCTCCCCCATGCACACATTGTCACATCCCTCATCTGTTCATCCATCCTCCCTCATCCACACTCAGTCCCGCCACTCTGATGAGGCTGTGTCAGAAACAGGCACTGATCTGGGCACCAGGGTCTTGTGGGTTCAGACCCTCAGGTGCTCTGGGAGAGGTTAATTCCTTCTAGACTCAGAAGACACAGAGACAAGTGTGATCTGTAGGGTGCGGTGTGTGCCTGGTGCTGCTGCATGTGCTTCCCATACTTGACACCCCAGTGATTGTCACCACAGCCTCATTTTATTCAGTTATTTTAACTTTTTAAAGATTTATTTATTTAGGCATGTAGGAACAGGGGTAGAGGCCAGAAGTGTGTGTGGGTGAGAGGATTCACCAGAGAGAGTGAGGAGCAGAACAGGTTGATCTACTGAAATCCACTGCTGAGGGGAGCAGCAGGCGAGTCAGGAGAGGTCTGCTGTGCCATGTGGGAGCTCCCGGGCCGGCCAGGAATGGAACTACTGCTGCAGAGTCTGTGGACAGCTTCACAGTGCTGTGTTTAACCCCTTCCACCACGAGGAAGGCACCACAACCTCATTTTAGATGTGGAAACCGAGTCCAGAGCAGGGAAGACTCTCATCTCTACAGCCCAAGGCTGGAATCCTCATCATTCCAGAAAGATCCCATACAGGAGTCCCTGCACATTTCTTACATATTCCAAGACACCTTTAGGATTCTCCATCTCTGCTCCCAGTGTCTGCCCCCTCATTTCAGCCGTATCTTCAACTTTCTAGCCTATTTTGACACCTCTACTCTGGAGCTCAAATACATCACCCACAGAGATGCTTTTTGTTAGCAGCTTGAAAACAGATGAGATTTGCTCACATCAATGGGGACAGGATTGTCCCAGGAATGTTCTAACCTACGAGTTATTTCCATGTCCTGGATGACAGATTTCGAGTTCATGAAAGTAGAGATTTCCAGCAGAGTGGAGATGGTGGCTTTGCTGTCAAGGAACATTCAGGGCGTCATATTTGTTAATATCCAAGCTATGCTGGAGGACCGACAGACTCTGCAGGACCTCATGGACACGGTGAGGGGGCCTCACAGCTGTCTGGGGTTGATCAAACCTGCAAATGGTGTATGTTCAGGAGATATGGCTGCCCAGAAGGAGACAGAGGGCAGGAGATTGGGAGTAATAGTAGGGGAATGAGAAGCCAGGGTTATGCTGCCCACATAGTGCAGGATCTCAGTATCCCTTGGGGGGGGGTAGAGAAAGACATTAACCCAATTTTTGGTTAATAACTTATAGATCATAATTATAGGCAAAATTATATGACAATATCATCTTCATCATCATCATCATCCTTGCCTTTTGCAGCTTGAGCAGGAGAAGCCCTTGGGTCATTTAAATGGCCCTGGTGCCACCATCCTGGATGAGCTGGGAAGGATCCCAGGGTACCCACATGTTTCCCAAGTGAATCTTATCCTTTACCTGCTTGAAGCCATAATGGGTGAGATTGCTTTTAGGGGCTGTGGGAGAGCCTCAAGTTTGGTGCCCAGAACCCCATAAAGGACTTTGTTAGCTGCCCCCTCTCCTAGTACTTTGATGAATATGGTTTTCATCCTCACAGTGGTCCCCACTCAGAGGAACCCATGAGGTAAACTAGTCATGTAACATGAAATTTGAACTTAGACAGACCAGCCCAAGTTCGCCCCCCTTCTCATTGGGGTGGGGGGTTCAGCTTCCAGCCTCAGAATCCCACCCTCTGGACTATGTGCTGTAGCACCTTGGAGACCATCCCCAAAGCAGAAGGAAGACTCAGAGGACAGGAACTTGCACTAATAAAAACTTAGTGGGTTTTATACTTCTGCCTGGAGTTCTGCTTCTGGGTTTTTTTTTCTTTAAATATGATTTTATTTATTTATTTCTTTAAATATGATTTTATTTTATTTATTCTTTAAATAAGATTTTATTTATTTATGCAAACAAGAGCTTGGGTGCAGGCCAGAGGTGTGGGGAGGGGGCTGAGAGGATTCAGCAGAGACAGGGTGGGGAGCAGAACAGGTGGATTGACTGAAATACACTGCTGAGGGGAGCAGGGGCGAGACAGGAGAGGTCTGCTGCACCATGTGAGTTGCTCCCTGGCTGGGGATGGAACTTGTGCCATGGTGGTGATAACCCTGAGACTTAACTCCTAGGCCACCAGGGGGTCCCCCCCATGGGGTTTCCTGGTTCATCCTGTTGGGGGGTATTTGACTCCTCACTCTTTTCCCAAACACGCTCTGTCCCCAGTGCTGAGTGACACCCAACACGCTCTGCTGGCCCAGTCCATGGAGAAGAGGATCCTGCTCCATCAGCGGGAGCTGGTGAGAAATCCCTGGGCCAGCCTCCAGGGGGGAATGGGAGGGGGGCGGAGAGAAGAGTGACTCTAGGAAAGAGAGATGATGCAGTTTCTGCTGGGAGGGGAGACCCCATCCCAGTGTGGCCCCTGGGAAATCCTGCTCATGTCCTTCTGGAGAGCAGTCAGAGTGGGTGCGCGGGTCTAGTTTCCATGGTAACCACTGCAGAGGCCCTCAGAGTTCTAAAACAGTCGAACAGGGATAGAGGATTAGGAGCTCAGGGCTTTATTTACATAGTTCCCATTGAAATTGCTTTTCTGTCTGTGTGTATGTATGTATGAGTCCACAGGAGTGTGTAGAGTTACACATATATTCACACACTGCACACATGTACACACGCACCTATAATTCCTAATACCTTTGTTGTGTTAGTATGTTAGTCTCACCAGTTAGCAACCCAGGAACCCATGATCAGTAATTTCCGGTAACATGTGTGCAAGATCACATTGAGCACAAGAAGGGACCAGGATGGAGTCCTGTCCCCATAACCAGAACTTTCTTTCCTCCGTCACCCTGGGTCAGTCCTCACTGTTGGGACAGATGTTTTCCTCTTCTCTACTCAAAGGCTGACCTGTGGACTCTTATGCCATTACTTCTAGGTACGGAGCATCCTGGAGCCCAACTTCAATTGCTCCGGGTGCATTCCCTTCACCCTGGACCCACAGCTCCTCGCCCCCCTGCAGGATGAGGGTGTGGCCATCACCTATGGGCTGCTGCAGGACTGTGGGCTGAGGATGGAGCTGAATAACCCCAGGTCCACCTGGGATCTGGAAGCCAAGGAGCCCCTGTCTGCCCTGTATATGTCCCTATGTCTGCTGCAGCAGCTGAGTGAGGCCTGAGCACCCCTGGGGTGCAGCGAGTCCAGGGAGGTCAGCCCCACCCATCTGTGCTGTGGTATCCTTGTGGGCTCAGGGTGTTTTGGCCCCCCTCTCTCTGACTTTCACGGTGAGACCAACAGGGACATGAGGGAACATTTTGGGGTGATGGAAAATCTGTCTTGCTCAGAATTCATTATTGGTCAAAACTCACCATAGTATCCTGAGGAATGGAGCGTTTCATTGCATGAAAATTTTACTCTGAAATAATGTAAACTGATGTTGAGTTTTAGTCAATATGAATTGTGAAGTGGTCCCAGTGAATTGTGTTGATAACTATAACTTACTTTGAAATGCATCAAAAAATCAGGTGTAGGAGTTTCCTTGGTAGCCTAGGGGTTAAGTCTAGCACTTTCACCTCTGTGGCCTGAGTTCGATGCCCGGCCAGGGAGGTAACCCACATGGCACCCCAGAGCTCTCCTGTCTCCCTTCAGCAATGCATTTCAATAGATCTGCCTGTTCTGCTCACCACTAGGTCTCTGGTGAATCTTCTCACCCCTTCACACTCCTGTTCTACATCCCATTTTCCTTGCACAAAGAAATAAATGAATATTAAAAAAAAATCATGTCTATTGATTCCAGTAGGAAGAGATCTGTGACCAGGTAATGTGGAAGGTGTTGAAGATATGGGACTAAGGCTGTAAGATAGACTAGAATTCTCTTTTATTCTTGAAATATTTTGTAAGCCAGAAATTGTTTTGAATAAAACTTGCCCCTTAAGTTGTGTTAAAAAGTAAATATACGTGTAAAGGAATGAGATGAGTGTATGTTATGAGTGTATGTGCACACGGGTATTGTGTATATATGTTCATGTCTATAAATATATGTAAACATACATAAAGATTCAGATACACTCTTACTATGAATGTATCTCTGCATGTACATGCATCAACACAGAAGTGGTGACGTGTGTGTATGGGTCATGTGTACGTGTATGTGTATGTATCATTGAGCACTTACACAATTACTAATGTCACCTTAAAGAACAGGGTCCCAATCCCGCCAGCTCTCTGGAAGTCCCTATTTGCCTTTTTTGTGTGACCCCCAGGCTCCTTGTCTCTTTTCTAATTCTCCTTCCCACCTGAGCTGCCACCAGGAAGTCCACCTGGATCCTCCCTCTCCCTAACCCCACCTGCTCCTCAGGTGAACTGTTGCCTCATCCCTCCTCACCTGGATGGGCTCAGGGGCCCTGATAACTGCTGGCCCCTCCACCAGTCTCCTTCTCTTCAGGTCCCCTCCGAGGCTGGGGTCTGGAATCGCAGCAGCCACGGGGGCTTAATGCAGCCTCTCCAGTCCCTCAGGGGTTCGGCACAATCACCGGGCCCCTTCATGTGACAGCAAGGAGAGGAGCCCCCACGAGTTCACCCCGGCTTCTCCACCCTCCCCACTGCTCCTGCCTGTCCCCATTCTCAGTGTTGATTTCCTCCCCACTGGCAAAGGTGAGGGACCAGGGCTTCTCCCATTGGCCTCTCGTTCTCTCTGCTGTTTACCAAGACCTTATTATTGGTGAATCGCCAAGGACTGTGACCGTGTCCCCACGTGGTTTACTGCCCGTTCTTTATTCAGGCGGACCCTGTGCTGACACCAGTCGTTGTATTATTTCATCTGTGGATGACCGAGTTCTGTGGCCCATCAATTTTCTCAGGAGGCTCTTCCCTGAGCGCCTTCACCCTAGAGAATCGTGGCCTCTTGTCTTTACAGGGACACACACCTTGGGGCGAGGTGACTTTCTGAGGTAGCGCCTCCTCTTCCTCAGTCTTCTGTGACATGCAAACGTGTCCAGGTGCTGATGGGTGCTATGAAAGACCAAGTCACTCAAGTGTTCTTCCTTCTTCAAATGAATTTCCTTTTGCAAATGCCTGCCTAGAGAGTTCTTTCTTCACCCCTGATATCACACACTTTTCCCAAGCTGTGCCTGTGTGTCATCTACGGGCTGTGACTTTTCCTGGGACACCATGTGTTTTGAGCTGTGAGCCGGTGCTTTCATTTCAAGAAAAATCCTCACCTAAGAGACTATGTTCTGTATTCTATTTTCCATCCTCTCCGTGTCACACCTGCTTTTCTTCATTTAGGGTCTTCCATATGTCTGTTTCATCTTGTCCCATGTCGACACCTTTGCTTTTTCATCGTCTTTCTGAGTCATCACAGGTCTTGTTCAGCTCTCAGTGATCATTACTCAGTTTAGAGGTTGGGTTGTTTGAGCCCCATCTTGTTTCCTCAGCTTTGCAATCTCCCTTAGCATGTAATTCTATTAGTTCATCTTCCCATCGTTGAAGCGTTGCCACGTGAAGTAATATCTCATAAAATTATTCTTGTCCACAGAACAATGATGATGTACCGTGTTTTTGTCACATCTTTTGGGCCGAGTGATCTCTTCAAATTGGGTATTTCACTCTCTCCACTTTCCTCTAGTGTGTCTGCACGGAATCTCCAACATCTTTTTTTTTCATTTCCATATTACTCATTACCAACCTGGGCATTCTGTCTGAACACTGTGTATGAACAAAGACAGTGGGTAGGGGTAGGTGAGTTTGCTTTCTTTCCCCCTCGCGCATCACTTTTACTGAGACCTGTTTTTCTTCCTCTGAAAACTCCATTGTGAATATTACGTCTTCTGAGCTAAGGTCATAGCATTTGGAGGGGGAAGAGCTAACCTGGCTCTGAGCCTATTGGTTGGTTGACCCGGATTCCATCCCATCTCGTGATTTTCTAAATTCTTGGACTTTATGTATGGATTCTCTCCCTTCATCCATCAAGGGCCATTGTCCTTAAACAAGTGACTTCTGATACCAACTCCCTGCACACCCGGGCTCTTTTGTCCAAAACTGTGATGATTAGATTGTGAAACCTTAAGCCCATCTGATTTGAGGTCAGGCTGTAGCTGGATCACCTCCATTTGTAACAGAAACCTCTCTAGAGCAAATCCTGGGACTCAATGAACTAAACTTTAAGCCATCTTTGTTCTCGTTCCCCTCTAATACCTCCTTGTGATTATTCTTCGACTTGCAGCTAATACATTTCTTTTCAATGGCAGATCCTGGAACTCATAAAGCTGATTGTTATGCTTCTAAGAAAAACCTCTTTGCTCCTTGGAGGTTGTGAGAATATCAAAAACAAATAACTCCTGACTGTTGCCTGATCTTGACCCTGAGGAGACACTCATGCTGAGAGTGTCAAATCCCACTCCCCATGATGACTGGACTGCCCTGCCCAACCTCGGACCTGGAAATGTGCAGCTCCCCACTGTACATCCTGAAAACCCCTCCTCCAATCCCTCCCCTTATATAGTCACAGGCTCTTGGCACTTGGGGAGCCGGTGTCAAGTTCCCAATCCCAGTGAGTGCCTTGGTGGCCACCTTGAACCAGTTCCTCTGTGAAAAGACAAATTGTGGCTATGAATTGGCTTTCTGGGTGATGAGCCACTGACCGGTTTGCTTGCTCTCAGGCTTCATGACTCCCCACGCTCGGGGGAGTGGAGCTGACTGTTTTGGGATCTTCCTTGCTGGGGACCTTCACTCAGTGTGGGCTCCACGTAGCCAGCCCAGGCTCCCCCAGGCAGCGCTAGCTCCTGTCCTGGCCTCCCCATCACCTGCTTCAGGTCCC
Source organism: Talpa europaea (assembly GCF_964194135.1). Taxonomy (NCBI): domain Eukaryota; kingdom Metazoa; phylum Chordata; class Mammalia; order Eulipotyphla; family Talpidae; genus Talpa; species Talpa europaea. The sequence goes on from NC_140069.1 coordinate 7,594,558, forward strand.
TCATGTCCTGATCACACTGCCAGACCCCCCTGCTGAGACTCGGGCCTTGTCTCCCTGCCCTTCCTCCTCCATGGAGCTGCGTTGGGTAGCGCAGGTCTTTCCTGGAAGCAACATCTGCTGACTCCACAGACAGGAGAGTCAAGTCTCGTTCAGTCCACTCCATTAACAGGGAGTAGTTGCAGGTGGACCCCCCCAGACCAGGCGATGCACTGAGGGCACTACAGGTTGTGTGTGTGTGTGTGTGTGTGTGTACACTTGCACGTGCGCACAGCCTCTTTGAGAGGCTGCATCCCAAATGTCCCAGGCTGGTCTCCAGCTGAGACTCCACATCACGGAAGGGAGAGCCCAAGGACTCTGTGCTGGCTTTCCAGGGCTCTCTATTCCCCCCGGGTCTGCAATCACAGATTCTCCCAAGAGGAGTCCATACCCACAGTGTGGGTGTTGAGGTAACCAGGCATTTTGAAGCTAGTGAGAGACAAATGTAGATAAAGCCTGCATTGTGTTATAAGGCATTGCATCTGCAGTTTTGGTTGAGGCTGTGCCGAAATCTCATGGGCTCCTTTGTGGCGCTGCGGGGTAACCTGGGGAGGGCTATGCAGCCCTCCAGGGGAGCTGGTAAGAGGGGTGGCATCGGAAGAAACAAAGGCTGTTGCATTTAGGGACATGCTTTACCCAGTGCTGAGGCCCCCTCCCCGTTGGGCACCTTTCACCCCCTCTCCTGTTTCCCTGTGCCAACATTTCAATCATGCCAGCTCTGAAGGTGACTGACTGTGGGTGGTGGGTGTGGGTGTCCCAACAGCAAAGGACAGCTCTTCTCTCAAGACAGGTGTTATTTTATTGGCAATTCATTTGCAGGGGGTGAGGTGCTTTTGCAGTTTGAATGTTCATTCACCATTAGATGTGATACTTGAACAAAGGCTCAAAGTGAAACTGGATGGGGAGTGATTATGTCACTGTTGGGAAGAAAAGGTGCCTGGCAGAGGAATTAGCAGGTGCAGAGACTCTAAAGAATGAAATTCCTGGAGTTTGAGCAAGTGAAATGAATGAAAATTCATCAGAAAATGAGAGGGAGTTGGTGCGGGCCCTTCTAGTCATTATTTTAACCTGGTTCACTTCAAGTGGGGTTGGCAGTTATCTGAGTGGCTTCAATTCAAGGTTCACACAGCTCTTTCTGATTCAGTCTGAGTTTCGGAGCTGGGCCTATCCATGGGGCCGTCTTGTGACAAAACCCTTTATAGATGCTGACTGTGCCCTCCACAGAGACCAGGGTCTGATCATTTCTCATCACCAGCTGTGCTAACACCCTGGCCCCATCCACGGTCAGCTCTTACCTGGATTATTGCAATCTCCTCCTCACTTGACTCTCCAGTATGTTCCTACTGCATTACTTAGTCTATTGTCAATGCAACAGACATCTCAAAAGATGCAAAACATTTTAGTTTATAACTCTTTCCAGTAGCTGCTAATCCTACTTCAGGTTAAAACATCAAACATACGGCCAGTAGGAGTCTGCACCAATTCGTCCTCAGTTTCTGATGCCAAAACCTTGTTCTTATACCAAAACATTTCGTTCTTTACAGTCGTACTTGCTGATTCCTCGACCAGCAATCCTTTCCCCCAAGCAGCTACATACATTGTTCTCTACTTGGTTTCAGTTTAAATCATTGTTCCAATGCCAGTTCTCAGTGAGGCTTCCCTTGTCAAATTGCAAGTTCAGCCACCCCTCGATTGCTACTTGAAGTTGGGCTCCAGGATGCTTCTTACCTAGAAGAAATGGCCTAAGATGTTACAGGTCAGTCTTCTGTTAGGGAAGAGGAAAACTCCTGTCCCACAGTGAGGGGAAATGCAGTGTAATGGAGGAAAGACAGTTCTGGATACATGGGGACCTGGAGTCTCTCCTGGTCATATCTTGTGCTCAACTCATCTTGGACACATGTTACTGGAAATCATTGATCCGGGTCCTGAGTGGCTAAGTGGAGATATAACACGACAATGGTGTTTGGGATCATGCGTGTGCATGTCCATGTGTGCTGTGTGTGAATGTGTATGTATAATTTTATACACTCCTGTGGACTCATATACACATGTGTGGAGTTAAAAAAGGCAATTGAAAAGGAAAGTATGAAAGTAAAGTGGGGGATTACCCAGAGTCCTGAGCTCCTCAGGCTTGTTTCTCTGTTTGACTATTTTAGAACTCTGGGGTGCCTCTGCAGGAGTTCCCATGGTAACTGGGACACCCACACCCACTGGGCCTGCATTGCAAGAAAAAAGAGCTGGGATTTCCCAGGGTCTACACTGGGATGGGGACTCCCCTCCCAGCAGAAACTGCATCATCTCTCTTTCCTTAGAGTCACTCTTCCCTCTGCCTCTCTGCCGCTCCCCCCTGGATGCTGGGCCCTGGGGATTTCTCACCAGCTCAGCTGATGGCACAGGGTCCTCCTGTCCATGGCCCAGACCATGAGAGCACATTGGGAGTCACTCAGCACAGGGGAAGGAGTGTCTGGGGAAGAGTAAGGGGGAGTAGATTTTCCTCTGTCCTTCTCCTCAGGTCCCCTAGGTGCCTGGTGTCTGGCATCACAGCAGCCACTGGGACTTACTCAAATGCAGCCCCACTCTGGTCCCTCAGGGCCTCAGCACAATCACCAGCCCCCTCCACGTGACAGCATATTGGATGGGTGATCTGGGCTCCATCCCATTGCCAGTGATTTTTAAATTCCTGTGTGATATTCTCACTTCATCCATTAGGAGCCTTTGCCACTAAGCAACTGGCTTCTGAGACCAACTCCCTGTGGCTCCCGGCCCTCCTAGGCATGGCTGTGCTGACTAGACTGTGGGACCTTAGCCCCGGGGGATCAGAGGTCAGGCTGTGTCTGGATCACATATAATTTGCAATAAAACCTCCCTTAGACTAAATATTAGGACTGAAAGCATCAAAGTCAAACCAACTTTTATTCTCTCCCCCACGCCCTCCTTGTGATTAATCTTCAACTTTCTACTAGTGCACTCCTATCCCACTGCAATTCCTGGAACTTCTAAAACTGATTGCTTTACACCTGGGACAAAACTCCTCTTTGCTCTTTGGAGCTTGTTAGCATTTCCAGAACAGGTAACTGCTGGCTGTTGCCTGATCTTGACCCTGAGGAGACACTCCCTGCTGAGAGTATCAAACCCCAATCCCCATGATGCCTGGACTGCCCAGCCAACCTCAGACCAGGAAATCTGCAGCTCCCCACTTCACATCCTGCACCCCCCCTTCCCCCCTTATATAATCACAGACTCCTGGCACTTGGGGAGCTGGTGTCAGGTTCCCAATCCCACTGAGTGCCTTGGTGGCTGCCTTGAACCAGCTCCTCTGTGAAAAGACAAATCCTGGCTCTGAGTTTGGCCTTCTGGGTGATGAGCCACTGGCTGGTTTGCTTGCTCACAGGCTTCATGACTCCCCACGCTCGGGGGAGTGGAGCTGACTGTTTTGGGATCTTCCTTGTTGGGGACCTTCACTCAATGTGGGCTCCATGTGTCCAGCCCAGGCTCTCCCAGGCGGTACTGGCTCCTGTCCTGGCCTCCCCATCACCTGCTTCAGGTCCCTCATGTCCTGATCCCACAGCCAGACCCCCCTGCTGAGACTCGGGCCTTGTCTCCCCTCGTTCCCCTCAACACCCCCAGCCCTTTTCCCGGGTCCAGAGTCAGTCTCGTCCCCCACGGGCCGTCCCTGCACCTGACTCTGCCCTCGGGAAATGGCCGAGGGTGGCGGCTGCTCCTCACCGGCCGGATCCTAAGGGGCCCCACATTGAGTGGGGCTTTGCCCAGACAGCCCCCCACTGGGGCCCGAGACAGGGGGTGCTGGTCTCCGGCCGGGGTCAGACTTGGCCCTTCCTGACTCTGTCTTCGCCGCGCTGGGCGGCCAGGGCTGGTGAGTTCACAGTTTCCTCGTGACGGTGCAGTTTCCTCGGCGTCCCCTGAGCCGGCTCAGATCCCGGACGCGTCATGGACAATCCCGCTGGACGCTTCCCCTCTAGGGACAGTCTCAGCACAAGGCGGTTTCCTACCCTGGGGACGACGGACCAGGCCCTGCGTCCTCCTGCTGTCCCTTCTCACCCGTCTCTCCCAGACACTCCCCTCAGGGAGTCATGGTCTTTCTCGTTATTTTCCAGGGGAAAAAAATCCCCTTTTTCTGATACTACCCTTCTGGAGCTTGGCTGAAGTTCACAGGTGACCACACAGTCCCCCCAGGGCTGACCTCACTTCCGACACCAGCACAAAACTGTGCCAGTGCCGCCCTCCCTGCTGACGCTCTGGCTACAGTTTCAGGGACTCCAATGTCCTCCAAAGACCAGACATCACGCACAGAGGAAGGGCTACATGTGTGGTTCTACTTTTTTTTTTTTTTTATAGCAAAAGCAAACAAGTCAGATTCAGCCTAGGAAGGGGCACAGCAGGGCCAGGTCTGCCAGGGTACCCCGCCCAGGTTGTCGCCCTCCTGGCACACCCAGTACTCTGGGTCCTGTCAGTCAGGGAGGAGCCCGGAAGCAGGACATCAGGTTGGCAGTGCCAGGGGAGTGGCGCGTGTACTTCAGACTTTCTCTTTCAATCTCTGCAATGCAAGGTCTTAAAGGTCAAATTCAGTTTGGGTAAATCTTCCGTGCGAGGGTGATGTGCTGAAGCTCAGCTGCCGTCCTCGTGCCGAGGGAGGAAATACGGGGTCCTCAGGGTGAGAAAGGTAACAGGGGGCATTTAAGAATATCAGAAGGCAGCAGAATGTATAAACGTGCCCAGAAATACTGTCCGGGCGCGTCCTGCCTTCTGGGGGGGCTGCGGGAGATGCCAGGCCGCTCTGGCTGGTTTCTTCCTCCGGACACTGCTGGTCCGGCCGGCACAGGAGGGCCGCGCAGGGAACGGGCCTTGGGGGTGACCCTGCCCCGCAGGCAGATCTTCACGTCTAAAAAGAGACTCAACGTGGCCACTGCGTGCAGGCGCCTGACACAGGCAGGTGAGAACATTCACTCCTGCTGAGCCGATGCCCCTTTGGGCCATTCAGAGGCTCTGCCCGGGGTGCAAGTGCCTGCCCCTCCCTGTGCCTCCTCCTGGGGCTGATTTCTGCTCTTCCTCCCCTGCTGAGCGAGCACCCTGGGGCGTCCTCTTCACCACGTGATAGGAATGGGGGGAAAGTGTGTGTAGAGTCATCCATGTTTCCAAAAACCACAAAACGATCATGGGATTCTCAGAGCCCGTGCTGTGCAGAAGGGGTGGCCTATGGGGGCCCTTTGCACGCGTCAGTGCCTGCTGTGTAGCCAGGGAACCCCTGTGATGCGTGTTCTCCTGTGAGGACCATCCCAGCGGGAGACCCAGGGGCCTGTGTGAGTGGCGGGAGGAGGTGATGGAGCAACCCCCGCCTTTGGTCTCTGATGATTTTCCACGGAATGGGAAGGAGAAGGAAACGCTGGACATGAGGAGAGGAGCTCACCAGGGAAGTGCAACGGGAGAGCCTGAGGATGGATAAGGGGGTGGGGGTCTAGCCCAGCTCTTGCTGTTCCCCTCTGGTGGGGATTGATGATCTCACCCCCTCCCCTACCCATTAGGCTGCTCCAGGCTGAGCTGCCCAGCAGCAATACAGCGCAGCCTCACCCATGATTCTTAACTGTTCCAGGCGTCATACTGCACAGTGAAAACAGGTCAAACTTGGGTTCATGATTGACTTATTTTCCAAAATATTATCATTTTTTTAAATTTTAAAATTTTACATATTTTTACATCATCTTTTATTTTTGCATGATGTATGCATTTTCATCTTGGTTATAGTCCCATACAATTCCCACCCCCTTGTTTTGGTCCTATTCCCTTCTCCCCCCACAGTGTGTCTCTGGTTTATAGTTGCTTGTTGATTTTTGTTTTTATTTTATTATAATTGGTCTTTTTCCTGGTCCCTTATTTAGGTTTTCTAGATTCCTGCTATGAGTGAGACTATCTGGTATTTTTCTTTTTTTTCTGGCTTATTTTACTGAGCATGATCCCTTCTAGTTCCATCCATGTTGCTGCAAATTGCATGTGTTTATCTTTCTATATATTATCATTTTACCATACAACCAATTTAAGTAGTTTTGTGAACCTGACACATATCCTGTTATAAATCAACTTTAAGTCAATATAGAGTCATAAAATACTTGTTCAGCAAGGTTTTGTATAACTTATAAGAAATAGGCCTGACTTCTAAGAAACTTTATCTCCTCCGCTCAGGGCACCCTAGATGCTATATATCGGGGCACCCCAGTCTGTGTCTACAGCCAGGACGGCCTGAGAGCTAAGAGCTGTGACCAGAACTCAGCTCCAGGCCTGGCCTCCTGGAGAGGGCGGCTGCTCACCTGCTTATTTTTCTAGGAAAAGGCCTTGGAAAGTGACTCGTGCACATTGGTGGAGAGAAGCCACAGACCAGTCACATTATCACTCTCTGGAGCTTGTGCGGCCAACTCTGCTGGACCTCAGCACTCTGAGCATTGAAGGGCCGTGCTCATTGGAATCTCTCCAGGACAAAACACCATATACCTGGTGAGTTAGAACCAGGGACAAGGAGGTGAGTGAGATGAGGCGATACATTATTCACAGCCTGAAATGCTCGGGCTGGCTTTTTGAAAGGAATAGAAACTTGTTTTGTCATCATTGTACCCCAAAGATTTGCTCCCTAAAGTTCTCTTTAACGAGGGGGTGTCCTGGTAACTGAGGTGAGCCCTGAGGCTATGGGACGCGTGTTGGGGCATCTTTGCCCAGGTCAGGTCCACAGAATCTTTTGTTCCTGTTCTGCTCTTGGAGTCCAAGCCACTGTGCTCCCTGTCACAGCAAACCTGCTGACATCCCAGCCGTGCCCCGAGTCCCTCCTGCCACAGCCTCGCTACACCTGGAAGTTTTTTGTTCTTTTTTGTTCTTTTTTTTTTCTTTTAACATTTATCATTTTTTTACACTTCTTTTAGACAACACTTGCTTCCCCCACCCCCTCATATTGAGTCTCCCTAGAATTTCCTTCCCCAAGGCACCCAAGCACCATCACCACAGACCACTGTGCTCTTCACTCCCTCCCTCTCACCAGTCTCCCTCCTCCTTCCCTGCAGGATGTCTCTGGTTTATAATTGTCAGTTTTTGCTTTGTTGTCGTTTGTACTGTTATTTTTTTTTTACAAGCTATCAGAATTTATGGGATGCAGAAAAAGCCAAAAGAGGGAAGATAATTGCAATACAGGTCTACATTAATAAACAAGTAGCATTTTATTTTTTTAATATTTTATTTTATATAATTCTTACATCATTTTTCATTTTTGCACAATGTATGCATTTTCATTTTGTTTATATTCCCCATACAATTGCACCCGCCCCTTATTTTGACCCTAATCCTTCCTCTCTCCGCCCCCGCCCTAGTAGTGTGTCTCTGGTTTATAGTTGCTTGTTGATTTTGATTTTTACTTCGTATTAATTAGTCTTTTTCCTGGTCCCTTATTTAGGTTTTCTAAATTCCTGCTATGAGTGAGACGATCTGGTATTTTTCTTTTTCTTTCTGGCTTATTTCGCTGAGCATGATCCCTTCTATCTCCATCCATTTTCCTGCAAACTGCATGTGTTTCTCTTTTATGATTGCTGAGTAATATTCCATTGTGTATATGTACCACACATCTATTTTTGGCATTTGGATTGTTTCCATAGCTAAGCTATTGTAAACAGTGCTGCTATAAATGTAGGGGTGCAGGTACCCTTTGGAATTGATGTTTCTGTGTCCTTGGGTAAATACCTAGGAGTGGAATTGCTGGATCATATGGAAGCTCCATCTTTAGCAGGTTGGGGAATCTCCACACAGCTCTCCATAGTGGTTGGACTAGTTTGCACTCCCACCAACAGTGCAGGAGAGTTCCTTTTTCTCCACACCCTCGCCAACATTTGTTGTTGCTAGTTTTTTTAATATGTGCCATTCTCACTGGTGTAAGATGGTACCTCATGGTAGTTTTGATTTGCATTTCCCTGATTACAAGTGATGCTGAACATTTTTTCATATGCCTGTTGGCTATTTGCATTTCCGCTTTGGAGAAGTTTCCTTTTACCTCTTCTGCCCATTTTTTGACTGGATTATTTTCTTTGTTGTTTTTGAGTCTCATTAGCTCTTTGTAGATTTTTGTGATCAGTCCTTTATCACTAGTGTTTTGTGCAAAAATGTTCTCCCAGTCGGTGGGGTTTCTCTTTGTTTTGGTAATTGTCTCTTTTGCTGTGCAGAAGCTCTTTAATTTGGTGTAGTCCCAGCTGTTTATCTTTGCCTTCACTATCACTTTGGGTGATGTGTCTGTAAAGTTGTCTTTGAGGCACATGTCATGTAGTGTTTTGCCTATATGTCCTTCTGTGTATTTTATGGTTTTATGTCTAGTTCTTTAATCGATTTTGAGTTGGTTTTTGTGCATGGTGTGAGGTAGTAGTCAAGCTTCATTCTTTTTCATGTAGCAACCCAGTTTTCCCAGCACATTTATTGAACAAACTTTCTTTGCTCCAATGCATATTTTTTTGCTCCTTTGTCAAAGATTAGTTGACCATAAATCTGTGGGTTTATTTCTGGATTTTCTATTTGGTTCCATTGGTCGGTGTGTCTCTTCTTGTTCCAATACCATGCAGTTTTTTTAAAAAAAAATTTTTAATCTAAATTTTATTTTTACATTCCCCATACAATTACAACCCCCTTATTTTGACCCCAATCCCTCCTTTCCCTGCCCCCCACCCCCCATAAAGTATCTCTGGTTCATAGTTGTTTGTTGATTTACATATTTTCATTCTTATAGTTATTCTTTTCCCTGGTCCCTTATTTAAGTTTTCTAGATTCCTGCTATGAGAGAAAGCATCTGGTATTTTTCTTTTTCTTTCTTGAGGACCGGGTTTTGGGTGTTCAGAGATGGTATTCTTAAGTAGTTTGATCTTACATTATTATCTTTGTTCTTTAAGTCCCTGTCCTTTTCTTTTTTTTTTAATAAATTTTATTTTTATGTTCCCCATATATTTGCAACCCTCTTATTTTGACCCCAATCCCTCCCCTCCCCACCCCCCACCCCCACCCCCCATAGAGTGTCTCTGGTTCATAGTTTTTTGTTGATTTTGATTTCCACTTTCTTATAGTTATTCATTTTCCTGGTCCCTTATTTAAGTTTTCTAGATTCCTGATATGAGTGAGACCATCCGGTATTTTTCTTTTTCTTTCTGGCTTATTTCGCTGAGCATGATCCCTTCCAGTGCCATCCATGTTGCTGCAAATGGCATGTGTTTATCTTTTTTGAATGCTGAGTAATATTCCATGGTGTATATGGACCACATCTTCTTGATCCAGTCATCTATTTTGGGCATTTGGGTTGTTTCCAAAGCTTAGCTATTGTAAACAGTGCTGCTATAAACATAGGGGTGCAGGTGCTCTTTGGAATTGATGTTTCTGTGTCCTTTGGGTAAATACCTAGGAGTGGAATTGCTGGATCCTGTGGAAGCTCTATGTTTAGTAAGTCCAGAAATCTCCACACAGCTCTCCATAGTGGTTGGACCAGTTTGCACTCCCACCAAAAGTGCAGTAGAGTTCCTTTTTCTCCACAACCTCACCAACATTTGTTGTTGCTAGTTTTTTTAATATGTGCCATTCTCACTGGTGTAAGATGGTATCTCATGGTAGTTTTGATTTGCATTTCCCTGATTACAAGTGATGTTGAACATTTTTTCATATGCCTGTTGGCCATTTGCATTTCCTCTTCAGAGAAGTTTCTTTTTAGTTCTTCTGCCCATTTTTTGACTGGATTATTTTCTTTGTTGTTGTTGAGTCTCATCAGCTCTTTGCAGATTTTTGTGATCAGTCCTTTATCATTAGTCTTGTGTGCAAAAATGTTCTCCCAGTTGGTGGGGTTTCTCTTTGTTTTTGTTATTGTCTCTTTTGCTGTGCAGAAGCTCTTTAATTTGGTGTAGTCCCAGCTGTTTATCTTTGCCTTCACTATCACTGCTTTGGGTGATGTGTCTGTAAAGATGTCTTTGATGCGAATATCATATAGTGTTTCGCCTGTATATCCTTCTATGTATTTTGTGGTTTCAGGTCTTATGTCTAGTTCTTTTATCCATTTTGAGTTGATTTTTGTGTATGGTGTGAGGTAGTGGTCAAGCTTCATTCTTTTGCATGTAGCAACCCAGTTTTCCCAGCACCATTTATTGAACAAACTTTCTTTGCTCCAATGCATAGTCTTTGCTCCTTTGTCAAAGATTAGTTGACCATAAATCTGTGGGTTTATTTCTGGATTTTCTATTCGATTCCATTGGTCTGTGTGTCTGTTCTTGTTCCAATACCATGAAGTTTTGTTGATTATGGCTTTGTAGTATAGTTTGAAGTCTGGGAGTGTGATGCCTCCATTCCCTTCTTTTTTTTTTTTTTCAGGAGAGCTTTGGCTATTTGCTGTTTTTGGTGGTTCCATATGAATTTCATCAATAATTGTTCTATTTCTTTGAAGTATGTGACTGAAATTTTTATTGGAATAACATTGAATCTTTAAAGTGCTTTTGATAGGATGGCCATTTTGATAATTTTAATTCTTCCAATCCATGAGCAGGGGATGTCTTTCCATTTCTTTGTGTCTTCTTCCATTTCTTTTAACAGTGCTTTATAGTTTTCTTTGTATAGGTCCTTTACCTCTTTTGTTAGGTTTATTCCCAAGTATTTGATTTTTTTTTGTTTCAGTAATAAAAGGGATGAATTTTTTATTTCATCTTCTTCAGATTTATTGTTTGTGTATAGGAAGGCTACTGATGTTTGTGTGTTGATTTTGTATCTTGCCATTTTACTAAACTGATTGATTAGCTTAAGTAGCTTTTCTGTGGAGTTTTTGGGGTTCTCTATGTATATTATTGTTGGGAGAGACCCTGTGCAGTGAGCAGAAGGGCCTTGACCTGAGTCCCTAAGGCATGTGAAAACACATGTGTCTTGGAGGAAAACCTCTGAGTGACAGGACCTGAAGTTGAGTGCCTTGACACTGCCCCATGTAATGGGAACAATCAGGACTATTGGTGGCTTTCTTTTTTCTTTTCAGTGAAAGACAGGCCATGCCTTGGATCAATGGCTTCTGTGTCTCCCACAGAAGTGGCTGAGGAGGCGCTGGAGTGTTTCCCATGGTGATTTCATTTAGGGTCTGAGGTGGTCTCTTGGAGGGCTGCGATCTGGGGCTGTATGAGCCGAAGAGGTGTCCATATTGTTTCGGAGGATCCATCTAAAATGACAGAAGCATAGCCTTTTCTCTTTAAAATCATCACCCCTGCCTCCCACATATTTGTTCCTGTGGTTTTTACCCATGCCGGTTCTTGCACGCTATATGCTGGTTGAGTAGCAAAATATTTACTGCTGCATGTTACGGGGTCTCCCTGTAGTAAAATCAGAAAATTCAAAGTAAAAAGAGCTAATAGCAGGGTTTCTTGTATCCATCGATGTTGTCCTCCATGTTCCCCTTTTCTGTTTAAATTAAAGAGGAAAGCAGTGTATGAATATGTACAATATGGAGAGGATAATTATGAGATCGCAGGGCTGATTGAGGCTGTTATAATAAAGAGGCAAGAACAGGGTGTGTAGAATGCAAAGTACCTGTAACAAGATGAGGAACCAATTGGACAACATATAAAGAGTCAATAATAATGTTAGCTGGGCCAGGAGGCAGTTGCTGTAAAAGATGAAGTATAGCAAATAATTCAACTTGTTGAGCAGACAAATAAGAGGTGTGGACTGAAAATTGAATCTGTGGCCCCACAGCAGCTGCAATACCGGAAGGAGATCCATCTACAAAATAAACAGGAGCTCCAGGTATAGCTCCATTTTGTATCCTTAAGAAAATCCCATAACTTTCTAGCAGGGTAGTGACATCCAATACAATTAGGATAATCAGCCAATGCAAGCTGCAGTGTATCTGACAGGGGAAGAATCCGTTGAAAGCAAGAGGAGGAAAATGGCAAAATAATAACAGAGGGGTCAAAGCCCCATATGGATTTAACACAGAGTCTTTCTTTAACAATAATTTGAGCAATGAATTCAATACATGAAGTTACAGTTTGAGAATTTGAATTTTTAACATATATCCATTCCAGGGGCTTGTCCTGTTGTGCAATTTTTGCTGTAGGACTCTCAGGAGTACCAAAGATCAATAAATTAAGTGGAGAATCAGGCTGATATTGACAAAAAACTGTTTTTCAATTTGGTGCTCCACAAAAGAAAGTTGTGCTTGGGTCTCAGGAGTTAAATGACAAGGGTTTTGTAAGTCAGATTTGCCCTCCAGCGTTTGAAAAAGATGGGTTAAAGCATAGTTAGGAATGCCCAACATAGGGCATAACCAGTTAATATCTCCAAGTAATTTTTAAAAATCATTTAAAGTTTTTAACTGTTTTTGTTGTATTTTCATGCACTGAGGCCACACAGTGTGTCATTCAACAAGGCTACCGAGATATTTAAAAGGTGATAAGGTCTGTATTTTCTTGGGAGCAATTAAAAGACCAAACTTTGGAAGTTCTGTTAATAAAAACTGTACAGCTTGAGGAAGGACAGACTTACTATCAGCAGCTATTAAAATATCATCCATATATTTTATGGTTTCAGGTATTATGTCTAGTTCTTTAATCCATTTTGAGTTGGTTTTTGTGCATGGTGTGAGGTAGTAGTCAAACTTCATTCTTTTGCATGTAGCAACCCAGTTTTCCCAGCACCATTTATTAAACAAACTTTCTTTGCTCCATGGCATATTCTTTGCTCCTTTGTCAAATATTATTTGACCATAGATCTGTGGGTTCATTGCTGGTTTTCTATTCGGTTCCATTGGTCCATGTGTCTGTTCTGGTTCCAATACCATGCATTTTTGATTATTATGGCTTTGTAGTATAGTTTGAAATCTGGGAGAGTGATGCCTCCATTCCCTTCTTTTTTTTTCAGGGGAGTTTTGGCTATTCGGGGTTTTTGTTGGCTCCATATGAATTTCATCAATATTTTTTTCTATTTCTTTGAAGAATGACATTGAAATTTTAATTGGAATAGCATTGAATCTGTAGATTGCTTCTGGTAGGATGGCCATTTTGATAATGTTAATTCTTGCTATCCATGAGCAGGGGATGTCTTTCCATTTCTTTGTGTCTACTTCTATTTCTTTTAACAATGTTTTATAGTTTTCTTTGTATAGGTCCTTTACTTCTTTTGTTAGGTTTATTCCCAAGTATTTGATTTTTTTTTGTTTCAATAATAAAAGGAATGGTTTTCTTGATTTCTTCTTCTTCAGATTTATTGTTTATGTATAGGAAGGCTACTGATTTTTGTGCATTGATTTTGTATCCTGCCACTTTACTAAACTGATTGATTAGTTTAAGTAGTTTTTCTGTGGAGTTTTTGGGGTTCTCTATGTATATTATCATATCGTCCACAAATAGTGATAGTTTGACTTCTTCCTTGTCTATTTGTATTCCTTGTATGTCTTTCTCTTGTCTTATTGTTCTGGCTAGGACTTCCAGTATTATGTTGAAAAGCAGTGGTGAGAGTGGGCATCCTTGTCTTGTTCCAGATCTTAGTGGGAATGCTTTCAGTTTTTCACCATTGAGGATGATATTGGCTGTGGGCTTGTCATAGATGGCCTTTATGATGTTGAGGTATGTTCCTTGTATCCCAAGAATTTCAATGGCCTTTATCATAAATGGGTTTTGTACTTTGTTGAAAGCTTTCTCAGCCTCTATTGATATTATCATATGGTTTTTATATTTCTTTTTGTTGATGTGTTGGATTATGTTGATTGATTTTCAGATGTTGAACCATCCTTGTGTCCCTGGAATTAATCCTACTTGGTCGTGGTGAACTATCTTATGGATGCATTGTTGGATTCTGTTGGCGAGGATTTTGTTGAAGATTTTTGCATCAGTGTTCATTAGGGAGATTGGCCTGTAATTTTCTTTTTTTGTGTTGTCTTTGTCGGGTTTTGATATTAGTGTAATGTTGGCTTCATAGAACATATTGGGTAGTATTCCTTCTTTTTCAATTTTTTGAAAGAGTTTGTGTAGGATAGGCACTAATTCACTGCTGAACATTTGGTAGAATTCATTTGTGAAGCTGTCTGAGCCTGGGCTTTTGTGTTTGGGGAGTGCTTTGATTATTGCTTCAATCTCGCTGTTTGTAATTGGTCTGTTTAGTGGTTTTATTTCTTCTTTGTCCAGCTTTGGATGATTATATCGTTCTAGGAATTTGTCCATCTCTTCTAGATTGTTAAATTTGTTTGTGTATAAGTGTTCATAGTAATCTCTTAATATTCTTTTGATTTCTACTGAGTCTGTTGTGATTTTCCCTCTTTGATTTATAATCCTATTTATACGTGTTTTCTCCCATTTTTTCTTTGTGAGCCTGGCTAGAGGTTTGTCTATTTTGTTTATTTTTTCAAAGAACCAACTTTTGGTTTCACTGATCTTTTGGATTGTTTTTTTTTAATTTCTAATTCATTTATTTCTGCTTTGATTTTTATTATTTCCTTTCTTCTACTGGCTTTAGAGTATTTTTATTGTTCTTTCTTTAGTTTTTTGAGATGTGAGATTAGGTTGTTTTTTGAGTTCTTTCTTGTTTGTTGATGTGAGCCTGTATTGCTATATATTTTCCTCTTATTACTGTTTTTGCTGCATTCCATACATTTAGGATATTGGTGTCCTTGTCATTCAACTCAAAGTATTTTTTAATTTCTTCTTTGATCTCCTCATTAGTCCAGTGGTCTTCTAGTTGTGTGGATTTCAATCTCCATGAAGTGGGAAGGTTCCTTGTTTTCTTTTCATGATTTATTTCTAGCTTGATGCCTTTATGATCAGAGAAGATAGTTGGAATGATTTTGACTTTCACGTATCTGTTGGTATTTGTCCTGTGGCCCAGTATGTGATAGATTCAGGAGAATGATCCATGTGCACTTGAGAAAAATGTGTACTTGGATTTTTTTGGGTGCAGTGTCCTATAGATGTCTGTTAAGTCCATGAGTTCTATGTCTTTATTTAGGGCTCTAGTGTCTTTGCTTATTTTTTGTCTCATTGATCTGTCCATTGGTGAGAGTGCGGTGTTGAAGTCTCCCACTATATATGTATTTGCTTTAATGTCTGTTTTCAGAGCTGATAATAATTATCTAATATAATTTGGTGCCCCTTCATTTGGTGAGTATATGTTGATGAGTGTTGTATCTTCCTGATGTATTGTCCCCTTGATCATAATGTAGTGTCTATGTCTCTTTTTACTTTTTAAAATTTGAAATCTATTTCATCTGATATAAGTATGGCTGTTCCTGTCTTCTTTTTTGGTCCATTTGCTTGTAGGATTGTTTTCCAACCTTTTACTTTCAAGTATGTTTATCTTTTGTGGTTAAATGTGTTTCCTGGAGACAGAAGAAGTTGGATTTTGTTTTTTAACCCAGCCTGCTACTCTGTATCTTTTTATTGATGAGTTTAATCCATTTACATTTAAAGTTAATATTGATATGTTGGCATCTGTGTTTGCCATTTTGTTTGTCTTTTTTGTGATTTTATTCCTTGCTTTATTCTGTTCTTCTTGTTCATTCCTCTGTTGGTTTTGGCTTTAGGACTTCTTGTAGAATTTTTTGGAGTGGGGGTTTAGTTGTAATGAATTTCCGGAGTTTCTGTTTGTCTGAGAAGGTCCATATTTTTTCTTCATAGAGGAAGGAGAGCTTTGCAGGGTAAAGTATTCTTGGTTTGCATTTGCTGTCTTGAAGTTTGCTGAATATGTTACTCCATTCTCTTCTTGCCTGTAATGTTTCTTTGGAGAAGTCAGAAGTTAACCTGATTGGTTTTCCCTTATAAGTTATCTGTTTCTTCCCCCTTGTCAGTTTCATTATTTCTTCCTTGTCTTGGACTCTTGCAAGCTTTGCTATTAGGTGTATTGCTGTAGTTTTCTTTTCATTGTGGTAATTGGGAGTTCTTCTCACTTCTTGTATATCTATAGTCATCTCCTTTTTCATGCGTGGGAAGTTTTCTTCAATCATCTTGAATAATTTCTCAGTTCCTTTGTCTTTCTCCTCACCTTCTGGAATGTCTATAACTCCTACATGTCCTCTCTTCATGGAGCCTGATAATTGTCTAAGAGTCTCCTCATACTGCTTCATTTGCACTTCTCTCTCCTTTTCTCTTTTGGCTCTTTTTATTTCTGTATCTTCGATAGTACTGATCCGTTCTTCCATTTCATCAATTCTGTTTTCACTGTTTTTCCCAGAGTTCTTTTTCTACTCTAGTAATCTTTTAATCTCCTGCGTTTCTTTCCTTTCCTTTCTTAAGGTCTCAATTTCATTCTTCAGTTCAGTGATTATTTGTCTCAAATCATTTTTTTCCTTTTTGTTTTCTTCCTGCTTTTTAATTATGATGATCAATAATTCTCTATTTGATAGGCCGAGAAGTTCTTCCATGTCATTGTTGAGCTCTGTTGACCGTACTTCTTTTTGTGGTGTGTTCTCTTGCAGGCTTGCTTGGTTATTTATATTTTTTCTTCTCCCTGTTGTTTGCTTTCTAATTAGTTCTATGTTTTGGGACTTTGTGCCACTGGTGTAGGCAGGCATCTCTTTGGAGTGTTCCTTTCCAATGTTCCGGAAACTGTTTACCAGACTGAGACCAGCACTGGTAGGCCCAAACTCCACCAGGGTGTTGATGCTGTGTTGCTGAGCCCTGTCCCTTACAGTTTCCTCTCTGTATTTACTCAGTTCCAACAGGGAATCAGCTAGTTGGTGATTTTGTTCTGGTCAGGAGGTGGCACCAGAGATCTGAAATTGCCGACCTGTGCTTTTTCCCAGTGGTTCTCTGAGAAGTGGAGGGGGGTGCGGAGGGGAGTACCTCAGCACAGGGGCTCTTATTCCAGTTGGGTGCTGTGTCTGCCCCGTGTTCACCCGGTGGTGTGCCCGCAGCTGTATGGATCCTGCGCCCTGACTTCTGCACTTTAGGTCTCAGTTCCAGGGCTATCAGAGTCAAAACGCTGGCTGTCACGTTGTGCAGTGCCCACTGCTATGGCGCGTCCCACGCCCCGGATCCTGCACCTGGCTCTCAGTTCCAGGATGGGGTCTTGCTCCACTTCTTATTTCCTTCTTTACCCCCATTTGCATGGCCCACCCTCTTTCAGAGCCTGAGGGTGTTTTTAGGATCCCTGGTTTACAACTATCAGGATGTTGGTGATTTTTTCTGGTCACTAGGTGGCGCCAGAGATCTTTCCTCGTGTCCTTCCAGAACTGTTACCCCCACCCCCCAGTGGGTCCAGGGGAAGAGAGTGGGAGTGGCGTGGAGAGCCTCAACGGCGTGGGAGTGCTGTGTCTGCCCTGTGCCCCACCGTCGTGGGGATCCTGCACCCTGAATTTCGTGCCCCGGGTCTCAGTTCTGAAGCCCTCAGATCCAGGATGCGGGCTGTAGCCCAGTCCAGTGTCCGCAGAAATGGTGCCTTTTGCACCCAGCTGCCATGTCTGGGCACCTGGTTTCTGATTACTCAGTGAGGGACATTCACCTCAATGAGGGCTCCCATGTGTCTCCCTGCGTGCCTAGGTCTCATGTGTGGGGACCTGGGTAGCCACAATCCGCAATCCCCATATGCTTTTCCAGCACACCACTTTTCAGCACAAGATTACTGGCTGGCCTTGGGCTATTTGTAGGTCACCATGGAGTCCTTATCTTCCTCTAATAGTGCCTGGAGCCATAAACTCACCTCTGCAGCAATTCCTGCCTGGTTCTCCACAGTTCCAGTTCACAGGGTGCGGTGGCTGAAATAGTTTCTTTCTGCTCACAGTTCCACTTAATGTGTATTTGTTCTTGTTGGTTGTTTTTGTTTGTTTTCCTCCTTTCTGTTGGTCAGAGAGTGCCAACTTTGTGGGTCAGGGAGGGTAGCAGGGTTCTGAGCTTTCCTCCCTTCTAGTCCTCTTTTATGGCAACTTTCTTCTTTGGGCGCTTTGCCAGAGTTGCCCGTTTATCTTCCATGTTCCAGTTTTCACAGGGACCTGACTCTTTTCCTCCCTATTAACTTTTTTTTTTATGGGAGGACTTAATCGCTGCGTTTCCCCACCACCATGTTGATCTCTCCCTTGGTGTAGTTTTTTTGTTCTTGATAATAGACACTGCACCGTGTGAGGAGATGGATGTGGGGTCTTTGATTTGCATTCCCCTCATGGCTCATGGTGTGAGCAAGTGTCCAGACACCTGTCGTGCGTGTTTATGTCCCATTTGGAGAATTGTCCATTGAAGTCCTTTGCCTAGTGAGAAATGGTGATTCTTGGACTTTTTTTTCCCCTATTGTTTTCTTCTTCTTCTTTTTTTTTTTTTTGTATACTACGCCCTATCAGTTGTGTGGTTTGCAATATTTTCACTATTGTGCTGGGTGTCTGCCCTCTGTCATGACTTCTACTGCTGTGCAGAAGCTGTTTTATGCACCTGCTTGTCTTCTTTCCCTTTGTTGCCTTGTTTGTGAGATCACACCCAGTGTTCTCTTGCCTAAGGGTGGCTGTTGAAATGGGTGTTTCCGGGAGGGCTGAGAGCTGAATGCTCCTGCTCTGCCATTTGCTGTCCCTGAGCAGAGGGACAGCCCCTTCCAGGCTGATGACCACTGATGCAGGGCCCTGATGGTGGAGAAATTGTTCGCTTTATGATGTGAATCCTGATCCTCATAGCCTAACACAGAGGCTTCTGGATTTTTAAATGTGAACACCTCATGCCCGTTGCCATGAACTACAGAATTGTCATATTTCTATCAGAGCAACAGTGTATGACTCAGTTTTGCTGCATGTAATTTTTTGTGTAAGTTTTCTATCTCTTGTTTATTTAGCCTTGGGTGATTTTTATTATCTAACAATGTGTCCATCTCATCTAGTTTGCTGCATTTGTTTGCATATAATTGCTCATGGTCATCTCTCATTCTCCTCTGGGTTGATGCTGTGTCTGTTGTAATTTCTCCTCTTTCATTTTTGATCACATTTATCTGACTCGTCTCTCTCTTTTTCTTCTGTGAGCCTAGCTGGAGGTTTGTCCATTATTGTTTATTTTTTTCAACCAATCATCTTTTGGTTTCATTATTTTTTTGATTGTCTTTTTATTTCTATTTCATTTATTTTGCTTTAATATTCATTTCCTTCCTTCCATTGACTTTGAGTCTTTTGGTATTCTTTTTCTAGTTCTTAGAGATGGGAAATTAGGTTGTTGTTTCTTTCTTCTTTCTTGATGTGGGTCCGTATTGCTATATTCTTTCCTCTTACTACTGCTTTTGCTGTGTCCCATCTATTCTGGAAAGCTGTTGCCTCATTGCCTTTTTTGTCAAAGTAATTTTGAATTTATTCTTTAATTTCCTTATTGATCTAGTGGCCTTTCAGTATTGTGTTGTTCAGCCTCCGCTTTTTGGGTTGGTTCCTTGCTTTCTGTCCTAGTTGCCTTCTAGCTTGATGCCTTTATGGTCAGAGAAGTTAGTTGGTATGATTTCGATCTTCATATATTTGTCATGTGACCCAGTACATGGTCTATCCTGGAGAATGTCTGTATGTACTTGAGAAAAATGTGTATGTTTGTTTATTTTTTGGGCAAAGTGTCCTGTAGATGTGTGTTAGGCCCATGTGGTCTAGATCTTTGTTTAGGGTGATTTGTCCTTGTTTATTTATTTTATTGATGATTAATTTTTATTTATTTATACAAAAACTGGGGTGTAGGCCAGAGGTGAGGGGGTAAGAGGATTCACCAGAGACAGAGTGGGGAGCAGAAGAGGCAGGTCTACTGAAATACACTGCTAAGGGGAACATGAGGAAGACAGGGGGTCTGCTCTGCCACGTGGGTCACCTCCCTGGCTGGGGATCGAACTCAAGCCTCAGTGGTTGATGATAGCTTGATAGAGCTGAGACTCTAACCCCTGGACCACCAGGGAGGTCTGTGTCCTTGTTTATTTGTGTTTGTAGATCTGTCCATTGGTGAGAGTGGGGTGTTGAAGTCTCCTGCCACATCTGTATTTTCTCTGAAATCTGTTTTCAGATTGAACATTATTGTGTAATGTCTGTTTTAGTGCTCCTTCATTTGGTGAGTGAGTGGTGAGACACCTCAATACTATCCCCTCGATCAACATATCGTGTCCATCAGTGTCTCTTGTCACCTTGCTTAGTTTGAAGTCTATTTTCTCTGATGTAAGTACGGCTGCCCCTCCTTGTTTTGGGGTCCATTTGCTTGTAGAGTTGTCCAGCCCTCTCCTTTCCATCAATGTTTATCTTTGGCACTTAGTGTTGTTTTCTGGGGACTGCAGAAGGTTGGGTTCTGTTTTCTAATCCAACATGCTAATCTGGGTCTTTTCATTGGTGAGTTTTGTCCATTCATTTTTAGGGTGATTGTTGATTTGGATGTCTGTTCTGCCATTTTGTTCATCATTTTTTGATTCTACTCAATACTTTGTTCAGTTCTTCATGTTCATTCATTGTTGATTTTGATTCTAGGCCTTCTTATAGTATTTCTTGCACTGAGGGTTTAGTAGTAGCAAATTTCTGCTGATTTTCATAGCCTGAGAAGGTCCTTATGTTTTCCTCATATGGGAAAGAAACTTTTGCAGGATGGGGCCTCCCCTGGTGGTGCAGCAGTTGAGCGCTGGGCTGCGAAGCTTCCCACAGCCTCTGCAGCGCTGGTTTGACCACCGGCCACTGGCGAGTGTCCCACATGGCACGCAAACCTCTCCTGCTGCCCGTTGCTCCCCTCAGCAGTGTACATCGTTGGTCTTCCTGCTCTGTTCTCCGCTCTAGCTCTAGTGAATTCTCTCAACCTCCTGCACTTCTGACTGTACCCAGTGCTTGTATAAATAAATAAATAAATAAAATTTTAAAATAAAAAGATACTTTTGCAGGATGAAACATTTTTAAATTACTTTTTTTTTTTTTTGGCCTGGTGTTTTTTGAATATGTTACTCCATTCTTTTCTTTCTTCTTTTTTTTTTTTTGGGATTTTTTTTTTTAAGAACTGGGGTACAGGCCAGAGGTGTGGGGATGAGGGGATTCACTAGAGACAGAGTAGGGCGAAGAACAGGCATATCTACTGAAATACAATGCGGAGGGGAGCAGCAGGCGAGTCAGGAGAGGTCTGCTATGCTATGTGGTAGCTCCCTGGCCAGTCAGGGATTGAACTCGACTGCAGAGGCTGTGGGCAGCTTCACAGCAATATGCCCAACCTCTTGCGCCACCAGGGAGGCCCTCCATTCTTTTCTTGCCCATAGTGTTTCTCTCTCTGTTTTTTAAGATTTTATTTATTTATTTATTTATTTTTGCTTAGAAGAACTGAGGTGTAGCACCAGGTGGGTCAGCGTTGTGACTGGCGATCGAACTCAGGACCTCACAGTTGTAATGCTGATCCTTAACCCCGAGGCCACCAGGGAGGCCCACCATAGTGTCTCTTCAGAGAAGTTTGATGCTAGTTTAATTGGGTTTCCTTCATAGGATTTCTGTTTCTTCTTCCTGTCAACTTCATTATTTTTCCTTTGTCTTGAATTCTTGGAAGCTTTACTGTTTTGTGTCTTGCTATGGTTTTTCTTTAATAGTGATATATGTCCTGCTAGCTTCCTGTATGTCTGCTTTTATTTCCTTTTTCAATTGGGAATGTTTTTTCAATTATTTCCTTGAAGAGCTTCTCAGCGCCACTGTCTTTTCTTCTCTTTCTGAGATTTGTATTACTCATATATTTCCTTTTCCATGGTGTGAGATAATTCTTGAAGTGTTTCTTAATTCTTTTTTCATTGCATCTCTCCTACCCTTTCTTTCTTTTTGTATCTGATCATTATTCCGTGCCATCTATTCTATTTCCATGGCTTTTTCAAGAATTTTTTACATTTCTACTGACCTTTTTACACACTGCAATCCTTTATTTTCTTGTTTAAACTTTCAGTCTATCTTCCATTTGTTGATTTTGTTTCTCGCAGTATTCTTTTTCTATTCTGCATCTTCTTATATATCTGATTTGGTTTTTTGAGTTTTGATTGTGTTGTTTGAGTTCTTTGACTTTCTTAATCATGGCAATTTAAAATTCTTCACGTGACAAAAGAAGAGGTCTTCTGTTTCTAGGTTGTTGTTTCTGGATTTGATTTTCTCTCTGTGGTGGCTGCTCCCCTCAAGGCTGCTGTGGCCATTTGTGTTTATCCTTCTCCCCATTGTTTGCTTTGGGTTTGCTCTGTCATTTTTGGCCTCTGTTGTGTGTGATTCCTTCTCACGCACCGTTTAAATGAGTGTTTCATTTATGGTGGCACAGCTACTGGGGTCTGTAAGATTTGGGGTGCTGCTGGAGCCTCCTGCAAAGCATGTTTGCCTTGTTCTCCTGGCTGGGAGGCTTGGCGGGGGTGGAGAGGGCTGTGTTAATACACTTTTTTTCTGGAACCTCAGTGGGTCAGGGTCTGTTATTGTGACCAGGAGGGCAGAGGGTTGCAGAGATCCTTGCTATAGGAGCCCCTATGAGCTAAGCGCTGAGAGGGATGCACTTCCTCCTGCAGCTGGGTTGTGACTAAGGCCTTAGTCCTCTCCCAAAGAGCTGGCTACTCAGCCTAGAAAAAGGGGTTCTCACCTGGGGTTACTGATGTTCTCTGAATTAGAGCAAGGCCCTTTGAGGACGAATAGGGCACTGATTTGTTGGGAGGTGCTAGTGTCTGAAAACTTGTGGGATATATTTCTGAGTATAGCAGGGACTCTGTAGTGAATCCTCGATAATGTTTGACGTGGGACTCAGGGCCCATTGCAGCTACTAACATGGACATCATTTGCATACGCATCCACTTGATTGTGCAGGTATACAAAGGCCTAAAACTCTCTATAGTGTTTTGAAATCACTGTAACTCTCTCAAATACACAAAATTACCTATTTAATCTCATTTGAGCCTCAAACAATTTCTGTAACCCTCTTCTATCTACTCCTAGAAGATGCCCAGTTTTCAGAATTTTAGCAAGATTATGAAAAAAGAAATTGGAGACAAAGAAATGAAGTATGTTAAATGTGTGGATCATGCCTCCTGCGTGAAACTGTATTCCATATTAGTGGACGATAAGCGTTTCTCAAGGTTTTGGAAGAAAGACCATAGGCCACTTTCTTTCTCCCTCTTGGATATTCTGGAACCAAGTTCTTCACTACCAGGTATTGTCAATCAATCACAGCATAGCAGGCAAATTTGAAAATTACTGTTGTAAGATAGAGGTGGCACAGCTTCCCAACAATTATGAGCCACCCTCAAGGTTTGATCCTAGCATCAGCCTTGCCTACAGGCAAAGGACTTGGGGCTCTGACTGCTTGAGAAGTTCCTAATTATTGAGCAAGGCATACAATCATTCATTTCATAATTACCACAGCCTCTTGAGCTAGGAATAGTATCCCCATTTTACATAACAGCGAATGAAAATCTGCAAAAGAATTTGCTCCAGTTCCATACTGGGAGTTGGTGGAACTAACGTCCTTACTCAGGTCATGCTGGCTTCAAATACTAAACACATTCTGCACAGTGTTGGCCTCCGGGGCTGATGCAGTCCTGTTGCAGAGGAGTGACGGACTGGGAGGGTGATGCTGCGTGTCTCCTGGACCAGGGCCCAGGTCACATCCACAGAGATTAACATCAGGTCATTCTTGCTGTTACAAATAATTCCTCTCAGCAGTAGTTTACACTTAAACTACTTGGGTGGATCAAATACTTCCTCTCAGCAGTAGTTTACACTTAAACATTAATTTAATCATTAACTGCTCAATGGAGACATCAAATGGGTAGGAAGCTTCCATTTTCATTCAGTTTTCCATTTGCTCTAGAGTTAATTTTTTAAAAGATTTATTTATTTATGCATATAAGAGCTGGGGCATTTATGCATACAGAGATATGAGGGGTGAGAGGATCCACCAGAGACAGAGTGGGGAACAGAACAGGCAGACTGACTGAAATACACTGCTGAGGGGAGCAGCGGGCGAGACAGGAGAGGTCTGCCGTGCCATGTGGCTAGCTCCCTGGCTGGCTGGGGATCCACCTCGTGCTGCAGTGGTTTTGGATTGCTTCATAGTGTGGTGCTTCATCCCTTACACCACCAGGAAGGCCCTCTAGAGTTATTTTTAAAAAAGATTTATTGATTGCTTTATACAAGCACTGGGTACAGTTAGAAGTGTGGGAGGGTGAGAGAATTTACCAGAGCCAGAGCGGGGAGCAGAGCAGGCAGAAGGACAGAAGCACACTGCTGAGGGGAGCAGCGGGCGGCAGGAGAGGTCTGCGCGCCCTGTGGGACCCGCACCTGGCGGCTGGGGATGGAGCCGGTGCTGCAGAGGCTGTGGGCAGCTTCACAACCCAGTGCTCAACCGCTGCGCCACCGGGGAGGCCCCCCTCTAGAGTTAATTTTTGACTCATCCTAAGCCACCATTTCTCCTCTAGAGACGGATGTGGATGGACCATTGCACTTCAGTGACACTGGGCTCAAGGAAGTGGAGACTGACATGGCTGTGGATGCTGTGGCAGAGGGGAATGCTGTGGTGAAATTTTCTCGGTTCCAAAAATTCTCCCTCCAGTATCAATTTGTTGAAATCTTAGAACCGAAATTAGAAGACCTCAGAAAGAGGTGAGGCCATGGGAGAAGGAGGGGATGTGTCCGCAGAGCCCTGGGGTGTGCTCTGCTGACAAGTCCCCGGGAACTTTATAGTGAGTGAGGAAATAACATTGAAAAAGTAAATAAGCAAAGTATTTAATTAAGGGAACAAATACTTTGAATTTCTTTCTTTAGATAAAATATGCAGCAGTGTGCGGATACTGAATTAACTCTGTGAATGTGGTAACAGACAGATTGGTCTTAACAAGGAAACTCTCAAATCTTTATATTAATTTTAGAGACAGAGACGTCTAGTTAAATAGCTTTTCTGTCAATACAAAGAATTATTAAATGATAAATCTAGTTCAATCTGATTTTCAAGACCATCCATGATAGAATAGCTCTTTGCTGGCAAGTCTGTCCTTCAGGCACAACTGAAAAAAGAAAACCACAACCACCCAGCTGTGTATCTCACTAACCATCACCAACATGCGGATGACCATGTTGTCTTTCTCCCTGAGGGGTGCTTTGTTACTCCCTAAGGTTGTGGAGTCGTGAGAGGTGAGGGGGGCCTGGACACAGCAGCTGCCATTCCTGGAGGATGAACACACTCGGGAAGGTTGGAGGCTTTGGGTCCCCCTGAGTTTTATAGGGAAGCTCCTCAGTTAGTGTGAAATAACATGTTGCCACCTGATTGAGCCCTGATCAGCCCCAGGGTCTTGTTCTGGCTCTAGCACTAGAAGCTGCAGAGCATTATAACCCTGCCCTTCAGGGAGAGCTCCCCTGGGGCTGGAGAGAAATCTGATGCTATCAGTGTATCCCTCAATTCTGAGCAGGGGATGGGAATCAGGCTCTAGGTAATACTGGAGCTTGGCTTGATGATGCGAGAAAATCAGTGGTAATGGATTCCCAGCCCAGTCCATCCTCCTCCATCCATTATAGTTTCCTGCAAGTTTTGTCTTTTTTCTAATCCTCTGGTTGGTTCCCCTATAGTCCTCCTATAAGCGAAAACATCTGGTATTTTTTATTTCCTTCTGACTTATTTTGCTGAGCATGATCCCTTCCAGCTCCATCCATTTTGCTGCCAGTTGCATGAGTTTATCTTTTTTGATTGCTGAGTAGTATTCCATTGTGTAAATGTCACCATATCTTCTTGATCCAGTCATCTGTTTTTGAGCATTAGGTTGTTTCCAGATCTTCTTAGCTATTGTGAATAGTAGCACCAAGAGATCTTAAATGAGTAAAGAAAGAAATCTAGATACTTTTATTAGGTTGGAGCAGGGGATGTAACAGTTTTCACGTACAGGTATCTAAAATTATGAAGAATTTTCTGAAGCTCGTAGCAGAAACTGGCAAAAGAGTACATGCTGGAAGAGAATCTGTTTTGGTCTCTCTGTGAACTGACAGTTGAGCTCAGAGCTAAGAAAGAGAAGCAAGCAAGAGCAGAGGGAAGTGGTCCGGATGAGGGTTGTCTAGTCCCTGGGGCAGGCCACAGATGGGAGACTTCACGATTAGTGGGGAGCCGGTGGGTGACAACCTGGTTAACCTGGATGAAGGTGAATAAAATATGGCTTGGAGGGAAGGAGATGGCAGAGGACACAGCACCTAGAGATGCTCTAAGGGGCTTGACTGTCCCTGAAAGGACAACTGGAGACCCGAGCCTGGATGCTCAGTGGCCTCCCCTGCTGACAGCCAATTAAAGATTTTGAGATGTCTACATGGCCGTTACCTGGGCACCAGTCCTGTGGGACCTTGGGTAGACTCAGGGCTGACTCTCACATCAGAATGGAAATGAAATTTGTCTGCAGGGCTTCAGTCCTCTCATTCCCACCTCCTTTCAAACCTCTGTGTTCAGTCAGGTGAGGGAGCCCACCTGCAAGGACATTACTCCATGACACCCTCCTGCGCTGGCCACGACAATCACCAGCACCCCTGCTTCCTCGTGCCTGCTGAGGCAGCTCCGCGTTCGCCCTGATGGTGCTGATGTGGCTCCCGGCGTGGCGGTCACACCCCTGAGGACTATTCTCAGCCACAGGGAGCGGCTACTCCAGCCTCTCTGGAGAGAGGCCCCGTGCTGGGATCTAAAACCTGCCCCCAACCAGACCGTCTAACTCGGGAACATGCAGGTGTCTCTCTATCAGGATCAGATTCTGCTGTTTCCTTACCCCGGCAGAGTACAGAAACCTCTCCACTGCATTCATGAGAGAGTGTTCTGTGTCCTATGTAATTTTAAAGCCGTCACAATGTAAAGTCTACAGTCTCCCAGGTCTTGAAGAGGAGCCCAATCCAGAGTCATGTGAGGAGGCATCGCTTTCTCTCTGATCCTCCTCCTCCTCCCTTATGTCTCCAGGAAACTGTTGGACCCACAGCCCAGCTACATGAACCAATACCGGCGATTAGGGAAGAACCTCTATGTGGTGACAAAGACGGTGGAGCTGCTCGACAGCCCTGAGCTGCAAGACATCAGCAGTTGCGGTGTTTCTGGAGGTGTCTCCTTCCCTTGGAATTCTATCAAGGTACCGGGTTGTAGGGTGGGAGCTCCATGAGCACAGCCAGCCCAGCCTCGCTCCCCGGGGCCTGAGCCCACTCATCCTCTGCCTCTGGGGATTAGAAGGTGCAGGTGGCTGTTGCCACCCGCCTTGTGCAGGGCCTGACTCCCGGCCGGAGACCACGTCCTAACAGCCTCTTGCTTGGTGCCTCTCAGTGTGGTACCATTCGGTGATGACCAAAGGAAGTAGATCTAACTGTGATATGTTATATTTTACATTTGGAGAGTGTTGGATCCTGGTGAATCTGAAGGTGGGGTTGCTCTACTGTACACATGTTCAGTTTCATGCTGGAAGAAATGAGGCCCACCGTCTCCAAACTGCGGTGGTCAAAGTTGCTACATGTTGTGATATCCTGATTGACAAGACTTAAGGAATGTGATTTATATATTAACGCACACATAATATACCTAGTGATTCACAATGACCACCTATAATACTTTGATATAATATTATTAATTTTTGTTTTATATTGATTTTTGTTTTATAATGTTATTTTGCAGAACATATGATTTTTGAGTAATTTGTGCTCACTTACCAGATTTGGAAAATAAAGAAATAAAAAACCAGGTTGTGAACAACTTTCCCAAGTTCAGTGATTTTTCCCTAGAAGAGTGTGTACAAGCTTCGCCCAGATCATTAGAAAAAAAAAGTATTGATGTTATCATTGGTTTGCAAACTATATAAATTCCAGGAGGTCAGCTTCATATTTCAATGTGTGTATATGCCTACAGCACCCCCCACCAAAGTTCTAGTGCCATCCCACTATCAAATTGACCTCCTCTGCCTTTTCCTCCTGTCTCCTCACCCCTGCTCCAATTCTCCACAACCACCATATTTTTAAGAGCCGTTTTTACTGTATATTGTCATGTTTGCTTTGGTTGTTCCTATTCCTCATATGAGCAACACTATTTGGTAATTGTTTTTTCCTTTCTGACTTACTTGCTTAGGGCAATCACCTTGAGTTGCACCCATGTTGCAATAAAATGCAAGTTTTCATCTTTTCAGAGCTGAGCAGTATTCCTTTGGGTGTGTCTACTACAACTTCTTGATGCACTCATCCAGTGATGGGCATTGAGGTGGTTTCTGTGTCTTCATCATTATTAGTAATGCTGCTGTGAACATAGGGGTGCACAAAAATTTTCATATTAGTGCTTTCATATGCTTTGGCTAAATGCCTAGGAGTGGTATTTTGGCGTCTTATTAAGGTCAAAAAGAAAGACAATGTGATAAAATCAGTGGATACTTAGCACACAGATATCTACTAGCACATTCCTTATTTTATCTTATATCTTTAAAATTGTATAATCTAGATCTTTCAATTAAGAATGTATCCATGTATTCTCTGGTGAATTCTCTCACCCTCCCGCGCTTCTGACTGTACCCAGTGCATGTATAAACAAAACAAACAAACCAGCAAACAAGTAAATAAAGCATGCCTCTATTAAAAAAAAAAAAAAAAAAAGAATGTATCCATGTATTCAAGAGCATTTTAAGATTGATAATGGATATATGGTACCCTGTCTCAAAACAATAGATAGCCTCATTCAATATGGTAATTTTTGGGCAACATTCCTATAAGCGTAAGGTAGAAAATAATCATGGATGCTATCACTTTTATTTACTAAACTTTTTTTTGAGGGGAAAATGATGAAGAATTGAGATGTTCAATAAAATCAATAATATATATAATGTGAAAAATAAAAATTTCCATTTACTTACCAACCTCTAGTTATGTATATCTAGATGTAACTTCTTTCAGAAATAAGTGTATCTATATGGAAATAATTTACTGAAAAATACAGGGAAATCCTGAATAAAGAAAAAATGAAATCATGTTCCTTCTATATAACTATATGTTAAAGAGGCCAATATTTTAGTGAAAATCAGTTTTAAATAATTTCAAACTATATACTATTTTCTTTTTCACTTTGAGGCGAGAACTGATGTACTAATCTAAATCATGAGGAATAAAAAGCATATTAAAAGAATCTAACAGTGTTTTGTAAGACCACAAGCACATGGGAGAATTGTCTATCAAGTAATCATAGTGGACTTCTCGGAAGAAACCCTGAACCAGAAGGAAGTGGGGTGACATAGGGCAAGTGCTGAAGGGAATAAAAAACTGCCAACCAAGCACATTATATCTAGAAAATTTTCCTTTAAAAATAAAGAGAGGGCCTCCCTGGTGGTGCAGATGGTTGAGCACTGCACTGTGAAGTTGTTCACGGCCTCTGCACCACAGGTTCAGTCCCGACCAGTGAGAATCCCACATGGTGAAACAGACCTCTCCTGTCTCACCTGCTGCTCCCCTCAGCAGTGTATTTCAGTAGATCTGCCTGTTCTGTTCCCCACTCTTTCTCTGGTGAATCCTCTCACCCTCCTGCACATCTGGCCTGTACCCTGTTTTTTAAATTATTATTTATTTATTTTATTATTATTTATAAATAAATAAGTCTTAAAAATAAGAAAAAGAAATAAAGAATTTTATTAAAAAGGTAAATATATAGACAGATATAGAATTCCATAAAACCGAAATATAATGTTGGTACCTACATCATCTTTATTTCTGGCATAGAACTAAATGTCAAAAGCATAAAATTTAATTATAACCATAAAACTGTTAATAGATATACAGGATAAAGACACATAAAGTTTGACATTATAAGTGGAGTGATAACTGTAAAGCAGTAACTTCTCTCCTCCCTGACAACCACTCATTTTACAGTCTCCAGAGTGTTACCTTTTCCAGATCTCATACAGTTAAATCATACAGTACTTCCTTTTAATATTGATTTCTTTCATGCAATGAAATATATTAAAATTCCCCCATGCATTGATAGTTTATCTTTTTAGTGGTGAATAATATTCCAGGGTCTGGATACACCATTGTTTATCATTCACCTATTGTAGGACATTTTGGTTGCTTCCAAGTTTTGGCACTTATGAATAAAGCTGATTCTAGACATCCATGTGGTGGTTTTTGAGAACCAAATTTTCAATAACTTTTTAGTAACTAATAAAGAACATGCTAGATTTTATGGTGAGAGCAGTATGCTTAGTTTTGTAAGGAATCGCCAC
This sequence comes from Talpa europaea, assembly GCF_964194135.1. NCBI lineage: Eukaryota > Metazoa > Chordata > Mammalia > Eulipotyphla > Talpidae > Talpa > Talpa europaea. Next base: position 7,624,723 of record NC_140069.1, read on the forward strand.
ACTGTCTTCCAGGGTGGATGCACCATTTTACCTTCTGACAGCAATGAATGGGAGTTTTACCCTGACCCTGGTTCACATGGAGGTTTTTGCTCTGGTAAATTGTGATCTTCTTCCCCTACTGTTTGGTCTCTCCAATTTTGAGGACATTGGGATTCTCTGCAATGTGAACTACTCTCCGGACAGATCTCAGAACAGTTGTTGGTGACTTTCTTTCTTTAGGTTTTTGCTTGTTTTTAGGGTGGATGATGACTTCCAGCCTCGTTTCCAGGTCTACTTGACTTTAAAAACCATGTGTATATTTGACCATGTTCCTGGGCTTCTGCCCCCAGGGTGAAGGAAAAAGCAAGTATCAAAAGCAGAGTGAGCTGGTGCTGAGTCTAAAGAAGGGCATGGTGATGGCCTACAAGAAGAAGCTGCTGGTTTTTGAGGATGATGGTTGGGGTAAGTAGAGGTTGAGGGATGCACATGTTCCGAGGGGTGGGGTGTGTTTCTGCTGGAAAGAGAAATGGAGGAAAAGAGCATCAACATGAAACCTGACTACTCTGCCTGTCAACACCCTTTACCAACTGTCTGGAGCACACACATCGGGCCTTATGAACTGTTGTTGCAGGGAGACTGAGACGGTGTGAAGAATGAAAAACGGGTGCTCAGCATGGGGTTGTGATTGGCACTGGGCAAGGTTGCCCTTGTGCAGACCATCTCTGATCCTTCAAGGTGACTTTTTCTTAGCAGCTCAGCTGGGGAGCCCCAGGATCCTCCCTCTATGGGGTACTTGCACCCCCCAAGTGAAACTTGCAAGACATGAGCACAATCACAGACGTTGTAGACTACAGCCACAACCACATAGGCAGAATTTCACCGGAATCTCTTCCTCCTTCATTAGCCTGAATGGACAGTCCCCAACACAAACACTTGGGTTCTGACACCACATGTGTGAACCACTTGCATCAAAAAGCAAGTGTGCAAACTGGGTGACGTGAAGGCTGCAAACCCACGGCTCACATTCCTTGGACTCTCCATTTCCTCATGTAGGTCCTGTCTTCAGGTCAGCCTGATGCAGCTGGGGGCAGATTCCTCAGAGATGAGGGGGTGTCCTCTCCCCACTGCCCCCCACTCCTCTCTAGAGAATCCTGATTGCAGCATCTGGTCAGGGTCAGGTCCTGCTGTCAATTACCCCCTGTCAGTGACATTGGATAGAAAGATCTTGAACTGTCTGGTCTTGCAGGGTCAGTGTCTTTTGCTTCTAGAGAAAGTCCAGCCCTCCCCAGAGCAAGGCCCTCCTGAGGGCTAGAGAGGAGGGTGGTGTCCCCAGTGTAGAGGAGGTCAGAGACCCCTGCAGAGGCAGCGGGAGATGATTGTGCTTTATGGTCATGGCGTATGACAAAGCGCCACATCCTCAGGGAGGGAGGAGGAAGAAGGCCCATCATCAAACATTTTTTGTAAGTGTGGGGAATGAGCTGAGAGAAGCTAAAGGCCCCCACAGCAGCGCTGTGGCAGGGACAGCCCACGAGGGGGCCGGGCCAGCTGCTGTTACACAGCTTCATGCTGATGAGCAAGGGAAGGAGCCTTCACCATGTGCAGGGGAGGCGGACACCGGCTCACTGATCTGATTTCATCCCTACAAGATATTAGAGAGGAAAATAAAGTGCAGCCAGTTCAGTAATTTGCAAATATTCGCTGTGAGACTGTGGAGAACATCAGACTCTCTGGGGCCGTCTTCTCTCTAACTCGGAAATGAGACCTGCTCTGCAGAGTGGGGGGAGTTAGAGAGGAGTGTCTGGCACAGAGCGGTCTCCGCCCCCAGCCTCCTGCATCCTCCCCAGGACCTGATCAGGGGCTCAGGTTCCTGCCTTCTCACAGCCCCTCACCCAAGGACCCTCCAGTTATCCCCCCTCCCGCCAGCCACTTCCCCTCACAGCCAAGCCCTAAAGCATCTCCACACACTGTGTCTCTCCTCCCGGCCTCGCTGCCTCCACCCGCTGCAGTTCACCCCGGAGATCACGTCTTGGCAGGACCTGCTTGGACACTCCTCTCCCTGGATGCTGGACACTGATCTCTGGGACTCCTCTCCTGGGCTGTCTCCATTCTTTGTCCTTCGTGGGCTCCGTCCTTCGTGAACCCTGACTCTTTGGTGGAGACAAGTCTCAGGCCTCTGGACATTTCTCTGTGAAACCACCCGGGAAGCTGGCTGGGTTAGGGGAGGACAGGAGGGAGGAGACTCGGGACAGAGAGACCCAGCAGAGGGGACAACCCCGCAGGAGGAGGGGAGCAGACCCTCCCCCAATAAGCAGGTCTCTGGTGGAGCGAGTGGCACCCATGGGTGTAGATCCCAAGGTCTTCTCAGCGTCAGATCTAGAAGGTCCAGAGTGAGGTCAGGGGCTCTGAGTTGTAGAAGCACCCCACTGCCTCTGACAAAGGGGTGCCCAGATCCCTCTGAGAAGAGCTGCCACATTGGTCTGCAGGGGCAGAGCTGGGCTATAGATTTGGGGTGGGGAAGCCTCCAGCAGGGTGACCTGGATTCTTCTCCTTTCAGATATTGTTGATGACTTAGATGACAAGGGGCAAAGCTTTCCAGAAGAAGGTGAGTTCCCAGCTACTTATGTTTGACTTGACCTTGACCCTGTGGCCCAGAGATAATGAGGGTGCTCACCAGAGCCTCCGGGGCTCTGTCCTCTCCCCTCAGTAAACCAGCCCCTCCTGCACAGCCTGCCAGCTCCCTTGTTTTCACTAGCAGGACCCTGGAAAACACATAAAAAACAGCTTTTTCTATTTAACAGTGAGATGTCACCTGTGTGTGTGCGAGTGTGTGTGTGTTTCTGTTACAAACTCTTGGTGAGTGAGCCCTTCTTTTTTATCTTTCCAGCATATCATTCTTGTATGCCAAGAAGTAAGTGATCTTTTTTTTTTAAGATTTTATTTATTTATGCATACAAGAACTGGGGTACAGGCCAGAGGTGTGGGGTTAGCTGTTTTTGTTCCAGGAGAGTGGGAGCTGATCCCCCAGGACTCAACTCTGCCCAACAGAACCCCCACATGCTTGCAGTGGCCTCCTTCCCAGGGCGCTGGGATCTGGTCCCCTGGGCGATGGGCAGCAGCGGGTAGAGAGGAGGGGTGGGGAAGCAGGGGCAGGAGAGCAGAAAAACCTCGGATCTTTGAACTAATTCTTGGGCTGGGAATTTAATTTCTCTTCCAGAAATGGAGTATGATCCTACTGGTCCCATCTCCCCAATAGGTGAGTGTGTGGTGGGGTTGGGGGAGGAATCCTTCCTGCCACAATCAGCTGGGCCTGGCAGTTGGCCCTGCCTTTGCCACCGCTGCCCTGGGCCTGGCCCAGCACCCTGTCCAGGGGCTCCTGGGGGCTGAGGGTGGGGAGGGTGGGCCTGATGGGGCAGGAAGAGGTGCTGCAGGAGGGAGGCGTGGTCGGAGGGAGAGCGAACCCTCCAGTGTCTGAAAAGTAAATTTGAGGATGAGGAAAGACATGATGGCTTGTGATTCTCTCTCCAGGAAGCATAGAGGAACCCTCTGGGAAAGGTGAGTGTTTACTGAGAGGGAACCTGGGCTTCTTGGTGGAAACTGACAGGCTGAAACCCCTGGAGCTTCCCTGCCACTCGGACAACTGAATTCTCCTCCATGCACACATTGTCCCCAGGAAGGCTTGGAGAAGTAGGTGAGTGAGCCCTTCTTTTTTATCTTCCCAGAGTCGTGTAGTTCTGATTCATCAGGTAAGTGATGGTTTTTATTTTTTAGATTTCATTTATTTATGCCTACAGTAACTGGGGTACAGCCCAGAAGTACGCAGTTAGTTGTTTTTGTGCCAGGAGAGTGGGATCTGATCTCCCAGGACTCTCTCTGGTCCCCTGGGTGATGGGCAGCAGCAGGTAGAGAGGAGGGGTGGGGAAGCAGGGGCAGAAGAGCAGAAAAACCTAGTCTCTTTGAACTAATTCTTGGGCTGGGAATTTAATTTCTCTTCTAGAAATGTGCTCTCCTCCTATTAGTCCCATCCCCCCAATAGGTGAGTGTGTGATTGGGTTGGGGGAGGAATCCTTCCTGCCACCATCAGCTGCAACTGGCAGTTGCCCCAGCCTTTGCACCACTGCCCTGGGCCTGGCCCAGCACTCTGTCCAGGGGGCTCCTGGGAGCTGAGGGTGGGGAGGGTGGGCCTGATGGGGCAGGAAGAGGTGCTGCAGGAGGGAGGCGTGGTCAGAGGGAGCGCAAACCCTCCACAGGGTCTCAAAAGCAATTTGAAGATGCATAAAAGACATGATGGTTTGTGATTCTCTTTCCAGGAAGCATAGAGGAACCCTTCGGGCAAAGTGAGTGTTTATCAAGAGGGAACCTGGGCTTCTGGGTGGAAACTGACAGGCTGTCACCCCCTGGAGCTTCCCTGCCACTCGACAACTGGATTCTACTCCATGTACACATTGTCACATCCCTCATCTGTTCATCCATCCTCCCTCATCCACACTCAGTCCCAACACCCTGATGAGGCTGTGTCGGAAACAGGCACTGATCTGGGCACCAGGGTCTTGTGGGTTGGGACCCTCAGGTGCTCTGGGAGAGGTTAATTCCTTCTAGAGTTAGAAGACACAGAGACAAGTGTGATCTGTAGGGTGCGGTGTGTGCCTGGTACTGCTGCATGTGCCTCATACACTTAATACCCCGGTGATTGTCACCACAGCCTCATTTTATTTATTCATTTTATTTTAATTTTTTAAAGATTTATTTATTTATGCATACAGAACTGGGGTAAAGGCAGAGGTGTGTGTGTGGGGGGGTGAGAGGATTCACCAGAGACGGAGTGGGGAGCAGAACAGAGGATCTACTGAAATACACTGCTGAGGGGAGTAGCCGGTGAGTCAGGTGAGGTCTGCTTCACCATATGGGTAGCTCCCTGGCCTGCCAGGGATGAAACTCATGCTGCGCAGGCTGTGGAGAGCTTCACAGTGCTCTGTTACCCCCTTGCACCACCATGGAGGCGCCACAGCCTTATTTTAGATGTGGAAACTGACTCCAGATCAGGGAAGTCTCTCATCTCTACATCCCAAGGCTGAAATCCTCATTATTCCAGAAAGATCCCATAAAGGGTTCCCTGCACACTTCTTATGTATGCCAAGACACCTTTAAGATTCTCCATCTCTGCTCCCAGTGTCTGCCCCCCTCATTTCAGCCATAACTTCATCTTTCTAGCCTAGTTTGACACCTCCACCCCCAGAGCTCAAACACATCACCCACAGAGATGCTTTTTGTTACCAGCTTGAAAACAGATGAGTTTTTCTCACATCAATGGGGACAAGATTATCCCAGGAATGTTCTAACCTAAGAGTTATTTCCATGTCCTGGACGACAGCTTTCGAGTGCATGGAAGAAGAGATTTCCAGCAGAGTGAGGATGGTGGATTTGCTGTCAAAGAACATTCAGGGCATCATATTTGTTAATATCCAAGCTATGCTGGGGGACCGACAGGCTCTGGAGGCCCTCATGGACAAGGTAAGGGGGCCCCACAGCTGTCTGGGGCTGATCAAACCTGCAAATGGTGTGTGTTTAGGAGATATGGCTGCCAACATGCATGGGGAAGGAGACTGGGTTAATAGTAGGGGGATGAGAGGGCCAGGGTTATGCTGCCCACATAGTGCAGGTTCTCGGTATCCCTTGGGGGTAGAGAAAGACATTAACCCAATTTTTTGGTTAATAACTTATAGATCATAACTTATAGGCAAAATTATATGACAATATCATCTTCTTCATCATCATCATCCTTGCCTTTTGCAGCTTGACCAGGAGAAGCCCTTGGGTCATTTGAATGGCCCTGGTGGCACCATCCTGGATGAGCTGAGAAGGATCCCAGAAGATCCACATGATGACGCAGTGGAACTCATCCTTTACCTGCTTGAAGCCGTAATGGGTGAGAGAGATTTAAGGGGTTATGGGAGAGCCTCAGGGTTGGTGCCCAGAACCCCATGAAGGACTTTGTTAGCTGCCCCCTCTCCAAAGCACTTTGATGAATATCGTTTTCATCCTCACAGTGGTCCCCACTCAGAGGGGCCCATGAGGTAAACTAGTCATGTAACATGAAACTTGACCTAGACAGACCAGCCCAAGTTCATCCCCCTTCTCATTGGGGTGGGGGGTTCAGCCTCCAGCCTCAGAATCCCACCCTCGGGACTATGTGCCGTAGCACCTTGGAGACCATCCCCAAAGCAGAAGGCAGACTCAGAGGACAGGAACTTGCACTAATAAACATTTAGTGGGTTTTATACTTCTGCCTGGAGTTCTGCTTCTGGTTTTTTTTCTTTAAATATATTCTTAAAAGATTTTATTTATTTATGCACACAAGAGCTTGGGTGCAGGCCAGATATGGGGAAGGGGCTGAGAAGATGAGAAGATTCACCAGAGACAGAGTGGGGAGCAGAACAGGTGGACTGACTGAAATACACTGCTGAGGGGAGCAGCGGGCGAGACAGGAGAGGTCTGCTCTGCCATGTGGGTCAGCTCCCTGACTGGGGATGGAACTTGTGCCATGGTGGTGATAACCCTGAGATTTAACTCCTAGGCCACCAGGGGGTCCCCCCCATGGGGTTTCCTGGTTCACCCTGTTGGGGGGTATTTGACTCCTCACTCTTTTCCCAAACACCCTCTGTCCCCAGTGCTGAGTGACACCCAGCAGGCTCTGCTGGCCCAGTCCATGGAGAAGAGGATCCTGCCCCATCAGCGGGACCTGGTGAGAAATCCCCAGGGCCAGCATCCAGGGGGGAGGCGGCGGGAGGAGAGAAGAGTGACTCTGAGGAAAGAGAGATGATGGAGACCCCATCCCAGTGTGGCCCCTGGGAAATCCTGCTCATGTCCTTCTGGAGAGCAGTCAGAGTGGGTGTGCGGGTCTCAGTTTCCATGGTAACCACTGCAGAGGCCCTCAGAGTTCTAAAACAGTCGAACAGGGATAGAGGTTTAGGAGCTCAGGGCTCTGAGGAATACCCCCGCCTGACTCACATAGTTCCCACTGAAATTGCTCTTTCTCTCTGTGATTATGTATGTATGAGTCCATAGGGGTGTATAGAATTATACATACACATTCACACACTGCACACATGTACACACGCACCTACAATTCCTAATACCTTTGTTGTGTTAGTATGTTAGTCTCACCAGTTAGCAACCCAGGAAACAATGATCAGTAATTTCCAGTGACATGTGTGCAAGATCACAGTGAGCACAAGAAGGGACCAGAATGGCGTCCTGTCCCTATAACTAGAACTTTCTTTCCTCCGTCACCCTGTGTCACTCTTCACTGTTGGGACAGAAGTTTTCCTCTTCTCTACTCAAAGACTGACCCATGGACTCTTACACCATTACTTCTAGGTACGGAGCATCCTGGAGCCCAATTTCAAGTACCCCTGGTGGATTCCCTTCACCCTGGACTCCCAACTCCTTGCCCTCCTGCAAGATGAGGGTGTGGCCATCACCTATGGGCTGCTGCAGGAGTGTGGGCTGAGGATGGAGCTGAATAACCCCAGGTCCACCTGGGATCTGGGAGCCAAGGAGCCCCTGTCTGCCCTGTATGCGGCCCTGTGTCTGCTGCAGCAGCTGACAGAGGCCTGAGTACCTCTGGGGTGCAGCGAGTCCAGGGAGGTCAGCCTCACCCACCTGTGAGGTGGTGTCCTTGTGGGCTCTGGCTCTGGTGGATTCTCTCATCCTCCCCCGTGCTTCTGACTGTACCCAGTCCTTGCATAAATAAATAAATAAAATCTTTAAAAAAAAGTAAATATACATGTAAAGGAATGATATGAGTGTATGTTATGAGTGTATATGCACACAGGTATCATGTATATATGTTCATGTCTATGAATATATGTAAACATATATAAAGATACGGATACACTCCTTCTATGAATGTATCTATGCATGTACATGCATCAACACAGAGCCTCACCTAAGTGACTATGTTCTGTATTCTATTTTCCATCCTCTCTGTATCGCACCTGCTTTTCTTCATTTAGGGTCTTCCATATGTCCGTTTCATCTTGTCCCATGTCTACACCTTTGCTTTTCATCTTCTTTCTGAGTCATCACAGGTCTTGTTCAGCTCTCAATGGTCATTACTCAGTTTAGAAGTTGGGTTGTTTGAGCCCCATCTTGTTTCCTCAGCTTTGCAATCTCCCTTCGCATGTAATTCTATTAGTTCATCTTCCTATCGTTGAAGCGTTGCCATGTGAAGTAATATCTCATAAAATTATTCTAGTCCACAAAACAATGATGATGTACCATGTTTTTGTCATATCATGTTGTGCTGTGTGATCTATTCAAAGTGGATATTTCACTCTCTCCACTTTCCTCTAGTGTGTCTGCACGGAATCTCCGACATCTTTTTTTTTTCATTTTCCATATTACTCATTACCAACATGGGCGCTCTGTCCGAACACTGTATATGAATAAAGACAGTGGGTAGGGGTAGGTGAGTTTGCTTTTTTTCCCCCTCGCGCATCACTTTAACGGAGACCTGTTTTTCTTCCTCTGAAAACTCTGTTGTGAATATTACGTCTTCTGAGCATAAGGTCATAGCATTTGGAGGGTGAAGAGCTAACCTGGGCTCTGATCCTATTGGTTGGTTGACCCGGACTCCATCCCATCTCCTGATTTTCTAAATTCTTGGACTTTATGTATGGATTCTCTCCCTTCATCCATCAAGGGCCATTGTCCTTAAATAAGTGACTTCTGATACCATCTCCCTGCACACCCTGGCCCTTTTGTCCAATACTGTGATGATTGGATTGTGGAACCTTAGACCCATGTGAATTGAGGTCAGGCTGTAACTGGATCACCTCCATTTTGTAACAGAAATCTCTAGAGGTAATATTGGGACTCAATGAACTAAACTTTACACAATCTTCTCTTTCCCCTCTAATACCTCCTTGTGATTATGCTTCAACTTGCAAGGAATATATTTCTTTTCAACGGCATTTCCTGGAACTCATAAAGCTGATTGTTACGCCTCTAAGAAAAACCTCTTTGCTCCTTGGAGGTTGTGAGAATATCAAAAACAAATAACTCCTGACTGTTGCCTGATCTTGACCCTGAGGAGACACTCCCTGCTGAGAGTGTCAAACCCCAATCCCCATGATGCCTGGACTGCCCAGCCCAACCTTGGACCTGGAAATGTGCAGCTCCCCACTTCACATTTGCAGCCCCTTCCTCCCAGCCTCCCTTATATAATCACAGACTCCTGGCACTTGGGGAGCCGGGTGTCAGGTTCCCAATCCCACTGAGTAGCTTGGTGGCCTCCTTGAACCAGCTCCTCTGTGAAAAGACAAATCATGGCTCTGAGCTTGGCTTTCTGGGTGATGAGCCACTGGCCGGTTTGCTTGTTCACAGGCTTCATGACTCCCCCACACTACTGGGAGTGGAGCTGACTGTTTTGGGTTCTTCCTTGTTGGGGACAGTAATTCAATATGGGCTCTAAGTAGCCAGCCCAGGCTCCCTCAGGCAGCATTAGCTCCCGTCCTGACCTCCCCGTCACCTGCTTCAGGTCCCTGATCTCCTGATCACCACTGCCAGACCCCCCTGCTGAGACATGGGCCTTGTCTCCCCTCCTTCCCACATCCACAGAATTCCCATGGGTAGCGCAGGTCTTTCCTAGAAGCAACCTCTGCTGACTCCACAGACAGGAGAGTCGACTCTCTTTCAGTCCACTCCATTAACAGGGAGTAGTAGTTGCAGGTGGACCCTCCCTTGACCAGGTGATGCATGGAGGGCACTACAGGTTGTGTGTGTGTGTGTGTGTGTGTGTGTGTGTGTGTGTCTGCACGCGCGTGCCCACATCCTCTCTGAGAGGCTGCATCCCAAATGTCCCAGGCTGGTCTCCAGCTGAGACTCAACATCATGGAAGGGAGAGCCCAAACACTCTGCGCTGGCTTTCCATGGCTCTCTCTATCCCCCCGGGTTCGCAGTCACAGATTCTCCCAAGAGGAGTCCATACCCACAGTGTGGGTGTTGAGGTAACCATGCATTTTGAAGCTAGTGAGAGACAAATGTAGATAAAGCCTGCATTGTGTTACAAGGCGTCTGTAGGGTAAGGAAAAATGTCAGGCTTTTCTGCCCTCCCGCCATCAGGAGAGATGATGGATCCTTGCGGTCCTGAATGCATGCCTGATGGCGGGCACCTGAAGTAGGGTGTGGGCATAGGTAGATGGGATTCACCTGGGCTGAGACTGGGCTTTTAAGGGCGGTGTCACGGGGACGCCACCAGAGGCCGAAGAGAAGCCAAGAGAGAAGCAAAGAAGCAGAAGCAGAGAACACCACAGAGCCCAGAGAGAGTGCGGATTTGCTGGGGGCTGGGCAGACTGCCAGCCTCCCGGCCCCCCAGCGCTCCTGCCTGCAATGTTCCCGCTAAATCCCAATAAAAGACCTGCAAAAAGCCCCTGAGGACTCTGATTCCTCCTTTACCCGGTCTGCTGGATCCTAGAAAACCTGCACTTGCCCATTCCTGACCGTACAATTGGTGTAAGTCGGCAAGATGATCCATGCAGACGGGTCTGGAGCCCTCCGGAGACCTGGAGGGACTAAGGAGTAACAGACTGTTTCCCTGTGACGATGCTGGAGGCGCCATGGCAGCACAGGAGATGGACGAGGTCCAGGAGCTGCAGGATGAGACCTTGTGTGGAGGAGTTGCCTGAGAGGACCAGCCAACGACCCCTGAGGCAGCAAGAATCATCGGTGAAGAGAGGACCACGATTTGGAGCTCGCCAGTGCTGATGCAGGGAGAGGCCAACGAACTTGGCCTAATGGACTTGGACTCATGGACTCGGACTGATGAACTTGGACTGACGATCCTGCCAGAAGGTGGAGGACCTTGGCAAGTTATGTTTTTTTTTTTTTTTTTTTTTTTTTTGAGAATCTGGGGGCGGCCAGGGGGCCTTGATGGCCAAAAGCAGCCTGTGTATGCCCAGCAGCCAGGTGGAGGAGAAAAACCAACTGAGAAGGCAAAAGCTGGTGCTGATGCTAAGTTTGGGAAGCCCTAAGCGGCTGTTAAGCAGCCTGAGTATGCTGAAGACCTGTGAGTCTCGTACAATCACCTGTGGGGGATGCCCTGCTCATTGTTGAGTGAGGGTGAGGAGCTGAGGAAACCGTCCTTGGGGGGTGGGTGGGGAACGTGGCTTGGGGTGGAGCCCAAGCTGCATGTAGAGTTTGGATCCCCGACCCATGTGCTGTGCAGTGGGTTGGCTTGAGTGCAGGGGTCTGTGAGTCGCACGGGTGGCTGTGAAGGCCGAGTGTTGGAGCGACTGCAGACAGAAACCCTGAGGGTTGGCGATTACCCCCAACAGAATAGAATCGCCAGTCCCAGAGCTAGTGCATCCTGGGGGTGGATGCTGTGTGTGGCTTGTAGCCGAGACTACAGCCAGAGAAGGCCAGGAAGCCTGACGGCTCCTGGCGTGTTGCAATAGATGTCGTGAGTGATTCCCCTCCCTCGTATGAGCAGTGCCTTTGGCAGCAGATGTGGTGGCTCATCTGCTGGTACCAATAATTGTCTTTTGACACTAGGTTGGGGCCCTGCCTGGACTTATTTGTGTTCTGTTGTATTTTGTTGTTATATTGTGATGTATTTGCTTTTCTGGGCCATGGCTGCATTGTTTATGTTTGCTAAGAAAATTGTATATATGAAGACTATATGGCAGAAAACCCTGAGGGGGTGGACTGTAGGGTAAGGAAAAATATCAGGCTTTTCTGCCCTCCCGCCATCAGGATAGATGATGGATCTTGCGGTCCTGAATGCGTGCCTGATGGCGGGCACCTGGAGTAGGGTGTGGGCATAGGTAGATGGGATTCACCTGGGCTGACATGTGCTTTTTAAGGGTGGCATCACAGGGACATCAGCAGAGGCAGCAAAGAAGCAGAAGCAGAGAGCCCAGAGAGAGGGCAGATTTGCTGGGGACTGGGAGGCCTGCCAGCCTCCCGGCCCCCCAGCACTCCTGTCTGCCATGTATCTGCTAAATCCCAATAAAAGACCTGCAAAAAGCCACTGAGGACTCTGATTCCTCCTTTACCCGGTCTGCTGGATCCCAGAAAACCTGCACTGTGTCCATTCCTGCCTCTACAGCATCGCATCTGCGGTTTTGGATAAGGCTGTGCCAATATCTCATGGGCTCCTTTGTGGCGCTGCGGGGTAACCTGGGGAGGGCTCTGCAGCCCTCCAGGGGAGCTGCTAAGTGGGGTGGCTTTGGAAGAAACAAAGGCTGTTGGATTTAGGGACATGCTTTGTCCAATGCTAAGCCCGCCCCTGTTGCCCCATTGGGCACTCTTTCACCACCACTCCTGTCTCCCTGTGCCAACATTCCAATCTGGCCAGCTCTGAAGGTGATTGAGTGTGGGTGGTGGGTGTCCCAACAGCAGAGGACAGCTCTTCTCTCATGGATAGGTGCTATTTTATTGGCAATTCATTTGCAGAGGGTGAGGTGCTTTTGCAATTCAAGTGTTCATGCTCCTTCAGATGTGATGCTTGAACAAAAGCCCAAAGTGAAACTGGGTGGGGAGTAATTATGTCACTGTTTGGAAGAAAAGGTTCGTGGTAGAGGAATCAGCAGGTGCAGAGACTCTAAATAATGAAATTCCTGGAATTAGAACAAGTATTATGAGTGAATACTTCATCAGAAAATGAGGGGGAGTTGGTGCAGGCCCTTCTAGTCATTATTTTAACCTGGTTCACTTCAAGTGGGGTTGTCAGTTGTCTGAGTGGCTTGAGTTCAAGGTTCACACAGCACTTCCTGATTCAGTCTGAGTTTCAGAGCCGGCATATCCATGGGGCCGTCTTGTGACGACACCCTTTGTAGATGCTGACTGTGCCCTCCACAGAGACCAGGATCTGATCATTTCTCATCACCAGCTGTGCTAACACCCTGGCCCCATCCACGGTCAGCTCTTACCTGGATTATTGCATCTCCTCCTCACTGGACTCTCTCTGTATGTTCCTACTGCATTACTTAGTCTATTGTCAACGCAACAGACATGTCAAAAGGTGCAAAAGATTTTAGTTCATAACTCTTTCCAATAGCTGCTAATCCTACTTCAGTTTAAAACATCAAACATACGGCCAGTAGGAGTTTGTACCAATTTGTCCTCAGTTTCTGATGCCAAAACCCTGTTCTTATACTAAAAATTTCATTCTTTACAGTCGTTGTACTTGCTGATTCCTCGACCAGGAATCCTTTCCTCCAAGCAGCTACATACATGGTTCTCTACTTGGTTTCAGTTTAAATCATTGTTCCAATGCCGCTGCTCAGTGAGGTCTCCCTTGTCAGATTGCAAGTTCAGCCACCCCTCTGTTGCTACTTGAAGTTGGGCTCCAGGATGCTTCTTACTAGAAGAAATGGCCTAAGATGTTACAGGTGAGTCTTCTGGTAGGGCAGAGGAAAACTTCTGTCCCAACAGTGAGGGGTAATGCAGTGTAATGCAGGAAAGACAGTTCTGGATACATGGGGACCTGGAGTCCCTCCTGGTCATATCTTGTGCTCAACTCATCTTGGACACGTTACTGGAAATCATTGATCTGGGTCCTGAGTGGCTAAGTGGACATACAACACGACAATGGTGTTTGGGATCATGCGTGTGCATGTCCATGTGTGCTGTGTGTGAATGTGTATGTATAATTCTAAACACTCCTGTGGACTCATATACACATGCATGGAGTTAAAAAAGGCAATTTAAGAGGAAAGTATGTAAGTAAAGTGGGGGATTACCCGAGTCCTGAGCTCCTCAGACCTGTATCTCTGTTTGACTATTTTAGAACTCCGGGGTGCCTCTGCGGGAGTTACCAAGGTAACTGGAACACTCACATCCACTGGGCCTGCACTGCAAGAAACAAGAGCTGGGATTTCCCAGGGTCCACACTGGGATGGGGTCTCCCCTCCCAGCAGAAACTGTATCAACTCTCTTTCCTCAGAGTCACTCTTGTCTCTGCCTCCCTGCTGCTCCCCCCTGGATGCTGGGCCCTGGCGATTTCTCACCAGCTCCCTCTGATGGCACAGGGTCCTCCTGTCCATGGCCCAGACCATCAGAGCACATTGGGAGTCACTCAGCTCTGGGGAGGGGTGTTTGGGGAAAGTGAGGGGGAGTAGATTTCCCTTTCCCCTTCTCTTCAGGTCCCCTCAGTGCCTGGTGTCTGGTGTCACACCAGCCACAGGGCACTTACTCAAATGCAGCCTTGATCCAGTGCCTCAGGGGCTCAGCACAATCACCAGCCCCCTCCACGTGACAACATATATGATGGGTGATCTGGGCTCCATCCCATCGCCAGTGATTTTTAAATTCCTGTATGAAATTCTCACTTCATCCATTAGGAGCCATTGCCACGAAGCAAATGCTTCTGAGACCAACTCCCTGTGGCTCCCGGCCCTCCTGGGCATGGCTGTGCTGACTAGATTGTGGGACTTTAGCGCCATGTGATGAGGTCAGGCTGTACCTGGATCACCTCCATTTGGTAACAAAACCTCCCTTAGACTAAATATTGGGACTGAAAGCATCAAACTCAAACCAACTTTTATTCTCTCTCCCATACCCTCCTTGTGATTAATCTTCAACTGGCAACTAGCACACTGCTTTCCCTCTGCAATTGCTGGAACTTGGTAAACTGATTGTGTTACACCTGTGACAGAAATCCTCTGTGTTGCCAGGAGGCTGTGAGAATATCAGAAACAAATATCTGCTGACTGTTGCCTGATCTTGACCCTGAGGAGACACTCCCTGCTGAGAGTGTCAAACCCCAACCCCCATGATGCCTGGACAGCCCAGCCAACCTCTCACCTGGAAATGTGCAGCTCCCCACTTCACATCCTGCACCCCCTCCCTCCTGCCCACTCCCCATTTCACTTCCTGCACACCCTCCCTCCTGCCTACTCCCCATGTTATAGGACAGGGAGAGGGGCAGCCCAAACCCCGCAAACCTGCCTATTCTACATGGGTTCTGCCATCCGCCGCATCAACACAAAACATAGGAGACTTTAATGGGAAGGAACTTTAATACAACTAGGAAACAATACAGGAAAGGCAAAGAGTCTAGTTTCTAAATGAAGCATCCAGAGTTACCCGTCCCCTCGTGGGTAAAAGCCCATCCAAATGGGATTGGCCCAGAGCAAGGCCCCAAAGCCTGCCACAAGTCTAAAGCATCTTCCAGTGGGGACCCACAGCAAAGGGTCAGAAACAACCAGACAAGCCCGGAAGGAAAAGAGCAAGATCAACATCAAGATAAAAGCTGCCATGGTCACCTCCCCACGGGTCTCACCCACATCTGTGTCACCCAGTCCCCGACCAAAAGACAAGCGCAGTTTCTTCACGTGTCTCTAGGCTCCATGTGCCTCTTCCAGGTCTCCTGGCTCCATCCAGCTTCCTTCCTCAGTCTCTTCTGCAGCTTCTTCTGTCCCTGCTCAGCTCCACCCTTCCTTGGGTGGGGCAGGGAACCTGGAACCTCCCCCTTTCCTGGGGACCACCCTGTTACACCCAGTTCACATCCTGCACCACCTCCCTCCTGCCCACTCCCCACTTCATTTCCTGTACCCCCTGCCACCCACCCCCTTTATATAATCACAGGCTCCTGGCACTTGGGGAGCTGGGTGTCAGGTTCCCAATCCCACTGAGCACCTTGGTAGCCACCTTGAATCAGCTCCTCTGTGAAAAGACAAATCATGGCTTGGAGCTTGCCTTTCTGGCTTATGAGCACTGACTGGTTTGCTTGCTCACAGGCTTCATGACTCCCCCAAGCTAGGGAGAGTGGAGCTGACTATTTTGGGATCTTCACTGTTGGGGACTCTTCCTCGGGAAGTGGCCGAGGGTGGCAGCTGCTCCTCACCAGCCGGATCCTAAGGGGACCCACATCTCGTGGGGCTTTGCCCAGACAGCCCCCCACTGGGGCCCGAGACAGGGGGTGCTGGTCTCCGGCCGGGGTCAGACTTGGCCCTTCCTGACTCTGTCTTCGCCGCGCTGGGCGGCCAGGGCTGGGGAGTTCACAGTTTCCTCGTGACGGTGCAGTTTCCTCGGCGTCCCCTGAGCCGGCTCTGACCCCGGACGCGTCATGGACAATCCCGCTGGACGCTTCCCCTCTAGGGACAGTCTCAGCACAAGGCGGTTTCCTACCCTGGGGACGACGGACCAGGCCCTGCGTCCTCCTGCTGTCCCTTCTCACCCGTCTCTCCCAGACCACTCCCCTCAGGGAGTCATGGTCTTTCTCGTTATTTTCCAGGGAAAAAAATCCCCTTTTTCTGATACTAACCTTCTGGAGCTTGGCTGAACTTCACAGGTGACCACACAGTCCCCCCAGGGCTGAACTCACTTCCGACACCAGCACAAAACTGTGTCAGTGCCGCCCTCCCTGCTGAAGCTCTGGCTACAGTTTCAGGGACTCCCATGTCCTCCAAAGACCAGACATCACGCACAGAGGAAGGGCTACATGTGTGGTTCAAATTATTATTTTTTAAAGATTTATTGTCTGGACTGTGGTGCCGGGGTGTGGAGGGTACTGGGACGGAGTCTCCAACCCCAGAGATTTCCCTCAGTGTGAGGTGGGGAAAGTGCACTGGGGAGGATCCAAGGCCTGGGGAGACTTCTCAACCAGCTGAAGTGGAACAGGATAGAGAGTCTGGGATGATGCTCTGGTGTAGGGCGTCCCTCTGAGGAGACATCTGAGTGTCCTTGGACAATGGGAGATGCCTCGGCCGGAACTGCACAGAGAACATTCTGAGGGGAAGAGCCAGCAAGGGCAGAGGGTGTCAGGAGGGCACACTGGCCTGCTGAGGGGCACAGAGGAGGCCCGTGTGGCTGTTTCTTAGACAAAAAACAGATGAGGCAGGTGCTGTAGGAACAGGATGAAGCACAGAAGCACTTAGTGATTGCGATGTGATTATTACTAACCAAGGAAATGCTGATATGAGGGATGATTATAGAAAATTTGAGAAAATTAGAGAAAATTCGCAGGTGGCCTCACACCACCCATTTCCTGCTATAGTCAGTCACTCAGTCCTGTAAGGAACAGGCAAAGGCCTGGGTCTCGGACAAGTAGTTGTGTCCCTTTTACTAAACCTTTTCTTTATATTTACAATGAAGATTGTTGCCAGATGAGATCACATAACAGATGCAGGTTCTTGTATATCAGGTGTGATTCCTGCTGGCAGCTCAAATTGGGCAGTTCAGATGCTCCCCTGAGCCCTGGCACAAGCCTGTCCCATTTCCAGAATCATCCTTCCACCTTCTCACTGGCTCTGGTTATATTTTACATGCAGTGCACTGAAGACAGAATATGAACCAAAAGTATTTCCTGCCCCTCTGCCTGTGGATCCATGATCAAAACATGTTTGTTTGGTGGTGTCTGTAGAGTGTGTGAACCTGACACTTATGTTATAATCCTCTTTAAGTCAATATCGAGCCATAAAACACTTGTTCAGCAAGGTTTTATATAAACTGAAGAAACAGGCCTGACTTCCAAGGAACCTTATCTCCTCTGCTCAGGGCAGCCTAGAAGCTATATATCGGGGAACCCCCGTCTGTGTCTACAGCCAGGAAGACCTGAGAGCTAAGAGCTGTGACCCGAACTCAACCCCAGGTCTGGCCTCCTGGAGAGGGCGGCTGCTCACCTGCTTATTTTTCTAGAAAAAGGCCTTGGAAAGTGACTCAGGCTCATTGGTGGAGAGAAGCCACAGACCAGTCACATTATCACTCTCTGGAGCTCGTGCGGCCAACTCTGCTGGACCTCAGGACTCTGAGCATTGAAGGGCCCTGCTCATTGGAATCTCTCCGGGACAAAACACCATATACCTGGTGAGTTAGAACCAGGGACAAGGAGGTGAGTGAGAAGAGGTGATACCTTATTCACAGCCTGAAATGCTCGGGCTGGGTTTGTGAAAGGCACAGAAGCTTGTTTTGTCATCATTGTACCCCAAAGGTTTTCTCCCTAAAGTTCTCTCACTAGCTCTCTTTTTTTTTAAAAGATTTATTTATTTATTTATACAGGAAATGGGGTACAGGCAAGTTGTGCGGGAGTGTAAGAGGATTCACCAGAGACAGAGCAGGGAACAGAAAAGGTAGACAGGGGCCTCCCCTGGGGTGCAGTGGTTGAGCGCTGGGCTGCGAAGGTGCTGGCAGGCTCTGCAGTGCCTGTTCAATGCCCAGCTGCTGGGTGAGGGTCCCACATGGGACAGCTGACCTCTCCTGCCGCCCGCTGCTCCCCTCAGCAGTGTATTTCGTCAGTCTGCCTGTTCTGTTCCCCACTGTGGTGAATCCTCTCACCCTCCCGTGCTTCTTACTGTACCCAGTGCTCGTATAAATAAATAAATAAATAAATAAATAAATAAATAAATGAATGAATGAATGAATGAATGAATGAATGAATAAATAAATAAATAAATCTTTAAAAAAAAAAAGAACAGGCAGACTGACAAAACACACTGCTGAGAGGAGCAGTGTGTGAGACAGGAGAGGTCTGCTGTGCCATTTGGGTATCTTCCTGGCTGGCTGGGAATTGAACCAGTGCTGCAGAGGCTGCAGACAGCTTCAAAGCTCTGCGTTCAACCGCCTGGGCCACCAGGGGAAGGCCTCCCTAAAGTTCTCTTTAACGAGGGTGCGTTCCTGGTAACTGAGGTGAGCCCTGAGGCCACGGGACGTGTGTTGGGGCATCTTTGCCCAGGTCAGGTCTAGAGAATCTTTTGTTCCTGTTCTGCTCCTGGAGTCCAAGCCACTGTGCTCCCTGTCACAGCAAACCTGCTGACATCCCAGCCGTGCCCCGAGTCCCTCCTGCCACAGCCCCGCTGCCCCTGGTAGCTTTTTGTTCTTAATAATAGACACTGCACTGTGTGAGGAGGTGGGCTTGGGGACTTCAATTAGCATCCCCCTCAGGGCTCATGGTGTGAGCAAGTGTCCAGACACCTGTCGTGCGTATTTATTTTCTCTTTGGAGAACTGTCCATTTGAGTCCTTTGCCTAGAGAAAAATGGAGATATTTGGACTTTTTTTTTCTATTGTATTCTTCCTTATTTATTTTGGATACGACGCCCTATCAGTGGGTGGTTTTCAGTATTTCCCGCCCTTCTGCTGGGTGTCTGCCCTCTGTCATGATTTTCACTGCTGTGCAGAGGCTGTTTTATGCACCTGCTGGTCTCCTTCCCTGTTGCCTTGTTTGTGAGATCACACCCAGTGTTCTCTGGCCTGAAAGTTGTTGTCCAAACGGGTGTTTCTGGGAGTGCTGAGGACCAAGTTCTCCTGTTCTGCCATTTGCTTACATTAGTCTCTGAGACCAAAATTGCCTGAGCAGAGGGAGAACTCTTGGCAGGCTGGTGACCACCTCTGCGGGGCCCTGATGGTGGAGAGGTTGTTCACCTTATGGTGTTCTAGTGAATCCTGATCCTCGTAGCCTAACACAGAAGCTTCTGGGTTTTTAAATATGAACACCTCGTGCCCATCGCTGTGAACTACAGAATTGTCCTATTTCTGCCAGAGCAACAGTGTATGACTCAGTTTTGCTGCTTGCAATTGGTTTGTGCAAGTTTTCTGTCTCTTGTTTATTTAGCCTTGGGTGATTGTTATTATTCTAACAACGTGTCCATCTCATCTAGATTGTAGCATTCATTTGCATATAATTGCTCATTGTAATCTCTCCTTCTCCTCTGGGTTTATGCTGTGTAAATCTGTTATAATTTCTTCTTTTTCATTTTTGATCATATTTATTTGACTTTTTTCATAATTTTACTCTGTGAACCTAGCTAGACATTTGTTCATTTTGTTTATTTTTTCAACTAATCGTCTTTTGGTTTCATTAATTTTTTTTGATTGTCTTTTAATTTCTATTTCATTTATTCTGCTTGAATTTTTATTTCCTTCCTTCTGGTTACTTCTGTGTCTTTTGTATTCTTTTTCTAGTTCTTTGAGATGGGAAATTAGGTGGTTGTTTTTTCTTTCTTTCTTGTTTCTTGTTTCTTGACGTGGACTTGTATTGCTATATTCTTTCCTCTTACTACTGCTTTTGCTGTGTCCCATCTGTCTGGAAAGTGGGTCCTCATTGTCTTCTGTCTCAAAGTAATTTAAAATTTATTCTTTGATTTCCTCATTGGTCTAGTGCTCTTTCCATATTATGTTTTTCAGCCTCCAGGTTTTGGGGGTGGTTTTTGCTTTCTTTCCTAGTTGCCTTTTAGCTTGATGCCTTTGTGGTCAAAGAACTTAGTTGGTATGATTTTGATCTTCATGTATTTGTTGATATTTGTCTTCTGACCCAGTCCATGGTCTATCCTGGAGAATGTCTGTGTGCACTTGAGAAAAATGTGTATTTTTATTTTCTGGGTGAAGTGTTCTCCAGATGTACGTTTGGCCCATGTGGTGTAGATCTTTATTTAAGTTGATTGTGTACTTGTTTATTTGTTATCTTGTTGATCTGCCCATTTTTGAGAGTGGGGTGTTGATGTCTCCTGCCACATATGTATTTGTACAAAATCTGTTTTCAGATTGCAACATAATTATCTAGTGTATGTTGGTGCTCCTTCATTTGGTGAGTATGTATTGATGTGTCCCTTTCATCAATATATCATGTCCATCAGTGTCTCTTGTCTCCTTTTTTAGAATGAAGTCTATTTTACCTGATGTAATGATGGCTGTCCCTGTCCTGTCTTGGGGTCCATTTGCTTGTAGAATTGTTGTCCAGCCATTTCCTTTTAATCAATGTTTGACTTTGGGACTTAGGATTGTTTCCTGGGGATGGCAGAAGGTTGGGTTCTGTTTTCTAATCCAACACGCTACTCTGGGTCTTTTTATTGGTGAGTTTTGTCCATTCATTTTTAGGGTGATTGTTGATGTGGAAGTCTGTTCTGCCATTTTGTTCATCATTTTGTGGTTCTACTCAATACTTTGTCCATTTCTTCATGTTCATTCCATGTTGGTTTAGATTCTAAGGCTTCTTGTAGTGTTTCTTGCAATGGGGGTTTAGTAATAGCAAATTTATGAAGATTTTGTTTGTCTGAGAAGACCCTTATGTTTTCCTCATCTAGGAAAGAGAGCTTTGCAGGTTGAAGTATTTTTGACTCACTTTTTTTGTCTTGGAGTTTTTGAATATGTCACTCCATCTTTTCTTCCCATAGGGTTTCTGTTTTTTCTTTCTTGAATAATTTTTAAATTTATTTTTGCTTAGAACACCTGGGGTGTAGCGCCATGTGGGTTAGCTCCCTGGCCAGGGATCGAACTCAGGACATCACAGTGGTAGGCAGATCCTGTCCTTTCATCCTGCTAGCATCCTGTATGTCTATTTTTACTTCCTTCTTCAAGTTTGGAAAGTTTTGTTCAATTATTTCCTTGAGGAGTTTCTCAGTGTCACTGTCTTTTCTTCTCCTTTTGAGATTTCTATGTCTCTCATCCTTTGCAAACTCTCATATATCCTTTCCTCACTGTATGAGATAATTCTTTTTTTTTTAACATGTAACATCTTTTAATATTTGAGTTTTTAACAAATGCTGGGTGATGTTAGTGATGGTTTTACTTTTCTCCCAAGTAATTTAAGAGATATGTAATTACAGAAATGATTTTTGCTTCTTTTATTTTCTTCTTTTATATGATTACTATCTTTTTTTTATTTTTTTATTACTATTTTATTTTTTAATTAACATTTTATTTTATATGATTCTTACATCATTTTTCATTTTTTCACAATATATGCATTTTCATTTTGGTTATATTCCCCATACAATTGCACCCCCCCCTTGTTTTGACCCTAGTCCTTCCTCTCTCTACTCCTCTCCTCCCCCATAGTGTATCTCTTGTTTATAGTTGCTTGTTGATTTTGATTTTTACTTTGTATTAATTAGTCTTTTTCCTGGTCCCTTATTTAAGTTTTCTAGATTCCTGCTATGAGTGAGACCATCCGGTATTTTTCTTTTTCTTTCTGACTTATTTTGCTGAGCATGATCCCTTCCAGCTCCATCCATTGTGTATATGTACCACATCTTCTTGATCCAGTCATCTATTTTTGGGCATTTGGGTTGTTTCCATAGCTTAACTATTGTAAATAGTGCTGCTATAAACATCGGGGTGCAGGTGCCCTTTGGAATGAATGTTTCTGTGTCCTTTGGGTAAATACCTAGGAGTGGAATTGCTGGATCATATGGAAGCTCCATCTTTAGTAGGTTGAGGAATCTCCACACAGCTCTCCATAGTGGTTGGACCAGTTTGCACTCCCACCAGCAATGTAAGAGAGTTCCTTATTCTCCACATCCTCGCCAACATTTGCTGTTGCTAGTTTTTTTAATATTCGTCATTCTGTGTGAGGTAATTCTTAAAGTGTTTCTTTATTTTTTTCCTTAATATATCTCCTACCTCTTCTTTCTTTTTTATGTGATCATTATTCTTTATCATCCATTCAATTTCCAAAGTGTTTGCAAGAATTTTTTACATTTCCATTGTTCTTTTTATATAATACAATTCCTTTATTTTCTTATTTAAAGTTTCAATCTATCTCCTGTTTGTTGATTATGTTTCTCATAGTATTCTTTTTCTATTCTGCATCTTCTTATATATCTGATTTTTTTTTTAGTTTTGATTGTGTTGTTTGAATTCTTTGACTTTTTTAATCATGGCAATTTAAAATTGTTCACGTGACAAAAGGAGATGTCTTCTGTTTCGGGGTTGATGGGTTCTGGATTTGATTTTCTATCTGTGGTGTGCTGCTCCCTTCGTGGCTGGCATGGCCATTTGTATTTATCCTTCTCCCACACCATTCTGAGTGTAACATTTATGGTGGCACAGCTACTGGGGTCTGTAGGATCTGGGGTGCTGTTGGAGCCTCCCGCAAAACATGTTTGCCTTGTTCTGGTGGCTGGGAGGTCTGGGAGGGGCTGGGTTAATATACTGGGTTTCTGGAACCTTGGTTCATTCAGGATGGTGGGTCAGGGCCTGTTACTGTGACCAAGTGGGCAGAGGGTTGCTGAGATCCCTGACATAGGAGACCCTATGAGTTAAGCGCAGAAAAGGATGCACTTCCTCCTGTAGCTGGGGGTCTGTGGTGAGTAACTAGGTCTCACAGGGTTGTGACTAAGGCCTCTGTCCTCTCCCTAAGAGTTGGCAACTCAGCCTAGAACAAGGGATTCTCACCTGGGGTTGCTGACACTCTCTGAATTAGAGCCAGGCCCTGTGAGGCCAAACCAGGCACTGATTAGTTGGCAGGTGCTAGTGTCTGAGCACTTGTGAGATTCACTGCTGAGTGCAGCAAGAACTCTGGTGAACCCTAGATATTGTGTGAAGTGGGATGTAGGGCCCCTTATAACTACTATCATGGACATCCTTCGCATATGCATCCACTTGATCTACAAGACCCATTTCTCCATATAGTATGGAAGACATTGTCACTCTCTCAAATGAAACAGAAATACCTATTTAATCTCATCTGTAAGCCCCAAATGATTTCTGTAACCCTCTTCTATCTGCTCCGAGAACATGCCTGTTTTTGAGACTATTAGCAAGACTATGACGAAAGAAGTTGGAGACAAAGAAATGAAGCATGTCACATGTCTGACTCATGCCACCCGCGTGAAATTGTATTCCTTATTCCAGGAGGAGAAGCATCGCTCAGGTTTTTGGAAGAAAGAATATAGGCCACTTGATTTCTCCCTCTTGGATATTCTGGAACCAAGTTCTTCACTACCAGGTATTGTCAACCAATCACAGCATAGCAGGCAAGGTTGAAAGTCACTGCTGTAAGATAGAGGTGGTACAACTTCCCAGCAATGATGAGTTACCCTTGAGGTTTGATCCTAGCATCAGCCTTGCCTATAGGCAAAGGACTTGGAGCTCTGACTCCTGAGAAGCTCCTAATTATTAAGCAAGGCATACAATCATTCATTTCATAATCACCACAGCCTTATGAGCTAGGAATAGTATCCCCATTTTACATGACAGCAAATGAAAGTTTATAAAAGAATTTATACCAGTTCTATGCCTGGGAGTCGGTGGAACTAGCGTCCTTACTCAGGCCATGCTGGCTTCAAATACTAACAATGTTCTGCACAGTGTGCAGCTCCCGGGCTGATGCTGTCCTGTTGCAGAGGAGTGATGGGTTGGGAGGGTGATGCAGTCCACAGGGTGGACTGCACAGGGTGGACCAGTGCCCAGATCACATCCCCAGAGATTAACATCTGGTTGTTCTTGCTGTTACAGGACCCTTGGGTGGATCAAATACTTCCTCTCAGGGGTAGTTACAATTAAACATTATCTTAATCATTAACTTAAACATTAACTGCTCAGTGGAGACATTGAATGGATAGGAAAATTCCATTTCCATTCAGTTTTCCATTTGCTCTGGAGTTAATTTTTGACTCAACCTAAGCCCACCTTTTCTCCTCTAGAGAAGGATGTGCATGGACCATTGCACTTCAGTGACACTAGGCACTGGGGAGTGAAGATTGACGTGGCTGTGGATGCTGTGGCAGAGGCAAAGGCTGGGGTGGAAGCTTCTCAGTTCCAAGAATCCTCCCTCCAGTATCAGTTGGTTGAAATCTTAGATCCGAAATTAGATATCCTCAGAGAGAGGTGAGGCCATGGGAGTCGAAGGGGATGGGTCTGCAGAGCCCTGGGGTGTGCTCTGCTGTTTGGTAAAGAGGCATCTAGCAGGATTTGTTGTTGAGACTCAGAATGAAGAAATTGGCATCCTGTGCTGGTTTTTTTTTTTTTTGGGGGGGGATATTGATTGATTGATTCATTCATTAAACTAACAGCTAGTACTTACCTAATGTATATTTGCTAAACCAGTAATTACCAAGGACTGTGCTATCTTGTGATATTAGACAGGTGAAAATCTGGACCTAAACCATATTACCTTTAGTGACATCAAGGACTTTATAGTGAGTGAGAAAATAAACATTGAAAAAGCATATTAGAAAGTATTTAATTAAGTGAACAAAGACTTTAATTTCTTTGTTTAAATAAAGTGCACAACAGTGTGCAGATACTGAATTTAACTGTGAATGTGGTAACAAACAAATGTTCTTAACAGGGAAACTCTTAAATACTTATATTAATTTTAGAGACAGAGACATCTAGTTAAATAGCATTTCTGTCAATACAAAAATTATTAAATGATAAATCTAGTTAAATCTGATTTTCAAGACCATCCATGATAGAATAGGTCTCTGCTGGCAAGTCTGTCCTTCAGGCACAATTGAAAAAAGAAAACCACAACCACCCAGATGTGTATCTCATTAACCATCACCAACATGCTGTTGGCCATGTTCTCTTTCTCCCTGAGGGGTGCTTTGTTACTCCCTAAGGTTGTGGAGTCGTGAGAGGTGAGGGGGGGCCTGGACATAACAGTTGCCATTCGTGGAGGATGAACACACCTGGGAAGATTGGAGGCTTTGGTTCCCCCTGAGTCTTGCAGGGAAGCTCCTCAGTTAGTGTGAAATAACACGTTGCTTCCAGATTGAGTCCTGATCAGCCCCAGAGCCTTGTTCTGGCTCTAGTATGAGAAGTGGCAGAGCATGATAGCCCTGCCCTTCAGGGAGAGCTCCCCTGAGGCTGGAGAGAAATCTGCTGCTACCAGTGTACCCCTAAATTCTGAGCAGGGGTCTAGGAATCAGGCTCTGGGTTAGTAGTGGAGCTTGGTTTGATGATGCGAGAGGATCAGTGGTAATGGATTCCCAGCTTGTTCATCAACCCTCCATCCAGCAGGTGATCTTTAACTGGAAGAATGTGGGTTCCTACTTCCCCACACACTTCCCTCCCATTATCTTGATAAAGAGGATCCCAAACCTGAAGTCATGGTGTTAGGGGGAAAGTATGTTCTGAGCAAACTCCATGGACTCCACCCCCAGGACCTTGGGAACTACAAATCCCATGATCACCAGAGGGAGGGTTGCGAGGACCTGAGGGCAGAGTTAAGCAACAAGGCTTTTGGTTTGAGTATTTAACTGGCCATGTGGCTGGGGGTCGCCCTCTTGGCTACACGAATTGCTCGGTTTTTCACCAGTTCCATGGGTCATAGAGATTCCAGGTCAGCAGAATGGGTAGGACGCATTTATGAACTTATCTCCCTCTCTTTCTTCCTGAGTTATTCATTTCAAATTTCCCCTTCCCTTATAAACAAACCTTTGATCAACCTTTTGTGTGTGTCTGCAGTTTAGCATGAATACGTCCCCTTTATGGGTGCGGGTGAGGACCCACAGTCAGGCAACCCATTTTATATCAGGGTTGCTCTGCAATAATAGCAGAAACTGGTGGAAGAATAGGCGAGGAAGAGAATGTGTTTAGGTCTCAGTTGAGCTCAGAGCTAAAGAAAGAAGCAAGCAAGAGCAGAGGGAAGTGGCCCAGATGAAGGATTGTCTTGCTGCGGGCACAGATGGGAGACTTCAGGATTAGAGGGGAGGCAGTGGGTGAGAGCCTGGTCAACTGGATGAAGGTGAAATAAAATAAGCCTTGGAAGGAAGATGTCAGAAGATGAAGCACCTAGAGATGCTCTAATGGGCTTGACTGTCCCTGAAAGGACCATGGGAGCCCCGAGCCTGGATGCTCAGTGGCCTCCCCTGCTGACAGCAGATTAATAGTTTTTTTTTGTATAATAAATTTTATTTTTATGTTCCCCATACAATTGCAACCCCCTTATTTTGACCCCAATCCCACCCCTCCCACCCTCTACCCCCATAGAGTGTCTCTGGTTCATAGTTTTTTGTTGATTTTGATTTTCACTTTCTTATAGTTACTCATGTATCTGGTCCCTTATTTAAGTTTTCTAGATTCCTGCTATGAGTGAGACCATCCGGTATTTTTCTTTTTCTTTCTGGCTTATTTTGCTGAGCATGATCCCTTCCAGCGCCATCCATGTTGCTGCAAATTGCATGTGTTTATCTTTCCTGAATGCTGAGTAATATTCCATGGTGTATATGGACCAAATCTTCTTGATCCAGTCATCTATTTTGGGGCATTTGGGCTGTTTCCAAAGCTTAGCTATTGTAAACAGTGTTGCTATAAATATAGGGGTGCAGGTGCTCTTTGGAATTGATGTTTCTGTGTCCCTTGGGTAAATACCTAGGAGTGGAATTGCTGGATCATATGGAAGCTCTATGTTTAGTAGGTCCAGAAATCTCCACACAGCTCTCCATAGTGGTTGGACCAGTTTGCACTTCCACCAACAGTGCAGGAGAGTTCCTTTTTCTCCACATCCTCGCCAACATTTGTTGTTGCTAGTTTTTTTAATATGTGCCATTCTCACTGGTGTAAGATGGTATCTCATGGTAGTTTTGATTTGCATTTCCCTGATTACAAGTGATGTTGAACATTTTTTCATATGCCTGTTGGCCATTTGCATTTCCTCTTCAGAGAAGTTTCTTTTTAGTTCTTCTGCCCATTTTTTGACTGGATTATTTTCTTTGTTGTTGTTGAGTCTCATCAGCTCTTTGCAGATTTTTGTAATCAGTCCTTTATCATTAGTCTTGTGTGAAAAATGTTCTCCCAGTTGGTGGGGTTTCTCTTTGTTTTTGTTATTGTCTCTTTTGCTGTGCAGAAGCTCTTTAATTTGATGTAGTCCCAGCTGTTTATCTTTGCCTTCACTATCACTGCTTTGGGTGATGTGTCTGTAAAGATGTCTTTGATGTGAATATCACGTAGTGTTTCGCCTCTATTTCCTTCTATGTATTTTATGGTTTCAGGTCTTATGTCTAGTTCTTTAATCCATTTTGAGTTGATTTTTGTGTATGGTGTGAGGTAGTGGTCAAGCTTCATTCTTTTGCATGTAGCGACCCAGTTTTCCCAGCACCATTTATTGAACAAACTTTCTTTGCTCCAATGCATAGTCTTTGCTCCTTTGTCAAAGATTAGTTGACCATAAATCTGTGGGTTTATTTCTGGATATTCTATTCGATTCCATTGGTCTGTGTGTCTGTTCTTGTTCCAATACCATGCAGTTTTGATGATTATGGCTTTGTAGTATAGTTTGAAGTCTGGGCGTGTAATGCTTCCATTCCCTTCTTTTTTTTTTCAGGAGAGCTTTGGCTATTCGGGGTTTTTAGTGATTCCATATGAATTTCATCAATAATTGTTCTATTTCTTTAAAGAATGACATTGAAATTTTGATTGGAATAGCATTGAATCTGTATATTGCTTTTGGTAGGATGGCCATTTTAATAATGTTTATTCTTCCAATCCATGAGCAGGGGATGTCTTTCCATTTCTTTGTGTCTTCTTCTATTTCTTTTAATAGTGTTTTATAGTTTTCTTTGTATAGGTCCTTTACCTCTTTTGTTAGATTTATTCCCAAATATTTGATTTTTTTTGTTTCGATAATAAAAGGGATGTTTTTTTTTTATTTCTTCTTCTTCAGATTTATTGTTTGTGTGTAGGAAGGCCACTGACTTTTGCGTGTTGATTTTGTATCCTGTCACTTTACTGAACTGATTGATGAGTTGAATTAGTTTTTCTGTGGAGTTTTTGGGGTTCCCTATGTATGTTATCATATCATCTGCAAATAGTGATAGTTTGACTTCTTCTTTTCCTATTTGTATTCCTTGTATGTCTTTCTCTTGTCTTATTGCTCTGGCTAGGACTTCCAGTATTATATTGAAAAGCAGTGGTGAGAGTGGACATCCTTGTCTTGTTCCAGATCTTAATGGAATTGCTTTCAGCTTTTCACCATTGAGGATGATACTGGCTGTTGGCTTGTCATAGATGGCCTTTATGATGTTGAGGTATGTTCCTTGTATCCCAAGAATTTCAAGGGCTTTTATCATGAATGAGTGTTGCACTTTGTCAAAAGCTTTCTCAGCATCTATTGATATTATCATATGTTTTTTATATTTCTTTTTGTTGATGTGTTGGATAACATTGATTGATTTTCGGATGTTGAACCATCCTTGTGTCCCTGGAATGAATCCTACTTGGTCGTGGTGAATTATCTTATGGATACATTGTTGGATTCTGATAGCTAAAATTTTATTGAGGATTTTTGCATCTGTGTTCATTAGGGAGATTGGCCTGTAGTTTTCCTTTTTTGTGTTGTCCTTGTTCAGTTTTGGTATTAGTGTAATGTTGGCTTCATAGAACGTGTTTGGTATTGTCCCTTCCTTCTCAATTTTTTGGAAGAGTTTGTGAAGGATAGGCACTAATTCATCTCTGAATGTTTGGTAGAATTCATTTGTAAATCCATCAGGTCCTGGGCTTTTGTTTTTTGGGAGGTTTCTGATTACCATTTCAATTTCGCTGCTTGTAATTGGTCTGTTTAGGTGTTCTATTTCTTCTTTATCTAGCTTTGGGTGATTGTAGAGTTGTAGGAATTTGTCCATCTCCTCTAGATTGTTGAACTTGTTTCCATATAACTGTTCATAGTAGTTACTGATTGTTCTTTTGATTTCTGCTTTGTCTGTTGTGATTTCTCCTCTTTCATTTATGATCCTGTTTATTTGTGCTTTCTCCCTTTTTTCCTTTGTGAGCCTGGCTAGGGGTTTGTCTATTTTATTGATTTTTTCAAAGAACCAGCTCTTGGTTTCATTGATCTTTTGGATTGTTTTTTTAGTTTCAATTTCATTTATTTCTGCTTTGGTTTTTATTATTTCTTTTCTTCTACTAGTTTTAGGGTTTTTTTGTTGTTCTTTTTCTAGATCTTTGAGCTTCAAGATTAGGTTGTTTCTTTCAGTTCTTTCTTGTTTCTTGATGTGAGCTTCTATTGCTATATATTTTCCTCTTATTACTGCTTTTGCTGCATCCCATAAATTTAGGATATTGGTGTCCTCCTTGTCATTCAATTCAAAGAATTTTTTAAATTTCTTCTTTGATGTCCTCATTAGTCCAGTCGTCTTCCAGTAGTGTGGTTTTTAATCTCCATGAGGTAGGAGAGTTCCTTGCCTTCTTTTTATGGTTTATTTCTAGTTTGATGCCTTCATGGTCAGAAAAGATGATTGTTATGATTTCAATCTTGGTGTATCTGTTGATGTTTGTCTTGTGGCCCAGTATGTGATCGATCCTGGAGAATGATCCGTGTGCGCTTGAGAAAAATGTGTACTCTGTTTTTTGGGGGTTTAGTGTTCTATAGATGTTGTTAAGCCCAAATGCTCTAGGTCCTTATTTAGAGATTTAGTTTCTTTACGTATTTTTTGTCTTGTTGATTTATCCATTTTTGATAGTGGTGTGTTGAAGTCTCCCACTACGTATGTGTTTTCTCTGATGTCTGTTTTCAGAGATGACAACAGTTGTCTGATATATTTTGGTGCTCCTTCGTTTGGTGAGTATATGTTAATGAGTGTTATTTCTTCTTGAAGTATTGTCCCCTTGATCATAATGTAGTGACCATTGGGGTCTCTTTTTATCTTTTTGAGTTTAAAATCTGTTTTATCTGATATAAGTATAGCTGTTCCTGCTTTCTTTTTTGGTCCATTTGCTTGTAGGATTGTTTTCTATCCTTTAACTTTGAGCCTATTTTTATCTTTTGTAGCTAAATGTGTTTCCTGGAGACAGCAAAAGGTTGGGTTTTGTTTCTTAATCCAGGCTGCAACTCTGTGTCTTTTTATTGAAGAGTTTAGTCCATTTACATTTAGAGTTAATATTGATATGTTAGCATCTGTACTTGCCATTGTGTTTGTCTTTCCTTTGATTTTATTTATTTATTCTTTTAACAATTTTTTTTTGCCTTCTTTCATTGTTATTCGTCCCTCTGAGGTTCTGGCTTTAGGATTCTTTGTAGTATTTTTTGGAGTGGGGGTTTAGTCGTAATGAAATTCCAGAGTTTCTGTTTGTCTGGGAAGGTCCTTATTCTTTCTTCATAGAGGAAGGAGAGCTTTGAGGGATAGAGTATTCTTGGTTGGCATCTGTTTTCTTGGAGTCTGTTGACTATGTCCCTCCACTCTCTCCTTGCCCGTAGTGTTTCATCAGAGAAGTCTGATGTCAGCCTGATTGGTTTTCCTTTGAATGTTATCTGTTTCTTCCCTCTTGCCAGCTTCATTATTTTTTCCTTGTCCTGGATTCTTGGGAGCTTTACTATTATGTTTCTTGCTGTATTTTTCCTTTCGTCATGGAAGTTTGGTGTTCTTCTTGCTTCTTGTATATCAATTTTCAGCTCCTTCTTCATATTTGGGATGTTCTCTTCAAATATCTCTTTGAATATTTTCTCTGTTCCTACATCTCTCTCCTCTCCTTCTGGTATTCCTATAACTCTTATATTTCCTTTCCTCATGGAGTCAGATAGTTCCCGAAGTCTTTCTTCAGTCTTTTTCCTTTGTACTTCTCTTTCCTTTTCTGTTTTGGTTCTTTTTATTTCTGTGTCTTCAAGAGTACTTATTCGTTCTTCCATTTCATCTATTCTGCTTTCATTGCTTTTCCCTGAGTTCTTTAGTTCCTCCATTAATTCTTTGATCTCCTGCGTTTCTTTTGCTTCCCCCTTTAATGACTCAATTTCTTTCTTCTGCTCGTTGATTATTTTTCTCATATCTTTGTTTTCCTTTCTGAGTTCTGTCACTTTTTTAATCATGGCAATTTTAAATTCTCTTTCTGGAAGGCTCAGAAGTTTTTCCAAGTTACTGTCATTGCAATCTGGGGGGTGGTTTTCTTTTTGTGGTGTGCTTTTTTCCTGAGGAGTTGTTAGGTTGCGTGTGGTTCTTCTACTCCCTACTGTCTGTTTTCTAATTTGTCATATGCATTGGGACACTGTGTGGCTGGGACTGGCCGGCGTCTTGGGTGAACTTCTCTGCTCCCCTTGGCTCCTCCGGGAGCCATCTGTTGGTTTCAAGCAGTCTTTACTGAAGAAAGGTCCCTGTTCTAAAATGCCAATGTGGGGACACACTCCCCTGTGTGCCTGGTCTGCCTCGGCGGTGTGTTCCCGCTTCCCCACTGGGCTTGGACTGCAGGCCAGAGGGGGCCTGGCATGGATGAACTTCCCCCGCTCACCTCTGGCTCCTGAGGGAGCTTTCTGATGGTTTCAGGCAGTCTTTACTGAAGAAATGTCCCTGTTCTAAAATGGCGATGTAGGACACACTCCCTGCGTGTCTGGTCTCAGGCACACTCTTCTGCGTGCCTGGTCTGCCCCGGCCGTGGGTGCCCGCTACCCCTGTGGGCTCAGACTACTGGTCGGAGGGGGCCTGGCGTGGGCTAACTTTACAGCTGGCCACTGGCTCCTCCAGGTGCCTTCTACTGGTTTCAAGTCGCTAGGTGGCACCAGCGATCTCTCCTAGAGCCCTTGGGGAGCTGTTTTTTTCCCCCCGTGGGACAGGGAACAGAGCGGGAATGGTAGGGTAAACCTCAACGGCTTTGGGGTGCTGTGTCTGCCTTGTGCCTCACTGTTGTGGAGAACCCATGCCCCGAATTTCGTGCCCCGGGTCTCAGTTCCAAAGCCCTCAGGTCCAGGATGCAGGCTGTAGCCCAGTTCAGTGTCCGCAAAAATGGCATCTTTTGCACCCAGCTCCCGTGCCTGGTTTCTGATTACTCAGTGAGGGACTTTCACCTCAGTGAGGGTCACTGCGCGTCTCCCCGCAAGCCTAGGTCGCAGGCGCGGGGAGCTGGGTAGCCGCGATCCCAATCTGCGTTTGCTTTTCAAGAGAGCCACTTTTCTGCGCAAGCTTACAGGCTGGCCTGGGGCTGTGTGCAGTTCTCCTCCGGGGGTCTCTGTTGTTCTCTAATGTCGCCGGGAGCCGTTTGCTCACCTCTGCAGCGAATCCTGCAGGGTTCTCCACAGCTCCAGTTCACGGGGTGTGGTGGCTCAAATAGTTCCTTTCCACTCACAGTCCCACTTGATGCGTAGTTTGTTCTTGTTGGTTGTTTCGGTTTGTTTTTTACCTCCTTTCTGTTGGTCAGAGAGTGCCGACTTTGTGGGTGGGGGAGGGTAGCAGGGTTCTGCGCTTTCCTCCCTTCTAGTCCTCTTTTATGGCCACTTTCTTCTTCGGGTAGTTTGCTGGAGTCGTCCGTTTATCTTCCGTGTCCCAGTTCTCACTGGGACCTGCCGCTTTTCCTCCCTATTAACTTTTTTTTTAATGGGAGATCTTACTTGCAGCATCTCCTCGCCGCCATGTTGATCCGCCTCCCAGATTAAAAGTTTTGAGATGTCTACAAGGCCTTTACCTGGGCACCAGTCCCGTGGGACCTTGGGTAGACTCAGGGCTGACTCTCACATCAGATTGGAAATGAAATTTGTCTGCAGGGCTTCAATCCTCTCATCCCCACCTCCCTCCAAACCTCTGTCTTCAGTCAGGTGAGGGAGCCCACCTGCAAGGACATTACTCCATGACACCCTCCTGCGCTGGCACGACAATCACCAGCACCCCTGCTTCCTCATGCCTGCTGAGGCAGCTCCACATTCCCCCTGATGGTGCTGATGTGACTCCCTGCGTGGCGGTCACACCCCTGAGGACTGTTCTCAGCCCCAGGGCGCGGCTACTCCAGCCTCTCTGGAGAGAGGCCCCATGCTGGAATCTATAATCTGTCCCCAACCAGACCGTCTAATTCAGAACATGCAGATGTCTCTGACAGTATGACGAGACCACCCTGTGTCCCTTACCTCAGCAGAGAACGGGGGCCTCTCCACTGTGTATGTCTGAGGCCGTTGTGTGTTCTCAGGTGTCTCAAAGCCATAAGCCAATGTTGTCCTGCCCATTGTGGGCTCATGTGACAATGTAAAGTCTGCACCTCTCCCACGTCTTGAAGAGAAGACTAACCCAGAATCATCTGAGGAGGCATCACTTTCTCTCTGCTCCTCCTCCCTTATGTCTCCAGGAAACTGTTGGACCCAGGGCCATCATGTCTTCAGAAATGGAGGAGAGATGGGTTGAACCTCTATGTGGTGACCATGATAGTGGAGCTGCTCAACAGTTCTGTGCTTTGAGACATCAGCAGTGGGAGCATTTCTGGAGTTGTCTCCTCCTTTTGGAATTTTATCAAGCTACGGGGTGGGAAATCTGTGAGCACAGCCAGCCCCGCCTTGTTCCCCGGAGCCTGAGCCTACTCAGCCTCTGCCTCTGGGGGTTAGAAGGTGCAGGTTGCTATTTCCACCCGCCATGTGCAGGGCCTGACTCCTGGCCAGAGACCGCGTCCTAACAGCCTCATGCTTGGTGCTTCTCAGTGCGGGACCATTCAGTGAGGACCAATAGGAAGTAGATCTGATAGTGATATGTTATATTTTTACCTTGGAGAGTCATGTATTCTGGTGAATCTGAAGGTGGGGTTGCTCTACTGTACACATGTTCAGTTTCATGCTGGAAGAAATGAGGCCCACCGTCTCCAAACCGCAGTGGTCAAAGTTCCTATAGGTTGTGATATCCTGAGTGAAAAGACTTAAGGAATGTGGATACATAGTGATTCACAATTACCTACTATAATACTTTGACATAATATTATTAATCAAGTAATTTTTGCTTTATAATGTTATTTTGCAGGACATAGGAATTTTTGGTCATTTATGCTCACTTATCAGATTTAGAAAGCAAAGAAATAAAACCCTAAGTTGTGAACTACTTTCCCAAGTTCAGTGATTTTTCCCTGGAGGAGTATGAAGAAACTTCACCCAGATCATTAAAAAATGTATTGATTTACCATTAGTTTACAAATTGTATGAATTCCAGGAGGATCTCTTATTTCAATGTGGGTAGGTGCCTCATAGCGCCCACCACCAACGTTCTAGTTCCATCCCACTATCCAATTGACCTCCTCTACCTTTTCCTCCTCTCTCCTCTGCCCCTGATTCTTCATAGCACCATATTGTTAAGAGTTATTTTTTACTGTTTATTGTTATGTTTGCTTTGATTGTTTCTATTCCTGATATGAGTGAAACTATTTGGTAATTATTTTTTCCTTTCTGACTTACTTGGTTAAGGCAACCACCTTGAATTGCACCCATGTTGCAATAAAACACAAGTTTTCATCTTTTTAGAACTGAGCAGTATTCCTTTGAGTGTGTATATTACAACTTCTTAATCCACTCATCCAGTGATGGGCATTTAGGTGGTTTCGATGTCTTTATAATTGTTAGTAATGCTGCTGTGAACATAGAGGTGCACAAAAATTTTTATATTAGTGCTTTCATATGCTTTGGATAAACGGCTAGGAGTGGTATTTCTGGTCCTTCTATTAATTTTTTTTTTGATCTTTAGTGAATTTCCATACCTTTTTTGTTAGATGCTGCACCAATTTACATTCCCACCAACACTAAGTTTCCCTTTTTTTTCTGTCCCCTTGCTAACATTCCACGTTGCCATTTTTTTTGATATAAGCTTTTCTCACACGTGTGAGGTGATATCGCATTATGGTTTTGATTCATATTTGATTCACATTTCCCCCATAATAGATGAAATTAAACATTTTTTTCATGTTCCTGATGACCATCTGTGTGTCTTCTTTAAAGAACTATCCTTTCAAATCATCTGCTCATTTTTTTATTGTGTTTTTTGTTTTTGAGTTGTCTGAGTTCTTTATATATTTTGGAAATGAACTCTTTGTGGATATATGATGTCAAATATCTTCTCCCAGTCAGTACATTGCCTTCTTGTTTTTACAGTCATTTCTTTTCATGTACAAAACTTTTTTAGTTTGATGTAGTCCTATTTGTTTATTTCTGCTTTTGTTTGTTTTGACCCCAATGAAAACTCAGTGGCCAGTTTCTAGGAGTTATTGGCTGTTTTCGTCTATATATTTAATCCACTTTGAGTTAACTGTATGTTGTTATATAATGATCTAGTTTCATGTTTTGTCATGTGGCTGTCCTGGTTTTCTATATACCTCTCTGTATTGTATGCTTTTTGCTCCTCTGTGATAAATTAACTGTCCATGTATGTGTATTCACACAGATATTGATTCCAAGTACAGCCAATAATGAAGTTTGAACCAAATGAAACATGATTCCAATTTGAAGGATATTATTATTCACCTTTAGGTTTCTGTCTGCTTGGTTTGGTGGACTAGACTTTGAGAGATTAGGAAGAGAAAATCCTGTGATATTTCACTTAGGGTAACTGCTCAGCTGTGTGTCTACCACCATTCCAGGCACAGATCTAAGTGTTAGCAAAGTTGTCAAACAGTTTGCAAGTCTCCCCAGATTCATGGCTGCATCAGTTTTATATTGGCTCACATGTGTTTCAGTACATGAGAACTCCCCATATTATTGGGGTGCACTGGACTGTTTTCTATGTTTGATGATAGGCAGTGTTCTGTGAATCAAGTGCAGTGTTGAATTCTGGAGGAGACTTGTTATTCACCAGGCTGTTGAATTCATTCTTGATTCTGAATTGTGTTTCCCTCATATTTAATATTGAATCAATAACATCCACATGAAAGTTCATGATAATATATCAATGGTCTAGCAGTTCTAAAACATCATGATTACTCAATAAATATAATTGCTACTGGGGCCTTCCTGGTGGCGCAAGGGGTTAAGCACCACACTATGAAGCAATCCACAGCTTCTGCAGCATGAGTTCAATCCCCGGCTGGCCAGGGAGCTACCCACATGGCACAGCAGACTTCTCTTGACTCGCCCGCTACTCCCCTCAGCAGAGTATTTCAGTCAGTCTGCCTGTTTTATTCCCCGGTCTGTCTCTTGGATATTGAATCATTTTGGCCTAGAATAAGGCAACTTGATTAATTATATCGGAATCTATGATGGGATGAGCAAGAAATTTCTTTCAAGATTATTAATGTTCTTGGCAGACATTGTCCTTTGGTCACCTGCAAGTAAGGATAGTTTGACCATTAATTTCACATATTGTGCATATAACCTTAAACCAACCACTATTAATTTTACCTTCACATTTTATGAAACAGCCTTCATCAGTAACACACTGAACACTGGTTCAGCACTAATGTAGGTTCTTGCACTGAGTCTGGAACAACTAAGTGCCTGCGTACAGCATTATTCATCACTTCAGTTTGAAAATAGAAAAATCAAACCAAAAATGAAAGAGCAGCCTAATCCCTGCCTAAATTAAGATCCCAAAATTCTCTCTAAAATTTCTATGATTCTTAATAACATGTTTAAATAAAAATCAACCCAGATCAAACAGACCTTACTCATTCAATATAAATTTGTTACAGAATTAAAAATTATAATTATGTATCACATCAAGGTCAAAAGAAAGACAATGTGATGAGCTCAGTGGATACTTAAGACACAGATATCTAATAAAACATTCCTTATCTTATATCTTTAAAATTGCAGAATCTAAATCTTTCAATAAAGAATGTATCCATGTATCCAAGAGTATTTTAAGATTGATAATGGATATATGATACCCTGTCCCAAGCCATTAGATTGCCTCATTCAATGCTGTAATTCTTTGGAAACATTCCTATTAGAGAAAGGTAGAAAATAATCATGGGAGGATTGTCTATCAAAAATCATAACGCACGTCTCAGAAGAAAACCTGCAGTCCAGAAGCAAATGGGATGGCATAGGCCAAGTGCTCAAAGGAATAAAAAATTGCCAACCAAGTCCATTATATCTAGAAAATAGTCCTTTTAAAAGAAAAGGAAATAAGGAATTTTATTTTAAAGGTAAATATATATAGAGAGATAGAATTCTGTTATACTGAAATACAATGGTGGTCCCTAAATCACCTTTACTTCCAGCATAGAACTAAAAAGTTTAATGGTGAATAATATTCCATTGTCTGGATACACGAGTGTTTATCATTCACCTTTGGTTGTTCCAAGTTTTGGCACTTCTGAATAAAGCTGACTATAGACATCCATGTGGTAGTTTTTGTAAGACAAATTTCCAATGCCCTTTTAGTAAATAATAAAGAACATGATAATATTTACTTTTTAAGGAATTGCCACAGTATCCTCCAAAGTGGATGCACTATTTTGCCTTCTGATCAGCAATGAATGGGAGCTTTACCTTGACCATGGTTCACATGGAGGTTTTTGCTCTGGTAAATTGTGATCTTCTTCACCTACTGTTTGGTCTCTCCAATTTTGGGGACATTGGGATCTCTGCAATGAAGCTGCTCTCCTGACAGATCTAAGAACAATTGTTGGTGATTTTCCTTCCTCGGGATTTTACTTGTTTTTAGGGTGGATGATGACTTCCACCCTCCTTTCCAGATCTTCTTGACTTTAAAAGCCATGTGTATATTTGACCATGTTCTTGGCCTTCTGCCTCCATGTTAAAGCAGAAGGAAAGGGTCAGACAGTGAGAGAATTGATGCTAAATTTACAGAAGGGCATGGTGATGGCCTATAAGAAGAGGCTGCTGGTTTTTAAGAAGGATGGTTGGGGTAAGTAGAGGTTGAGGGATGCACATGTTTTGAGGGTTGGGGTGTGTTTCTGCTGGAAACAGAAACGAGAGGAAAAGATCGTCCACATGAAACCTGACTTGGCTGCCTGTCAGCACCCTTTACCAACTGTCTGAAGCACACACATCAGGCCCCCTTCAAGGATGTCCTGATGAACTGTTGTTGCAGGGAGACTGAGACGGTGTGAAGAATGAAAAACAGGTGCTCAACATGGGGTTGTGATCGGCACTGAGCAAGGTTGCCCTTGGGCAGACCATCTCTGATCCTGCAAGGTGACTTTTTCTTAGCAGCTCAACTGGGGAGCCCCAGGATCCTCCCTCTCGGGGTTACCCACAGCCCCCAAGTGAAAGCCTGCAAGACATCAGCAGAATCACAGGTGTTGTAGACTAGAGCCACAACCACACAGGCAGGATTTTACTGGAATCTCTTTCTCCTTCATTAACCTGAATGGAGAGTCCCCAGCACACTCTCTTGGGTTCTGACACTGCATTTGTGAACCGTTTGCATCAAAAAGCAAGCGTGCAATCTGGGTGACATGAAGCTGCAAACCCACCAGCTCACATTCCTTGGACTCTCCATTCCCTCATGTAAATCCCGTCTTCAGGTCAGCTTGATGCATCTGGGGGCAGATTCCTCAGAGATGAGGGGGTGCCTTCCCCCTGCCCCCCACTCCCCTCTAGAGAATCCTGATTGCAGCATCTGGTCAGGGTCAGGTCCTGCTGTCAATTATCCTCCATCAGTGACGTTGGATAGAAAGGGGCTGAACTGTCTGGTCTTGCAGGGTCAGTGTCTTTTGCTTCTGGGGAAAGTCCAGCCCTCCCCAGAGCAAGGCCCTCCTGAGGGCTAGAGAGGAGGATGGTGTCCCCAGTTTAGGGGAGGTCAGAGACCCCTGCAGAGGCAGCGGGAGATGATTGTGCTTTATGGTCATGGCGTATGACAAAGCGCCACATCCTCAGGGAGGGAGGAGGAAGAAGGACCATCATCAAACATTTTTTGTACGTGTGGGGAATGAGCTGAGAGAAGCTAAAGGGCCCACAGCAGCTCTGTGGCAGGGACAGCCCACGAGGGGGCGGGGCCAGCTGCTGTTCCATAGCTTCATGCTGATGAGCAAGGGAAGGTGCCTTTACCATGTGCAGGGGAGGCGGACACCGGCTCACTGATCTGATTTCATCCCTACAAGAAATCAGAGAGGAAAATAAAGTGCAGCCAGTTCAGTAATTTGCAAATATTTGCTGTGTGACTGTGGAGAACATCAGACTCTCTGGGGCCGTCTTCTCTCTAACTCGGTAATGAGACCTGCTCTGCAGAGTGGGGGGAGTTAGAGAGGAGTGTCTGGCACAGAGCGGTCTCCACCCCCAGCCTCCTGCATCTTCCCCAGGACCTGATCAGGGGCTCAGGTTCCTGCCTTCTCACAGCCCCTCACCCAAGGGCCCTCCAGTTATCCCCCCCCCCCACCAGCCACTTCCCTCCCAGTCAAGCCTGGAAAGAATCTCCACACTCTGTGTCCTCCCCTCCCGGCCTCGCTGCCTCCACCCACTGCAGTTCACCCTGGAGATCACGTCTTGGCAGGGCCTGCTTGGACGCTCCTCTCCCTGGACGCTGGACACTGATGTCTGGGGCTCCTTTCCTGGGCTGTCTCCATTCTGTCTCCTTCGTGGGCTCCGTCCTTCGTGATCACTTTCTCTTTGGTGGAGGCAAGTCTCAGGCTCTGGGCATTTTTCTAAGTAGGATTTGAAGCCACTGGGGAAGCTGGCAGCGTGCGGAGAGGACCAGAGGGAGGAGACTCAGGACAGAGAGACCTGGTGGAGGGCACATCCTGCAGGAGCGGGGGGACCAGACCCTCCCCTCCACATGCAGGTATCTGGTGGAGCGAGGGGCACCCATGGGTGCAGATCACCGCGTCTTCTCAGCGCCAGACCCAGAAGGTCCAGAGTGAGGTCAGGGGCTCTTAGTTGTAAGAAGCTCCCCAGTGCCTCTGATCAGGGGCCCTGGGTTCCCCTCAGAAGAGCTGCCACTCTTCATGCAGGAGCAGGGCTGGGCTGCAGGTGGTGGGGGGGATCCTGCAGCAGGGTGACCTGGCTCTCCTGACCTGGATCCTTCTCCTTTCAGATATTGTTGATGACTTAGATGACAAGGGGGAAAGCTTTCCAGAAGAAGGTGAGTTCCCAACTAGGTATGTTTGACTTGACCTTGACCCTGTGAGCCCAGAGATACTGAGGGTGCTCACCAGAGCCTCAGGGGCTCAGTCCTCTCCCCACAGTTAACCAGCCCCTCCTGCACAGCCTGCCAGCTCCCTTGTTTTCACTAGCAGGACCCTGGAAAACACATAAAAAGCGAGCTTTTTCTGCTTAACAGTGGGATGTCACCTGTGTGTGTGTGTGAGTGTGTGTGTGTTTCTGTGACTAACTCTTGGTGAGTGAGCCCTTCCTTTTTATCTTTCCAGTGAAGTTTAGTAATCAGTCATTAGGTAAGTGATTTTTTTTTTAAGATGTCACTGATTTGTGCATACAAGAACTGGGGTACAAGCCAGAGTTGCGGGGTTAATTATTTTTGTGCCAGGAGAGTGGGATCTGATCCTCTGGGACTTAACTCTGCACAACAGAACCCCCACATGCTTGCAGTGGCCTCCTTCCCAGGGCTCTGGGATCTGGTCCCCTGGGTGATGGGCAACACAGGTGGGGAGGAGGGGTGGGGAAGCAGGGGCAGAAGTGCCTAGAAACTGAGCATCTTTGAACTAATTCTTGGGCTGGGAATTTAATTTCTCTTCTAGTAATGCAGGATGAATATATTGGTCCCATCCCCCCAATATGTGAGTGTGTGGTGGGGTTGGGGGAGGAATCCTTCCTGCCACAATCAGCTGTGCTCAGCAGCTGTTCCTGCCTTTGGCACCACTGCCCTGGGCCTGGCCCAGCACTCTGTCCAGGGGCTCCTGGGGGCTGAGGGTGGGGAGGGTGGGCCTGATGGGGCAGGAAGAGGTGCTGCAGGAGGGAGGTGTGGTCGTTTGGAGCGCGGACTCTCCACAGTGTCTCAGAAGCAAATTTGAGGATGAGGAAAGATATAATCACTTGTGATTCTCTTTCCGGGAAGCATAGAGGAACCACCTGGGCAAAGTGAGTGTTTATCAAGCGGGAACCTGGGCTTCTGGGTGGAAACTGACAGGCTGACACCCCTGGAGCTTCCCTGCCACTTAGACAACCAGATTCTCCTCCATGTACACATTGTCACATCCCCTGTTTGTTCATTCACCCTCCCTGCATCTACACTCAGTCCCGCCACCCTGATGAGGCTGTGTCGAAAAACAGGCACTGATCTGGGCACAGGGACTCGGGGAGTCGGCAGTGAACCCAGAGACAGAAATGCCGCCTCTTTGGAGCTCCCTCTCGTGCGACCTCTCACCTCAGCGGGTCTCTTTGACGGTCCCTCAGGTTCTCTGGGAGAGTTGAATTCCTTCTAGACTCAGAAGACACAGACACAAGTGTGATCTGTAGGGTATGGTGTGTGCCCAGTTCTACTGCATGTGCTTCACATACATGACCCCCGTGATTGGCGCCACAGCCTCATTTTAGATGTGGAAACTAAGTCCAGAGCAGGGAAGATTCTCATCTCTACAGCTGTAGGCCAGGATCCTTCTTGTTCAAGAAAAGTGTCATAGAGGAGTCCCTGTGATTTCTTCCACATCCCAAGACTCGTTTAAGATTCTCCATCTCTGCTTCCGGTGTCTGCTCCCTCATTTCAGCTGTTTCCTCATCTTTCTAGCCTATTTTGACACCTGCACCCCTGGAGTTCAAACACATCACCCACAGAGATGCTTTTTGTTAGCAACTTGAAGGACTGATGAGTTTTGCTCACATCAGTGTGGAAGGGTGTTGCGAGCCAGCCGCAGCAGTCTGGGTGTCAGGGGTTCCTGAAGGATGGGAAGGCGTTGGCGCAATTGTAGAGAAAAATAGTAAGTGAAGGGGGAGAGGGAATGAGGAGACTCAGACACTTGATCAAGGTGCTGACATCATCCTGCTGAGGGTCTCAGCAGTCCTTTATTTATACTAAGCAAATCGTGAGTACACAAGCATAAGGTAGGAAGATAGCAATTATCACATGTCCTTTTTCAGGAGCCGCCAAGGGTCTGTTTGCCTTCCGGCAGAGGTGTAACATTTATTATTTTTTGTCTTAAAGAAGGCACAGTTGCTAAACAAATGTTTTTAAAATAGTTATTTACTTTAAACAATTTAACAGTTATTTTATTACTAGCAAAAAGCATATGTGTCTACAACTAACATTTCTAAGTTTGCCATGGTGAAGGATTAACTATGGGCTGAGGGAAACAAAGGGCAGGAAGTTACCTGGGGGGAGGGAGACAAAGATTATTTCTAACTAACCTATGAAGTTTAGACCAACATATAACTAATTGATTAAAGTAAAAAACAGAAGGCTTTTATTTAGAAATTATTATCTATATTGTTTTAGCTTGACCAGTCATAAAATTGCTGTTGACTTATTCTTGAATGCATATTCTAACAGCTACCATACCAATTGTCACCTCCAGGGGAATCAGCCCTAAACAAACAGGAAGAATTTAGCAGGAGTTAGCTATGGTGCCTCCTGGTTCATCAGGAATTTTCTTACACTTGGAGCATGGATCATGTCTGCCACCCAACTGCTATCTTTAAAGTAAAGGAATTTCCTTCTCCAATTAGTTCTTGCCTGAAAGGACCACATCTCCATATTAAAGACTTGGCCAAGGGATGTTTACAGCCTTTTGTTCCCAGAAGTTTTTCACTTGTTAATGTAAGGCCAAATGTTGACTGCCTTTTGGCAGAGAAAGACTAATTTTATAAAAAATGTAATAATTGTATTATGCAGTGCCATTTGCCATCAAATTGGTTATTGAGTAATTGATCAGTATTTGCAGTTTTACTTTTAAATGCATATTTTTAGCAATGGTAGAAACTAGCCATAAACAAATGAGGAGAATCTTGGAGTCAGCTAACGAGATTCCTGATTTTTCAGAAATCTGCCCCATGCCCGGACTTTCGTCAGACGACATGAGTAGCATGGCTCCCATTAGAAGGGATTATCCCAGCAATGTCCTAATCTGAGACTTGTTTCCATTCTCGATTGCAGATTTCAAATGCCTGGAAAGAGAGATCGTTATGACAGTGAAGAATGTGACTAGCTTTGAAAGGAACTTTCCAGGGGTTATGTTCATTAATATTCAAGCTATTCTGGGGGACCGACAAGCTCTGGAGGACCTCATGGACATGGTGAGGGCTCCCCAGAGCAGCCCAGATATATGGGGAATGAGAGTTGGGATAATTGTAGGGGAAGAAGAAGGGCCTACATTGATGCAGTTTCTTGGTACTTAACTCCTTGGTTAAGTTCTTACACACCAGAACTTATAGGCAAAATTACATGACAATATCATCATCATCATCATCATTATCATCATCATCATCCTTGCCTTCTGCAGCTTGACCCAAGGGAAAACTTCGTGTCATTTGAATGGCCCTGGTGCCACCATCCTCAATGAGCTGGCAAGAATCCCAGAATATCCGCATGTTGCCCAAGTGAATCTCATCCTTTACCTGCTTGAAGCCATACTGGGTAAGAGTGATTTGAGGGGTAGAAGAGAACCTCAGGGTTGGTCCCCAGATCTGCAGAAAGGACTACATGGATGGCCACCTCTCAGGTACTTTGAGGAATATGGTTTTCATCCTCACTTCACACCAGACCCAAAGAACTGTTGAAATAAAGTTGCCATGTGATGTGGAGACCGAAGCCCAGAAAGACCAGCCCATACTCACCCACCCTCTCACTAGGGCAGGTGGTTCCAGCCTCTGCTCTCGGAATCCCACCCTCTGGATCATGTTATGTAGCATCATGGAGACTGTCCCAAAAGCAGGATGAGAATTCCCAGACCAGAGGAACTTGACCTTAAAATCTAGTGGGTTTTATTCTTCTACCTGGGGATCCCCTTGCATGGGGTTGCTTATTTCATTGAGGTTGAAGTAGAGATTTGATTCACCCTTACTCTTTCCCCAAACATCCCCAGCACTGAATGACACCCAGCACACTCTACTGGCCTGGTCCATGGAGAGAAGGATCCTGTTCCATCAGTGGACATTGGTGAGACATCCCCAGGGCTCAGCGTCGAGGAAGGAGGGTGAGGGAGACAGAGATAAGAGTGACTCTGAGAGAAGAGTGATGGTGCAAGTTTCTTTCCCACACTTATTTCCCTGTGTGGCCCCTGAAAAGTCCTGGCTTATGTCCTTCTGGAGAGTAGTCCCAGTGGGTGTGAAGGTCTCAGTGTCCATAGTAACCCCTGCAGAGGCCTCCAGAGTTCTA
This sequence comes from Talpa europaea, assembly GCF_964194135.1. Classification (NCBI taxonomy): domain Eukaryota; kingdom Metazoa; phylum Chordata; class Mammalia; order Eulipotyphla; family Talpidae; genus Talpa; species Talpa europaea. Next base: position 7,669,247 of record NC_140069.1, read on the forward strand.
AGAAATCGAAAAGATATACAGAATTTTTTGGAGCTCAGGTGATCATAATAATCCCCCCCCATGCTTACATAGTTACAATTAAATTGGTTTTCTATCCCCATGTATGTATATATGAGTACACAGGAGTGTACGGAATTCTACATACCCATTCACACATTACACACATGTACACGCACACCTATGATTCCTAATACCATAGTTGTGTTAGTATGTTCGTCTGATCATTTAGCAACCCAGGAACCAATGGTCAACATTTTCCAGTAACGTGTGTCCAATATTGAGCATATGGATCAGACCAGGATGGACTGATATGACTCCAGAACTCTCTTTCTTCCATCACCCTGCATCAGCCCTCACTTTCGGGACAGGTTTTCTCTTCCTTACCCAAAGACTGACCCGTGACATCTTACGCCATTACTTCTAGGTACGGAGCATCCTGGAGTCCAACTTCAAGTACCCCTGGTGCATTCCCTTCACCCTCAACCCCCAGCTCCTCACCCTCCTGCAGGATGAGGGTGTGGCCATCACCTCTGGGCTGCTGCAGGAGTGTGGGCTGAGGATGGAGCTGAATAACCCCAGGTCCACCTGGGATCTGGAAGCTAAGAAGCCCCTGTCTGCCCTGCTTGCATCCCTGACTATCCTACACTGGCTGACACAGTGCTGAGCTCCAGTGGGGGACAGACAAACCCAAGAGTCCTGTCCCCGTCATCTGTGCTGTGGGGTCCTTGTGGGTTGAGGGTAATTAGGGCCCGCCTCTCTGCCTTTCATGCTGGGACCAACAGGAACTTGAGGGAACATTGTGCGGTGATGAAAAAAATCTCTGTCTTACTAAGGATCATTATCAGTCAAACCACAACATAATATGCTTAAGAATGGAGCATTTCATTGTACATAAATTTTGCTTTAAAACAATGTAAACAAATGATGAATTTTAGTCAATATGCATTATGATTTGGTTTTAATGAATTGTACTGACATCTATAATTTACTTTGACATGCATGAAAAAATAAGATCTATTGATGGTAGAAAGACAGATATGTGATCAAGGAAATGTGGAAAATGTTAACGATTAGGAAGTAGCATTTAGGGTAGACTAGAATTCTCTTTTATTCTTGAAACATTTTGTAAGCCACAAATTGTTTCAAATACAAACTTACCCCTTACATTTTGTTAAAAACTATGTATAGATGTAAAGTAAGGAGATGAATATGCAGACATACATGTATTCTTGTCTATGAATATATATAATCCATATTTAAAGCTTTAGATATATACATACATGATAAATACATAGATACATGTATGTATATACACACACAGAGGTAATGGAGCTATATATGTGTCTGTCTGTGTGTACATGTAGGTGTGTATAGCATTAAACACTTCAAATTTCAAATTTTTCCTTAAGCAACAGGAGTCAATTCCCTCCACCTCTGTGGAATCTTCTATTGGTCTCTACTGTGTGATCACTGCACTGTTGGTCTATTTGTAATTCTGCTCCCCACCTGAGCTGACACCTGGGAATCCACTTTGACTCCTCCCTCTCCTTAACCCCACCTGCTCCTCAGGTGAACCAGTTGCCTTATCCCTCCTCACCTGGATGGGCTCAGGGGCCCTGATAACTGCTGGCCCCTCTACCAGTCTCCTTCTCTTCAGGTCCCCTCAGAGACTGGGGTCTGGAATCGCAGCAGCCACGGGTGCTTAATGCAGCCCCTCCAGTCTCTCAGGGGCTTGGCACAATCAGCTGGTGCCCCTCCACGTGCCAGCAAGGAGAGGAGCCCCCAAGAGTTCACCCCGGCTTCTCCACCCTCCCCACTGCTCATGCCTCTTCCCATTCTCAGTGTTGATTTCCTCCCCACTGGCAAAGGCGAGGGACCAGGGCTTCTTCCACTTGGCCTCTTGTTCTCTCTGCTGTTTATCAAGACCTTCTTATTGGTGAATCGCGAAGGACTGTGACGTGTCCCCACGTGGTTTACTGCCCGTTCTTTATTCAGGCGGACCCTGTGCTGACACCAGTCGTTGTATTATTTCATCAATGGATGACCGAGTTCTGTGGCCCATCAATTTTCTCAAGAGGCTCATTCCCTCTTGGCTTTACATGTGAAGTGTTTGGAGGGGGATGGACTAATCTGGGCTCCAAGCATATTGGATGGTTGATCTGGACTCAACCCCTCCTCCTGGGGTTTGTAAACACCATATGAAATTCTCACTTCCTCCATCAGGGGCCTTTGCCCTTAAGCAATGACTTCTTATACCAACTCCCAGCAGCTCCTGGCCCTTTTGTCCATGGCTGTGCTGATTAGATTGTGGGACTTTAGCCCCAGGGTATCTGAGGTCAGGCTGTGCCTGGTTCACCTCCATTTTGTAACAAAACCTCCCTTAGACTAAATACTAGGACTGAAAGCATCAAATTCCAAACAACCCTTGTTCTCCCTGGCCACAGCCACACACCCTCCTTGTGATTAATCTTCAACTTGTGAATAATGCATTTCTTTCCAACTGCAATTTCTAGAATTTGTAAAACTGATTGTGTTACACCTGTAACAAAAATCCTCTGTGTTGCCAGGAGGTTGTTAGCATATCAAAAACAGATAACTGCTGGCTGTTGCTTGATCTTGACCCTGAGGAGACAATCCCTGCTGAGAGTGTCAAACCCCAACCCCCATGAAGCCTGGATGGCCCAGCCCAATCTTGGACCTGAAAATGTGCAGCTCCCCACTTCACATCCTGCACCCCCTCCCTCCTGCCCACTCCCCACTTCACATCCTGCACCCCCTCCCTCCCCGCCCTCCTTATATGTCCCAGGCTCCTGGCACTTGAGGACCTGGGTGTCAGGGTCCCAATCCCACTGAGTGCTTTGGTGGCTGCCTTGAACCAGCTCCTCTGTGAAAAGACAAATCTTGGCTCTGAGCTTGACCTTCTGGGTGATAAGCCACTGGCCGGTTTGCTTGCTCACAGGTTTCATGACTCCCCACCCTAGTGAGAGTGGAGCTGATTGCTTTGGGATCTTTCTTATTGGGGACCTTCACTCAATGTGGGCTCCATGTAGCCAGCCCAGGCTCCCCCAGGCGGCACTGGCTCCTGTCCTGGCCTCCCCATCACCTGCTTCAGGTCCCTCATGTCCTGATCACACTGCCAGACCCCCCTGCTGAGACTCGGGCCTTGTCTCCCCTCCTTCCCCTCATCACCCCCAGCCCCTTTCCCCTGTCCAGAGTCAGTCTCGTCCCCCACAGGCCGGCCCTGCAGCCTGACTCTGCCCTCGGGAAGTGGCCGAGGGTGGCGGCTGCTCCTCACAGGGCCGGATCCTAAGGGGACCCACATCTAGTGGGGCTTTGCCCAGAAAGCCCCCCACTGGGGCCCGAGACAGGGGGTGCTGGTCTCCGGCCGGGGCCAGACTTGGCCCTTCCTGACTCTGTCTTTGCGGCGCTGGGCGGCCAGGGCTGGGGAGTTCACAGTTTCCTCGTGACGGTGCAGGTTCCTCGGCGTCCCCTGAGCCGGCTCCGACCACGGACGCGTCATGGACAATCCCGCTGGACGCTTCCCCTCTAGGGACAGTCTCAGCACAAGGCGGTTTCCTACCCTGGGGACGAGGGACCAGGCCCTGCGTCCTCCTGCTGTCCCTTCTCACCCGTCTCTCCCAGACACTCCCCTCAGGGAGTCATGGCCTTTCTTGTTACTTCCTGGGGAAATAATCCCCCTTTTCCTCATACTAACTTTCTGGCTTTGGCTGAATTTTACAGATTGATACCGGAATTGTCAGGCCTAGTCTCCCAGCCAGGAACAGACCCCAGGCTGCAGGGCAGTGCTGAGCCCCAGCCACTAGACCCCCACGGGCTGGTGTCTCACGAAGCCGCAGCAGGAACTTCGTAGACTCTCAGGCAAGCAAGGGAGAAGAGGCAGGTTTGTTTAGAGAAAGAAAAAGTTTATTGAGGAGAAAAAGAGCAGAAATAAAGTGGGACGCCCTGGTCATGAAACCAGGCCAGGGAGGGGCAAGGAAGCCAAAGCGGAGTCGTGTCTCAGGGAATACAGACCTTCTTTCCCTCATTATTCTGAAGCTCCACCCGTCTCTCTGTGATTGGTGAGTTCTCGGCCGTCTCACTTCATCTGCTGCTGAGCGGGGGATCTTCACATTCCTTATCTAACAGGTTTGTCTTTCCCCATTTGTTGCACCTTCCCCCTTGTTTGAGAGATTTATCTTCATGGCCCAGTCTCCCAGATGAGCACCCCTGCATTCTAGGGAAGAGAAAGTCAAACATCAGCTATTGAAGGAAAACCAGGCTGGCGCCCACCGGTCTCCGTGCTGACCCTTCTCATCTCCCCCTGGCATAAATGAGTCTGCTGCCCTAGTTAACCCACTCTCCGTTTCCCCAACTCCACCATCCTTTATCCCCTGAAGGAAACCAAGGCCAGGGTTAACACATTCCTCTTGCTGCCCTTATCTCTGAGGCCTTAATCCTCCAGAGGTCCCCACCTGCACTGTCCTGGAGGCTGCCTAATTCTCCCTGACTTGCCCTCGGATTCAAGATGACCAGTACCGTCCCCCCAGGATGGCCCTCGCTTCCCAACCAGCACGAACAGTGCCAGCACCGCCCTCATTGCCACCCTCCGCCTGAGAGATCGGGGATCCCCGCGTCCCCACTGAGCTTGGGGCTCAGTAGTAACTGAGAGCTCCCTAGGGGGCAGTGAGCTCCCCTTGGCTTCATGGGGCATCAGCTGGAGAGCTTTTGATCTCTCAATGTCCACTTCACCCCAGAACCACTACATCCTAGTTGCAGGGGTGGGGCCCAGACATCAGTATTTTGTAAGGCTCCGCGTTGATTCCTGTGCGCCAGCTAAGCTGAGAACTGCCGCTGCCTTGTTTCCTCGGCGACAGCAGGTGGCCCTGTGAGTAGGTTTTCTCTTAGAGGGGTCCCCAGGGAAGAATCATTTCATCTCCTTCCTGGAAGATACAATCCTGGCTGCCCGCCCTTGGGCGCCCAGTGGGAGAAGATAGAAGCGACCTTCAGTCATGCAGGTGACTGTTTCTTTGGTTTTCAGTTGATAAACTTAATTGCCGATTGCCCCTCACACCCCTTTTAGAGGACTTAACGAAATAATTGGTGGTTGTGAAAAAGAGAGCCCAGAAGAAAAATAGCGCATTTAGTGACATGAGAACAACATCCTGACATGAAGACTGTAATCTACAGCTCCAAAGGCGAAGTCAGGACCTTGGTCTATGTGAAGAATGCAAAACACTAATTTGAAGGCTTACATGCACTGCTGTGTTTATTGCAGCACTGTTCACAAAGGCTAGCGATAGTTGGAAACAACTCAAGTGTCCAACAGATGAGTGGATCAGGATGCAAACACACACACACACACACACACACACAGAGGAGTAAGTTAGCTATAAAAAATGAAATTTTACCATTTTCACAGCATGGATAGACCTGGAAGGGATTATGCCAAGCAAAATAAGTCAAAAGGACAGGGATGGATGCTTACTGATCTTATTCATAGTTGGAATATATATAAAAAAGGGGAGCAGACAAAACTAAACCAAAATAAAACCACAAATCTGCCTGCAGCATTGAGGTTACCAGAAGGGGCGGGCAGGGTTCAGGGTGCGTTGGTGTGGACATAGCATGGTGGCTTAGTTATTGATATGAAGAGGCGTGTACTGTATCTATGGACCCTATGCAGTGTTGTAAAGCACTATTACCTCAATAAAAAACTACACAATATTCACAAGAGGCTTAGTCAGAAATAGTCATTCACAATGACTGAAACACGAGTATAATTTCTTGAAGGGTAATTTTCATATTGAAAGAATTTCAGGGCCTCCCCTGGTGGCACAGGCGGTTGAGCACAGTCCTGTGAAGCTGTCTGTAGCCTCTGTAGTGCGGGTTCGATCCTGGCCGGCCAGCGAGGGTCCCATATGGCATGGCAAACCTCTCCTGGCTCATGTTCATACTCCCTCAGCAGTGTATTTCAGTCAGTCTGCCTGTTCTGCTCCCCGCTCTGTCTCTGGTGAATCCTCTTACCCTCCCACGCATCTGGCCTGTACCCCAGTTCTTGTATACATAAATAAATAAATCTTTAAAAAAAAATTCCAGATGTACAAAATGTTTTAAGAATGAAAGCAATTCTCATTTTTAATATTTTATTACTTTCCTTGGTCACATATCTTTCAAAGCACATTATTTTGGGATGCATTTCAAAGTAAGTTACTCACCTCGTTATTCTTCACCCAACACAAACTGGAAAATATGTTGCCTCTCATTTAGTATTTATTGCCATTATTTTAAAGTAAAATTGACATATAGTAAGTGTTTGATTATTCAACATGCTGTTGAGTTTTGACCAATAATAAATCCTCAGCAAGATGTAGAGTATTTCCACCAACCCAGAACTTTCCTCAAGTTCTAAACGATCCCCATTCAGAAAGGCCCCATGTCCCCCCAGGCCTCGGATGGGGCAAGACTCTTGAGACTCTTGGGGTTTCGCTTCCTCAGAGGGGCTCAGGATTCTATTAGCCCCTGCAGGACCGACATGGACACAAACAGGGCAAACAGGGGCTCCTTGGCTTCCAGATCCCAGATGGACCTGGGGTTATTTGGCTCCATCTTCAGCCCACACTCCTGCAGCAGCCCATAGGTGATGGCCACACCCTCACCCTGCAGTGGGGCTAGGAGATGGGGTTTGATGGTGAAGGGAATGCACCAGGGGTACTTGAAGTTGGGCTCCAGGATGCTCCGTACCTAGAAGAAACAATTCCAGATGTCAAAGGTCAATCTTTGATCTTGGTAAGGGACCCCAAAGAATGAGGGTCATGAGGATATGGAAGAAGCAAAGTCATGGCATCGAGGGGACCAGGAGCCCACCCTGGAGGTGTCTGTGAGCACAGGGCCTTGGACATGTTATTAGAAACCATTAAGTGCTGGTTCCTCAGCTGCTAAATGGTGGGTCTAGCACTCACCTTGCAGAACAGTGGTGTTTGGAATTATAGACGTGGGTGCACATGTTGATGTGTGCATGTGTAGGTAGCGTGTTCATACTCCCATGCCCGCATGCATACACATGTGGAGGGAGAAAGAGTAATCTGCAGACGGGTGCTGTGTGCACAGAGCGGGGTATTCATCAGACCCCCCCCCCCCCGAATTCCCAAACCCTCTATCCCAGTGTGGCTGATTTAGAACTGTGGGCATCTCTGCAGGGTTTCCATGGAAACTGAGACCCTCTAGTTTCCCCTAAGGGACTCACACCCACTCTGACAGCTCTCCAGAGGACATAGGGTTTCCCAGGGGCCACACTGGGATGGGTTCTCCCCTCCCAGCAGAAACTGCATCATCTCTCTTTCCTCAGAGTCACTCTTCTCTCTGCCTTCCTCCCCCTGCCCCCGCGGATGCTGGCCCTGGAATGTCTCACCAGCTCCCGCTGATGGGGCAGGATCCTCTTCTCAATGGACTGGGCCAGCAGAACGTGCTGGGTATCACTCAGCTCTGAGGACAGGGGGGTATTTGGGGAAAAGAGTGAGGAGGAGTAGATTTTTCCTTTCTTCCAACCCCTCCCCGGGAACTAGGAGATGCCATGAGATGAGACATCCAGGTGGAAGAATAAAACCCATTAGAGTCAGATCAAGGTCCCTGCCCTGGATGTCTTCCTTCTCTCTTGGCATGTTCTCTGAGACGCTACAGCACATGGCCAGAGGGTGGGATTCTGAGGCTGCAGGCCAGACCCACCCTCCCCAATAGGAGGTCTGTCTATGCCTCTGGCTCTGTGTCCCATGACAATTTTATCTCAGCTTCCTGACCCTGGAGAAAGGTCTAGTGTGAGAATGAGAAATGATAATATTCAAGGGCTTTTCACCAGGTAAGTCCTTTCAAGGACTCATGCATTTGAGTCTCCCACATTTCCCCCAAATCATTCTTACCGAGTATGGCTTCCAGCAGGTAACTGATGAAGTGCTTTGGGTTAACCCATGAAACTTCTGAGTCTTTTCGAAGTTCATTTAGGATGGCACCACCAGGGCCATCCAAGTAACCCAAGGGCTCCTCTTCAAGCTGGAGGATACGGGTATTATTGCTGATGCTATGATGATGACGATGGTATTATCATGTCATTTGGTCTCCCTATTTTGTGTCTATAAGTGATTATCCAAGGGGCGGAGACTTGGGCTCGCTACAGCTCCCTGGTGCTTGGGTGCACCCCCTGCCCTGGTGTAGGTGCAAGGTAACAAGTGCCCAGTATAAACGTCCTTCAGTGTCCCCTGTGGCTAGTCCCCCCTCCCCCCTATATGTCCTCACAGCCACGTTCCCTCTCATCCGGTTTGATCAGTCTCACCATGTTCCCGAGCTCCTGCAGGGCTTCATGATCCCCGAGCATGGCCTGGATATTATTCAACACGGTGTCCCGGAGGCTTCTCGAAAGCCCGTCCACATCTTCCACTTTCTGGGAAACTTCTTTTTGTAGAGACTTGAAATCTGCCCGCAGGCAATAGTGTCAACCAGGGAATGGAAGCAATTCTTACATTAGAACATTCCTGGGGTAGTAAGGCATTTCCCATCGATAATAAAAAAACTCCATGGATGACATTTTTGAGGGACAGAGCTGTCAAAACAGGGGAGCAGGATAGATAATCCCAGCTAACGTGGGTGTGGGGGTAGGTGCTGGGAGCAGGACGGAGATTCTTAAAGGGGTCTTGGGAGGTGGCAGAAAATATGCCGGGGCTTATTCTGCGACATATCTGGGGTGATCGGCCTTGAGCTCTGAAGGCAAGGGCCTGAGAAACTCTGGACCCCACGTCTGAAATGAGGCCTCTGCACAATCACATGAGGTCACGTGTGTAACGTGTGAGCCACAGTGCCTGGCACACTTGAGCTACTCTTCTCATCACAAAATAGTGTCTGTGTCTTCAGGGTGTATAAATAATTAACCCAGGGGGCTGCAGGGGCCCTCAAGTTCTGCTGAGGTGAGAGGTCACGTGAGAGGAAACTCCAAAGAGGTGGCATTTCTGTTTGCTGGGTTCATGGCTGTATGCCCAAGAGCCCCAAGTGTTCAGAATGGTGCCTGCTTTCCAGCAAATGTTCATTACATGACAATAGAGCTCAGTGTCCCAGTGGCAGGGAAGCTCCGGGGGTGTCAGCCTGTCAGTTTCCACCCAGAAGCCCAGGTTCCCTCTTGATAAACACTCACCTTGCCCAAAGGGTTCCTCTATGCTTCCTGGAGAGAGAATCACAAGCCATCATGTCTTTCCTCATCCTCAAATTTGCTTTTGAGACACTGTGGAGGGTCCGTGCTCCCTCCTACCATGCCTCCCTCCCGCAGCACCTCTTCCTGCCCCATCAGACCCACCCCTCCATGCCCTCTGCCATCACCACCCTTCCCAGCCTCCAGAAACCAGGGCCAGGCCCCAAGGAAGTGGTGTCAAAGACAGAGGCAACTTCCCACTCCCAATCTCTTCAAAGGCACACTCACCTATTGGAGGGATGGAATCTTCTCCAGATTCTAGAAGAAAAATTAAATCCCCCACCCAAGAGTTAGTTTCTGAAGACACATGGTTTCTCTGATCTTTTGCCCCTTCTTCTCCTTCTGTTCCCACCCCAGGGGGATTTCCCAGTGCTTTGGGGTTGGGGGGCATCAGGGCAAGCATGGTGGGGGGTGTGCTGTGGTGGAGAGATCAGACCCTGCTTTGCAGGCTCAAAAAGCATCAACTCACCAAACATTACCCGCGACTGACCAATCTCTGGAAAGATAAACACAAGGGCACTCACCAAGAGTTAGTCTCCTCTGCCCCTCCACCATGCACACACATGCTCGTGCACGCACACGTGTGCACACACACACACACACACACACACCTATGGCAGTATCATGGGAGAAAAGTTTATTTCTCTGTGGTCCCAAGATCATGTAGCTGGTAAAAAGCAGGGGAGTTAGGAGGGAGGTTTTCTCATGGAAGGGAGCTGAGTTCTTAGCAGGATCCAAACAGGGCCAGCATTCAGTGGGGCCTGAGGTCTAGGCAGAGAACCTGCCCAGGTCAGGAACTCACCATCTTCAAAGGTTTTCTTCTTTTTATCATCTTCAAAGAGAAGAATGTCTGGATAGGAAGAAGCCAGGTCAGGAGAGCCAGGTCACCCTGCTGGAGGCTTCCCCACTCCCACCCACAGCCCAGCCCTGCTCCTGCAGGCAGCATGGCAGCTCTTCTCAGGGGGCACAGTCTGCCCCTGATCAGAGACACTGGGGTGCTTGTGACAACTCAGAGCCCCTGACCTCTCTCTGAACCTTCTGGGTCTGATGCTGAGATCTGCACCCACGGGTGCCACTCGCTCCACCAGAGACCTGCCTGTGGGAGAGAGGCCTGCAGGGCTGTCCCCTCTGCCGGGTCTCTCTGACCTGTCTCCTCCCTCCTGTCCTCTCTGGACCCTGCCAGCTTCCCGGGTGGCTTCATATTTCCAGTGAGAAATGTGCTAAAATCATAAACTTTTGTAACAATAGGATTGTTTGACAGGGGAAGAGAAACCATGAAGGAAACAGAATTGAAACAGTCCTACAGATGAAGCGCTCACAGGCCCTAGTGTCCTGGTATCCAGGAGACGCAAGTTCCAGTGAGTGCACTAGTGACTGGGGGCTGTGAACTCACTGGGGTGAACTGCAGCGGGTGGAGGCAGCGAGGCCCGGAGGGGAGGACACAGAGTGTGGAGATTCTTTAAGGACTTGGCCCTGAGGGGAAGGGGTGGGCGGAGGGGTAATGGCAGGGCCCTTGGGTGAGGGGCTGTGGGAAGGCAGGGTCCTGAGCCTGTGGTCAGGTCCTGGGGAGGCCGCTCTGTGCCAGTCCCTCAGCCAGACACTCCCTCTAACTCACTCAACACTGAAAAGGTTTCTCACTCTCTTTTGCAAATAAGGTGGGTGCCAGAGGCTTTTGATTTTCTCTGCAGTTGCACGGCGAGTCTATGGCAAAGTCTTGATCTGCTCTGCACATGCCTTTCCTTTCAGGTTTGTTCTGAGCATTAACTACTTCGTGCAAGTTCAGTGTCCTCTGCGCGGGCCCAGGTAAAGCTCCCTCCCCTGCACCCCTAGGAGCCAGTGGCTTAAACAAGGAGAAAGCTCCACCGCCCCCTCGTGGCCACGACATGACTGGCAGGCACTGCTCTGAGGCTTTCGTCTCGCTGTATTCAGATCACACTTGCCAGCACTAGGAAACAGACGTGTCTTTCCCTCCAGCTCTAAATACATCGCGTGCTCAGCAGCACTGTCTCCTGGTCCTCTCCGCCGGAGTCCTTGGCCACTCTGAAGAGTGAATTAGGTTTCCTTGTTCCTGCCTGTCATTACAGGGCAGTTTGGGGCAAGGCTGGAGTTCCCCACAGCAAAGTCCACCGACCTCTGAGACTGGAGAATTGAACTGTTTACTGTCTATTGCCACCTGCAGGAGGTCATCAGTGCCAGGACAGTGCCTTGACCAGATGTTGCAAAGAGGATGCTATAGCGGGCAGGATGCCAGTGAGAAGTAGAGGAGAGGAGGTAAGGACAGGAGGGGAGAGAGAGGGTCTGATTTGTGTGTGTGGGGTGTGTGTGTGTGTGTTTGTGTTGAAGTGAGGTGAGGGCATCCCCTCATCTCTAAGGAGCTAGTCCCCATGTGTATCAGGCTGAGCTCTACATGCAACTCAACATCTGGGAAGGGAGAGGCCCAGCACTCCGAGCTGCCGCGTTCCCGGGGCCAGTGTTTCCCCCAGTAGGTAGTTGCTGTTTGATGCAAACGGTTTGCCCGAGTGGATCTGGGCAGGGAGCGTGAGTGCGGGAGACTGTGCCTTCCGCAGCTGAGTGGGGAGAGGTGCAGAGGACATCTGCCCTGTGTTGGGAGGGCCGCACCTCCTTCCTGTTGCTTGTGATTGTGCTAATGTCTTAAGGGCTTGAACCTGGGGCTGTGACTCACCTGGGGAGGGCTCTGCCCCCACCCACCAGCCTGCAGGTGAGCTGTGGGGAGTGGCTGGAACTAGAGGGGAGAGAGGGTGGGCTAGCACCACGCTCTGCCCGGCGCTGAGGACACCTCCGTGCAGTCACCCTTCTGTCTGTAAGAGACTGTCTATCTCTGTGTTGCAAATTTCCCTTGGGCCTTTCTTGGAGGGCACTGTGGGTGGTGGGATGGGTGTGTCCCCTGGCAGCTGAGAAATGTGTTTCTCTTTTTCCATTAACAGGCAGAGCCGCGGAGGACTGCACGCGGATGGGCTTTCCTTCTCATCCTGCTTACAAGACAAGCAGACCCCTCGCCCCATCTGCCTTTCTCAGCCTCTGCTTACCCCAGCCTTTGTCCCTGAAAATCAGCTTTTTCTTCTTGTAGGCCACCACCATGCCCTTCTGCACACTTATTTTCTTCTTTCTCATTAAGCCATACTCTCCCTGCACACTGCCCTGGGGAGAGAAACAAGGAGCATGGTCATGTAGTCACATGATTAAAAAAGCCAGATAGATCTGAGAAGCTCATGAGCAAACAACCCAGCAGTTTTTTGCCCTCCCTGGTCCTGCTCCTGATTTCCAGTTTTCCTCGTTTCACCCCATACATACCTTTATATTCCTAATTTTAAGTTTATAGTACAATAACTTTTTTATATTGAACTATTTGTAGTTGATTTCTCCTTTTGATGATGAGGATTTTCTTTTCCAACTTTCCTCCATCCCTTCCTACGTCTCCCGTCTTAAAATGGTCATATCCAGCGTCTAAGCTAAAACTCACTGCTTGGTATTGGGGACACTGCTTCCATGCTTTGTTGATAATTAACTTGACAAAGAACTTAGAGTATAATCCTTTGCACTGTAAATTGTTTTCCTTTTTTTTTTTTTAAAGATCTATTTATTTTTATACAGGAGCTGGGGTACAGGCCAGAGGTGTGGGAGGATGAGAGGATTCACAAGAGACAGAGTAGGGAGCAGAACAGGCAGGCAGACAGACGGACCGAAATACACTGGGGAGGGGAGCAGCGGGCGAGACAGGAGAAGTCTGCCGCACCATGTGGGAATCTCCCTAGCCAGCCAGGAATCGAACCCGTGCTGCAGAGGCTGAGGACAGCTTCATAGCACTGCGCTCAACCCCTGCGCCACCTGTTTTCCTTTTTATAAATATTTATGATTTCTTTCTGAGGCTACTGCCCTAGAATTTCATGCTTATGCTTTTGTTAGAGGAAAAGTAAGGAGCAAACTCTGAGGCAGAGAATGATGTCCTGAACTAACTCCACCCCCTGATGCCTTTACAGTTGCCACCCCCATCTCTGCGGTGAGGAGGAGCCCAGGACTACAAATCCCAGCATGCCGTTAACTGGACTTCCTGAATGGGGGCAGGTAGGAGGCAGAATGGTGGATATATGAACTGAGGTGCGTGAAGGAGGGAGGAAAGACAGTTAGGGCAGAGACACATGGGAAGGGAAACACAGCTGAGAGACATGTGGAGAGGCTCTCCTGGTCCTTGGAGGGGACAGTGGCATCCATTATCTTGACTTCATGGTGGAGTATATGGTACATTTAGAATTGTGGGTCTCTCCTTCTGTCCCAGCTCTTTGGAATCTGCCTAACTCTCTACTGTGTTTGTGCACCAAGAGATGCCTTAGACTTGTGGCAAACTTCAGGCCTCAATTTCCCTGCTTTGGACTGAACCTGTTTGTCTGGGCATTTGCTCATGAGAGGACAGTAATTTTGGAGTTTCATTAGGAATAGCCTGTCTTCTTCTCTCTCTCTCTCTCTCTCTCTCTCTCTCTCTCTCTCATTGCACAGAAAATAAAAATCTTTCATATTTAGGGTATGCTTTCTTTGCCTTTGTGCTTGCAGTTGGCCAGACCATTTTTAGAATGTGCATCCCTAGTAGTTTGGGGTATCCATTTTTTGCATGGTTACATTCCTTGTTTGTTATGGGTCTATAGTTTCTTACTAAACTATTCCTTCAATTGGTTCTTTCATTCTGGAAACATACCAGAAAAGTTCTTAAATTTTTCTCTATTATTTCTTTAATATATTCCTCCATAGCATTGCTTCTCTGTTTTCTTTTCTGGAACTCCTATTATTCAGAAGTTTTAATATTTTTATATTCTCCTTTCTTTCGCTCACTCTATTTTGGAAATTTCCAGGATTTAATTTTCTGACTTTTCTAATTGTAGCAACTAAAAAAAATTTAGTTTCTTGTCTGACATGTAAGGAATTTGGAAGTTGTTGTTCCATCATAAGAATAGTCTCTTTAGATCTGTCAGAAAAGTGATGCCATCGCCTTGAAAATTGGAGGGAGGAAAAGGCAAGAGTGTCACAATTTGTCAGAGCAAAATCCTTCATGGGAGCAAGTGCCAGGGCAGGAAACCTTGAGGTGAAATTGATGAATTGTTGGAGGCTCAGTGTGGACCAGTGTGACCATTTTTCTCTCCAGAGAAAACCCTATGAAAGGGATGGCATTTTTGTGTGTTTTATCCTGAGGAGCTCTACCAGGTGCTCACAGTGAATATCAGAGAAAAGTCCCTTCATGCTTTAGGCAGTGGAAGGGAAAAGTAACCATTCTGAAATGTCCCCGAGCATTCTGTTGTCTTTATCATGGTCTGTCATACGACTCAGTAATTCCACATCTAGGTATCGACCAAAGAATACAAGAACAGTAATTTGAAAGGAAACCTGCACTTCCATGTTTATTGCAGCACTGTTTACAATAGCCACCTTATGGGAAACAACCTTAGTGCCTCAAACAGATAAGTGGCTCAAGAAGATGTGGTGTTTATGCACAGTGAAACACTGCCAAGCAGTCAGCACAGATAAACCCATGCCAGTTGTGGCAACATGGAAAGAAATGGAAAGGACTATGCTAAGTGAAATGTCAGAAGGAAAAAAAGACAAATACTGGATGATGCCACTTATGTGAGGAATATAGAGAGACCAAACAAAGGGTCAGATAAAGGCAAGTTTTAAAAACAACCTTTGAAAGCTGACTATAGAAAAGAGGCCCCGGTGGTGAGGGGGAGGGGAAAGAACAGAGTGGGGAGGCAGCACGGTGGACTCTGGTGGTGGACAGTGGGTGCTTGGGTGGCAGGTGCCCTAAGATAACTTCAACTGAAGGTGTGGGGGGGTTGTACTTCCCAAATAGCATCAACCACGTAAACCAATATTGTATCAATAAAAAAATTATACTGTATAAGTGTTATATAATACATCACACACGCAAAAATGTATATTCATAGCACATACTTGATGCCAAATACATATTTGATAAATTATTTGCTTAATTTAAAATATTACTGTTGGTTATTCCATCTTGTATAAATCACATGTTCTTGAAGATATTTAAGTCTCACTCCATTAAACATCTCTGTTTAGGATATCACAGCATTTAGGGCACATTAGCCACCAGTGCTTGATCCCAGTGATAGGACCATCATGAGGTTGGACTTGTCAGCCTCGCCCTTGGAATCTTTAAACTCTTACTCCAAAGCAAAATGTTATCATACCACATAATTAAATCTATTTCCTATTGTTACCAATGTTGAAGAGCAGCTTTGTAAACAAGGGTGTTTAAATACAGTCTCAGGTGAGCAATCAGATCTCCTTAACACAGGAGAAGCAAGAAATAATGACCTCATCCCCCTCCTGACCCCTTGGGACCAGACCCTGGTTAGGACCTGGCCCCTAGAAGGGAGGCTGGGTTGCTTGGGTGGCTGTGCTGTTGGTGTCCCCACCAGCATACCTTGACTGAAGCATTGCAGAAAATGGACATGTCTCCCGAAACATTCTCCCAGCTTCCCGCGATCAGCTCAGAACTCTCGCACAGCTCCACGGTATCTGTCACCACATATAGGTCCACACCTGAGTCCCGGCACTGGTCCAGAGAGGACAGCTTTTTATCCTGCAGTTTCCTATGAATGTAAGAGAAGGATCAGAGTGGGAAAGGGATTCCTTTTCTGGTCTTTCTGACCTGTTTTCTCTTCAAGACCTGGAAGGAATGCAAGCCTTTGACTTTGACAGGTGACGCTTCGATAGGTAGGAAGATACTGACTTAGGAGGTTGTTATCCAGGACAATGGAATATTTCCACTATGCACAGGAGAGGGGACCCCCATCTGGAGTCAGTGCAGCTTGAGGTATACATACCGTATAGTTAAAGGCATCTGCAATTTCTAAAATGATATCCCTTTATTTTTATTTATTTATTTTTAAAAAAGATTTATTTATTTATACAAGCACTGGGTACAGTCAGAAGCGCGGGAGGGTGAGAGAATTCACCAGAGCCAGAGCAGGGAGCAGAGCAGGCAGAAGGACCGAAGTACACTGCTGAGGGGAGGAGCGGGCGGCAGGAGAGGTCTGCGCGCCATGTGGGACCCTCCTCTGGTGGCCGGGGAACAGCCGGGGATCGAACCAGCTCTGCAGAGGCTGCGGGCAGCTTCGTAACCCAGCACTCAACAGGGGAGGCCCTAAAATGATATCCTTTTAATAGGGCAATTTATAGATCCCCACAGTAGAGCCTCTCATCAGAAGAGACTGACAGGAGACATGACCAGGTAGAACAGTTTAGAAGACCTGCTATCAAAGCTAGTACCCACACTGAGCCCCTCCAGAGACACAGTCAGGATAAGATGTGGAGTAGATGGATAAAGTGTGAGCAAGCAGCAAGGATTCTGGGTGATTCTTCATGACTAATATAGGTGGGTTTTATG
Organism: Talpa europaea; assembly: GCF_964194135.1. Taxonomy (NCBI): domain Eukaryota; kingdom Metazoa; phylum Chordata; class Mammalia; order Eulipotyphla; family Talpidae; genus Talpa; species Talpa europaea. Next base: position 7,685,896 of record NC_140069.1, read on the forward strand.
AACTGATTGTTTTTAGTAGGTAGACCAGTAGGCTTAACATGAAGGTGCAGAAACTGGGGATGTGAGAATTTCAAAGCATTAAGGACAAATTTCCTCTCCATTTCAGTTCTGAAGCTCGACCCTGATTCTACCCACTGGGGTTAGTGCCTGGATAACTGCCACAGGGAATACTCGGGATCCTTAATTTGCTTTCAGTAGAGGAGGTCACTAAGCACGAATGCTGGGTTCTCCCTTTACCCTTGCAGGGACATTTAAACCCCTGGCCGTGTCTCTAGGTGCTGCATCATCTGATATCGCCTTTCCTCCAAGCCTCGTCTTATTTCATTTTCATCCTGATTTGCTAAGTTGCCACCTCACTGGTTACCTGCGGTTCCTTGAAACACCTGCAATACCACTCTGGGCTGCCTAAGGGGCTTTACACCGCTCATCTGGACCTGCTCCTCCTGCTCTCCTTGCTTTTATTCTTTAGGTCTGTGCTTAACTGTTAGTTCCACAGAAAGACCAGGTCAGACTTCGCTCCACCCAGGCACTCACAATCCCCTCATCCTATTTATTACTTCAGAGCACACCTCCCCACCTGTGACTACCTTTCCCCACCCCAGTTATGACTTCAGGCTTACTTATTCCTCTAGTACTAGATAATAAAATGTATCTTGAAAGAGTGCAGCCTCTCTAAACTACTGAAAGAAATTTCTAGAACAAAAATATTTTTTTCCTTCTTGTAACTACTGAAATCTAAATACTCTTTTATACCAAAAAGTCTTTGCAAATGTTAGTTCCACTAAGACTCTTACATGACACCAAGATTACAGAGATTGTACAGTGCCCTGTCAAAGTAACTTTTACTTTCTAAACAGTCCATGATTTTAACTAGTTGCTTAATTTAACATTTCTTTGCAATTGTAGAGATTTACTTAAAATTGACACATCCTTCTAAAAGGTGGGAAGTTATGAGTGATTTTGTTAGGTTTTAATGGATCACTGAGCACCTGTCTTTTCCCACATTCAAGAAACTAAATTAGGGCCTCCCTGGTGGTGCAGCGGTTGAGCGCTGGGTTGCGACGCTGCCCGCAGCCTCCGCAGCTCCGGTTCGATCCCCTGCTGCTCCCTGGCCACCGGAGGAGGGTCCCACATGGCACGCAGACCTCTCCTGCCGCCCGCTGCTCCCCTCAGCAGTGTCCTTCATCAGTCTGCCTGCTCTGCTCCCTGCTCTGGCTCTGGTGAATCCTCTCACCCTCCTGCGCTTCTGACTGTACCCAGTGTTTGTATGAATAAATAAATAAATCTTTGAAAAAAAAAAAGAAACTAAATTAAATCCAGCAGCACTATTGCAAATTTTAAACAAAGAGTTTCAGAACCTTTGCTCACTTAAATTAATTCTTTATTAATTTACTTTTGTTATTGCTCATTTCCTCACTTCATGTGCCCTGTCCCTACTTGGTAAAAATTGTCTGAGAACTGACATTTTTATGTCTTGCCATTACTCTATCCTCAACACCGAAGAGCACAGTAATTGGTAATGACTGTTAATAAGCATTTATTGTACATCTAGTAGCTACAAGTTGAATGAACTAAGACCCAAGAAGAGCAGCATAATCTGGAATGTCATTTTCCTCATTCGGAGCCTGAGTATCAAGCCTGCCAGGTGCCAGTTTGTGCAAGAGGAGAGCACCTCGGGACTCTGCTGGCCCTTCCCCTCTCCCCCATGGCCTCACCTCATCAGAAGTTCTGTCAAGGACTTTAGTGGGGTGGTAATAATCTGAAACTTAAGGGAGGATGAGAGGACGTCCTTTGACTTCCATGATGCATTCATGTCTACTTGGGTAGCATCCACGCTCACACCAGCACCAACATGACTCTGTTTACGCACGGTGTCTGTGACTTGGAATGGTCCATTCACGGTAGTTTCTGGGGAAGGAAGTTGTCCTTAGACTTAGCCAAGAATTCACTTAGAAACAACTTTTATAGCAAATGGAATAACTGTGTTCTGTTTATCCCCAGTCTTCCTGCTGCAATCTCTCTGTCAAGAAGCTAACTGTTTAATTAATGTGTAAGTGTAAACTAGTGCTATGCACAAATGCTTGATCCACCAGGGGTTGGATGACAGAGAGAATGTCCTTAAATGAGTAATAGGGATGCGATGTTGGCTCTGGTTCAGGGGGTACACCCCTGCACCTTTCCAGTCAGGATTTCCTCTCAGCAGATGTGGCATCAGCCACAGGAGGCAACACCTTGAGGTGGATGTGTTTGGGACTTGGAGTTACATACCCATGTATGTAACCAGAACAAACTATTGTATAAGCTTCAATTTGCTGTCTTGTAGATGGGAATAACATTCAAACCTCAAAAGACTTCTGTAGGTATTACCTGAACTAACCTGTGTCTGGGTTCAGATAACCAGTAAATTCCCAAAGAATTGTAGCTCCTGCAATTCTCATGTTCAGGCTGATCTCGAGATCCACCTGTGTGGGGGTGTCTACCTTGCCTGATCACCACCATCTGAGTTCTCATGTTCTTTTCTTCTGACTCTTGGATGACAATACCTGGTTCTGAAGAACTTTTTTCCAGAATGTCCATGATGGAGATTTCAACTGGAACATCGGGCTGTGGCCGAAATCGTGGGAAAATTTTTTTCTTGCTCTTTAATATAGTAAAATGATGGATTTTGGTGGCATCGATGAGGCATGTGACAGGCAGAAGCTCTTTGTCTCCAATCTCTTTGGTCACTAGTTTGCAAGCTTTCTGGAATGCGGACGGCATATTGCTAGGAGCAAATAGCAGGAAAATACAAATTTCAGTCAGGAGTGGAAAGGACAGTGAGTAGTTTCTCACATATCTTGGATATTTCTCCCCAAGCAGATGATATATCTCTGAGATTATTGAGTTTTAACTTAGAATAGTTTAAAAGTTAATAAGCAAAGACAATAGAAAACACAGATTAAAATAATCAAGTGAATAAAAATATACAACATATACAATGTATGAATATGCTACATGTAAACGGACTCTTTCCCACTTAAGAGTCAGAGGTTATCAGCTTAAGCAAACCTAGAAAATATGCTTTTGACCAAAAGACACATTTACAATGTTAAGATTAGAAAGATGAAATTAAAAGAATAGAAAAAAATACCAAACCAGGCAACCACCAAAAGAAAGGATTTAGTGTATTTGCTCATCATTTCTAATATGTTTTCTTGGATTCTTTAGGGTTTTGAATGCATACAATTCTGTTATCTGCAAACGGTGAGTTTTACTTCTTTCCCTATTTGAATGCCTTTTATTTCTTTTTCTTATCTAATTGCTCTGACTAGGACTTCTGGAAGGGGGCGGCTGTGTGTGAATGTCAATGTGGTAGGAGGCTATTTACACAGTGTTTCAGGTGTGAGATTGTGTCACACCATGAGGGTGTCATGTTCTCAGCTGGGTTTTTGTCTCATGCCTGCAGAGATTTTGGACCCAGACCATGAAGAGCGAGTTTGGGGAGTTTATTAAGCAATAGGAAATCCTCCTGCAACAGGGGGTGTGCCTGAATAGGTTGTCCCTCCAGTGCTCGTGTGTAGGGTTTATATGCTGGGGTTTTAAGGAAGTCAGCTGCTGGGGAATTGTCCTTGCTGGCTTGCTATCTCTGTACAGTTGTGATTGCAAACCATGCTCTGCCCCTACTTGGAATCTGTGCCTTGCAGGTATTTTCACTTGCATAGGGGACACTGCCCTGTCTGCCTACCCCAAATCTATCTCAATTGTAGCAGTTTACAGTAAAAAGGTGAGGAGATGCCATAAAATCAAGAGTCACTAGTGATGCATCCCTTAGCCTGACATGATTGCACATTACTCTCCAGACTTTTCCTTTATTAAGGGACACTTTGGGTCAGATTAGAAAACAAAAATCTATTAATTCCACAAACCCATCCCAAACATTGCTGTCTTTGATCACAGTATGTTCTTGTTTTCCTTCTGTTCCCTCATTAGAACTTACCAGATGTATATTCCAGCTGGGTAGGATCCTTTCCAACCTTCAGAATTCCCGATAACAAGCAGAGTTTGTCAGAAAAAAAACAGAAAACAGATAACGTGGCTCAACTCACTGTGTGGTCTTCCCACAGTGGGCGCCTGATGCAATTTCCAAGGCTGTATTCTGGAAAAACAAGCAGACGAGGAACAGTCTCCTCCTCTGGGAGACCGGGTCTGGAACTGTGTTCTGGATCACAGCACTTCGCTCTCAACCCCTTCCCAACCCAAAGCAATAAAGTTAGATAGTCCTTGCTCATATAACTGCCACACTGTTTGGGAGGAGGGTGGATAAGATCTTCAGAAAGCTGTGAACTATTATAATTTTTTTTAGGTGCAACTTTGACATGTAACACTATTGGTTTCAAGTGTACAGTCTAATGATTTGATACTTGTGATATGCTCATCCCAATAAGTCTTTACCATCCTTTACTCACACATTTACAGCTTTTTACACATTTGCAAATCATATATCTGATGAAGTGTCAATATCTAAATAATGAAAATTCTTACCACTCAGTAACAGCAAAACCTTCCCATTCTTGACATTTCTCTAAGAACCACTAAACACGTTTTGATTCATGGATTTGCAGTCTCTGTGGTTGGAACGACTTTGTGTTCATATTCTGTCTGAAGTGTGCTGAACATAAAATGTTAGTTTGGAACAGCAAAAGGTAGGAAGACTTCAGGAGTGGGAACAGGGACAGGCCTGGGGAGCCTCTGAGGGTGCAGGTGTGGACGGAGCTCTTTACACCAGGAATTAAACATTTTATCACCTTTGCTGTGTCAATTACCATTATATATCATGTAATCCAACCTTGCCACAGTCTTTAAGATAAAGAAAAGGGATATATACAAAAAGGAAAAAAAAAATTGCCCAAATCGAATGACCGTCCTAATTATTTCCTGCGCCCTTACAGGATGGCTTGAAATACCTGTAGGAGGAAAATGGCCAGACTAGATGGCCAAAATTGTAAGCTCTCTCTGATGACCCAAGAGGACACTCACATTGGCATTTCCTAAGTGAATGATAATTCACATTTTTATTTCACTCGGTGCTTCCTGTAGGTCTCCTTGGAGTGACAGTCAGCAGATACTTGTTTTTGATATTACTGACTACCTCCAAGGAGCCCAGAGGATTATTGTTAGAGATGGAACACAGCAGTTATACAAGTTCCTGAAAATGTAGCTGGAAAGAAATTTATTACCTGCAAGTTGAAGATTAATCACAAGGAGAGATTGCAGAGAGGAGAGAACAAAGGTTGTTAATGATTTTGATTCATTTAGTTCTAATATTTAGTTCAGGGGAGTTTTTGTTACAAAATGGACATGCTCCAGTTACAACCTGACCTCAGATCTCCTGGGGCTAAGGTCCCATCATCTAGTCAGCACAGCCATGGACAAGGAGCTGCAGGGAGATGGTCTCAGAAGCATTTGCTTAAGCACAAAGGCACCTGATGGATGAAGTGAGAGAATCCATATATAAATTCCAATAATTCAGAAAATCACTGGAGATGGGTTGAAGTGGAGATCAACTGTCCAATATTTTTGGAGCCCAGGTTAACCCTTCACTCTTTCCAAAGGCCATGACCTTTGGCTTAGAAAACATAATATTCAAAGCAGAACTTACATAGGAAGAGAAAAAGGTCTCAGTTAAAGTGATAAGTAAGTAAAAAAGGCAAACCCACCCACCCCACTGTCTTTGTTCAAATGGAGAGTTTGGACATAGCCCCCAGCTGGTGACGGGTAATATGGAAAATGAAAGAAGAAGATGGTGGAGAGTCTATGCAAACCATATAGGAGAAAGGAGATGGTAGAATAACCATTGTACCTGTTCTAAAATGTGCCAATCACACCCCCCCACACACACACAAGGGCAAAGACAGCACACTTTTAGTGCGCTCAAAGCTCAAACATCATTAATTGGTTGAAGTTCAAAGGGCATAGAGAAAGAGAAGAAAGGATTTCAAACTACAGACTCACAATCAAAACTGAGAAATGATCCACCCCCTGTGAGCAAAGGCCCATCAAACAGACTTGGCTAAGTGGGGACTCTGAGGTCTGAAAACTTGCCAGGGATTTACACCACCTCCTGGCAGGGAACTGTAAGAAAGGGATAGGCAGGTCTCAGGAACTGACACAGGAGAGAGAACTGAAATTCCAAATGTATCATATTATCTCCCACAAGGTCAAGATAACAGCTGCCATGGTCTCTGCCCAAATGCTAAGGACTCCAGGGCTGAGGACCAGGAGCGGGCTCCCGATGCAACCGCCTCCTCCTTTGTTCCACATCAAATATACACACACTTGTTTCTTCCTCCTTCCCAGCTGCCCCAGTCAGGACGTCTGATTAAGGGCCTGCTGGGACTTACAATCCAAGGTGGGTGCAGGTCAGTGGGGGCAGGGAAAATGGTGCCTTTCCCAGCCATTGCCCTGTGATGCTTTCTCCCACCCAGGGATAAATCCTGCAACAGGGTCACTGTATTCACAGAACTCTCTCCAAACAGCTCAGTTTTCTCTGGCTTCTAGAACATCCAACAGCAGGTCAGGACCCTAGGAATGCTGGTGTATGAAGAGTATACTAACATTTTTCATTTCAAGTCCGTTGTCTTCTACAACGCAAATTATAGAGGTAAACTCACTTTTTGGAACTTTTTGCCTGGTGATGTCACACCCAAAGCAGAGTTGTGAGCTATGTCCCCAGTGGAATGGACATCAGATTCCCAAGCCAGAGCAGGGGCCCCTTGTGAGTATTGGAAGGAAGGGAAAAATGAAGAAACATGTTGGGAAATGCAGTCGGTGAAAGGAAAGCTGCCACTTCGAGGTCAGTTCTGGGATAGCACAAAAAACCTGCTCATGTGACTTGGGCGCAGACTTTGCCCATACTATGGGCATTTTGCTTTCACAAGAAATCTACAGGGAGTAAGTGGAAAGAGAATGGGTTTGGCGAAAGTTATTTTGCCCTTAGAAATATCTTCATCTTTAAAACACTGTTGGGACCAGGGTGGGACCAGGTCCCAGTGCATAGTCCTTGATAATGGGAGCGTGAAAGGCTATTTCCTGCTGCGCAGATGCCACACCCGGAAAGCTCAAAGGCCCTCTCCTGGGCCCGGGCACTGTCCCTGTTCTCGCCCCTGACGCTAACCTCTGCCTTTCTTGCTCTTTCATACAGTGACAGAGCAGATAGCACAATTAAGATGTAATTTCAGCCTAATCACATCATTACTTGAAGTAAGTTGAAGGTAAACAGTCTGGATTGGTTGTCACACATTATGGAAAAGTGGTCCAGATTTTTTCACGATGCTTGTCTTGGGAGGAGCTGGTGCTAACGAAGCTGTTTCTGTTCTATAGGGCCTCTCTCTCCCAGGTCCACTGGCCAGGGAAAGTGGGTTTATCCTGAGTTTTAGCTCGTGTGCATCCTCTTTCATTCTGCTTAATGTGTATGTGTCACACATTTCAAACATCCATGCTCATGTATGTAGGAGGTCAACAACCTGAATGAGCTCGGAAGCAAATGTTTCTCAGAGCTTCCAGAACCTTGGCCATGTGAGATTCTAAGTAAAGAGTCCAGGCAAGTTTGTCTGGAATTCTCACTAGGACTGTGAGATAATAAATTCATGTTACTTTAAGCTGCTAAGTTTGTGACAATTTGTTAGACAATAGAAAACTCGTGCAAGTAACTAGAGGTAAGAGAAACTAAGTGCATGTCAAATTGTCAGCTAATGGAGTATTTTCAAGGAGGTTTGGGCTAAATATTTGGATACTCTGTGAGAAATTTAACAAAATCCATTAAACATCGACATCAGGTTTATCTACAAGGATGTCATCTAGGGAGGTAGGATAGCAAGATCTCTTGATGCACATGGCTGGGTCTTTGGTCTTATTGTTGGTTTGTTCCTTAGTGGGAGATGAAAGGATGGAGATGATGTGCATGGACAGACCTAAAAGTTCCCTTCCCGTGAGCCAGGGAAGAAGATACTTCCTCTGCAGAAGGACCTCGAGGGGGCTGGAGGGTTGAATGAGAACCCTTGAATTTATTTGAATATGTTTAAAAACTGAGGCGGTGCATGAGTAAGGGAGAGGTTGAAAACACAGATAAAAGAGAAGGGAGAGTTATTTTCTTTATAAGTTGGGCTTTCTCTTTTGTAAAATGAGGCATTTTTGGCTGGATGATTTATTTTTATTTCCAAGGCTCTAATGTTCCATGAATCTGTCTTGCCTTCGGCTAAATTCCCATTCTTGCTTCAGGCCTTACAATTCTTTGGGAACGTCCTTTGGTTACTGTCACTAAATTAATTGTCCATCTTTGTATATTTTGTTAACTGTCTCTCTCCTCCAATACCTTCCAAACACAGGCTTCTATCCTCACCACTTTCCAGCGGGGAGACTTTCTTCCTGTCTTCAACATACTCTTTAGAAGATCCTGCCTGGGAGGAGCGTAGACGTGACCTCCATCAGTGGAGGAGTTCCTACTAACAGGCTTCCGTGAAGAACAAGCTTCCTTTCTCCAGTCTTAGAAGCTGGTGTGTCTCCCACACTGGTCAAGGAGCTGCGCCAGAATCTTTTCTGGCTCCACAAAATACTGTTCCTCTTCTACTCTGGATCTCAATGTCTCCCTCAAAACTTTTCACATTCTCCGTGGCTTATAAAAACAAATGACTCTTGAACAACTAGATTTGGCTTATAACATTGTCCTTTGGTTTTAACGAAGCTTTGGTTTTAAGTAGGCTTTTGAACGTGCCACATGATAGGGAACCACTTTAAAATTTGGCTGAGTTTCTTGTTCTTGCTTCTTTGGAATTCTCTATATTCTGGATATTATTCCTTATAGGATTTATGATTTGCAGATACTTTCTCCCATTCTGTGGTTTGGGTCTTTACTCTGTTGCTATTGTCTGTTAAATTTTTATGAAGGTCAATTTGTCAGTGTTTTTGTTGCTGATGCTATTGGTGTCACCTAAAATAAATCATTGCCAGTTCCACTGTTGTGAAGATTTTCCCCTATGTTTTCTTTTAATAATGTCATAATTTTAGTCTCTGATCCATTTTGAGTTTTTTTTTTTTACTTATGGTGTTTGTTTAGAGCCAACTTATTCTTTTGCCTGTGGAAAGTTTGTTCCAGAATGATTTCTTGAAGAGATGTTTCTCCCCCATTAACTGCTTGTGTTGAAAATAATTCAACCATATATTTTTCATTATTTTATTTTATATATCTTACATCATTTTTCATTTTTGCACAATGTATGCATTTTCATGTTGGTTATATTCCCCACACAATTCCCACCCCCCTTATTTTGACCCTAATCTCTCCTCCCTCGTCCCCTCATAGAGTGTCTCTGGTTTATAGTTGCTTGTTGATTTTGATTTTTACTTTATTACAATTAATATTTTCCCTGGTCCCTTATTTAGTTTTTCTAAATTCCTGCTATGAGTGAGATCATCCGGCATTTTTCTTTTTCTTTCTGGCTCATTTCGCTGAGCATGATCCCTTCTAGCTCCATGAATGTTGCTGCAAATTGCATGAGTTTATCTTTTTTGATTGCTGAGTAATATTCCACTATGGAAAGCTGTGTGGAGATTCCTCAACCTGCTAAAGATGGAGCTTCCATATGATCCAGCAATTCTACCCCTAGGTATTTACCCAAAGGACATAGAATCATTAATTCAAAAAGGCACCTGCACCCCTATGTTTATGGCAGCACTGTTTACAATAGCTAAGCTATGGAAACAACCCAAATGCCCAAAAATAGATGACTGGATCAATTCAACCATATTTTTGAAAGTTTATTTTGGTATTATATCACTTTGGCTAAGATCAAGTATATTTTGGTATCATTATTTTAGGTGGAGAATATAAGAACAATCTACTAATTATCTGTGGTTGCTATAACAAAACACCACACACTGCATCAAACTTAACAGGCTTAAAAGAACAGATAATTTTCCTGGGGGCTGGAAATCTGAAGTGTGGGTGACAGCAGGGATTCCCCCTCTGAAGACTCTTGGGGAGAGTCTTGCTCTCTGGCTTCTGGTGGTTGCCTGCAGTCTTTGACATTTCCTTGGTCTGTTGCTGATTCACTCCAATTTCTTCCTTTGTCTTTGCAGGGCCTGATCTTTGCCTGATCTTTGCCTCTTCTTAGAAGGTTAGCTGCCATCTTGGATTAGGGTCTATTCTCATGCGGTGAGACCTCTTCTTAACTAATCATATCTGCAAAGATTCAATTTCCAAAGAAGATCACATTCCAAGGTTTCAGGTGGTGCAAATTTCCAAGTTGAACTTTCTTGACTTGAGGGGTTTGCATGTCTGCTTGGATAAAGGGGGAGGTTACAGTCTTCTGGGAAGACAGGGAATCCCCTACATAAACCCTGTAAAACTCTACTCTAGACACATGCAAATCTGAGATGCTGTAGACTGGGCTTGAAGGCTGCTAATTTGAGACCCCTCATAGAACACAGTAAAATGTCTTCCAAGTAAAAATTCAAAGTCATTGGATACTGTGGCTTCTGGGTGGGACTGGATGGGGGGACAGTAAGGGGGAGGCATGGATTGGAAGGGGAGAATGCATGGAAATAAGAACATTGAAAAAGCCTCTAATTGTCCAGTCACTGAATGATATATTATATTTCAAAAGATAGGAGCTTGAAAAGTGAATCTGAATTCTAGCTTAAACAGCTCTCAGGAATTCCTTGGGGAATCCCCCCTCAATTTTATCACTATATAGGAAATTCTTTTGCTATATATATTAAATGACCCAGCTGGAAATATTTCTCTTTTTTTTTAAGATTTATTTATTTATGCATACACAAACTGGGATGCAGGCCAGAGGTGTGTGTGTGGAGGGTGAGAGGATTCACCAGAGACAGAGTGGGGAGCAGAACAGGCCGATTGGCTGAAACACACTGCGGAGGGGAGCAGCGGGCAAGTCAGGAGAGGGCTGCTGCACCATGTGGGAATGACCGGGGATCGAACTCTTGCTGCAGTGGCTGTGGAGAGCTTCATAGTTTGCGTCTTAACCCCTTGCGCCACCAGTGAGGCGCTGGCTGAAATAGTTCTATTGAATTTCCACTTTCTGCCAGAAGGTGGCAGCATTGCCAAACAGCAGGAAGCTCCTTGGTGATGCCAGACCCTGCTTTTGGGGTCCAGTGGAATTGCAGGCAACATCTCTCCCCCAACTCTGCTCTCCTGCTGCCTTCTCCCATCTCTCCCTTGCTCCCCTCTTCATCTTCCTCCTTGCTGGGTTAACCTGGAAGGCGCTGGGAGACATGGGGAAATGGCGAAGGGGTTCACCCTGGTTTCTCTTATATCCTCAGGTTAGAATCTCTCACTTACAAAGGCCCTTGATCTCGAGACTGAGTCCCTTAAAGATCTCTGGGAGCTGAGGCCTGAATTATGGGGAACGAGAAGCTATTTTCAATGTTTCAGAAAAGCTTTGACTGGTAAAATGTCCACTGCTTAATGCTGGAATTATGGATTCTGGGATGACTCTGGTTGTCGCATGCTAAGCAAAAGCGCAGGTGGACAGTTTAAACGTCTTTCGATAAGTGGGGAAATATTGTTTCTAAATAAATTCAGCCAAACAATTAAATTCTTTCAAAATAGTGGCAGCCTGGCCAACATGTACGGAAGCAGGGGTGGTGGTGGGGCTGGGGGAGAGCCTGCCTTCTTGGTGGAAACGGAGATTGTCGTCAGGCCCTAAGGAGGCAGCTGTGCTTGAGGCGGTGGGGACAGGGCCAAGGATCCGGATCTGGAGCTGCCGGAGAGCGACTCCGTGACCTCCGGTGGAAGCTCACATTCTCTGAGCTGCATTCTTCTTATCTTATTGGGTTGTTGCTGGATCGGGTTAAATACTTTATATAAAGAACCCGTCGGAGTTCCTGACATGCAGTTAATGCTCAATGAACTTTTACTGAATAAATTGAACTGAAGGTACCAGTAACAAGGCGGACCTGAGGTCATGGCTCACGGAGACTCGAAGGCAGAGGGAAGAAGAGAAGAATGTGGTTCTCTGGCCCGGGACATTTCCATGACTATTTAAAGCCATTTTGCATGTCTTGGGTCATTGAACAGGACCCATGTCCCCTTCCCGGGCACGGGCTGGCACGAGTGGGTACCGCTTTCCTCACACAGTGGCCCCAAGTGCTCTGAGCGGGACCCCGCAGCCAGGGGCACGTCTTGCTTTTAATCTGCGCCCCCTCCTCATGCTAGACGCAGCGAGACAGCGATTTGCTGCCGTCTGTTATCTTTTCCCATTTCTATAGAGCTGTCCTCAAACGGAGAGCCTCACGAGACACAGGGGGGATGTGAACATGAATGTGTGGGCCCTGGACACTGTCAGCCTCCTGGCCCTGCCTCTGGACAGCAGCTCCTGACAGGAGGGCTCAGTGCCCTGTCGTGTGGGTCTGCCCGTGGGTGACATGAGTGTCCTCACAAGAGGACGGACGGCTTTCCCCAGAATGAATGATTAAAAAGAAGAGAGACAGAGACAGAGAAGGGAGGTAGAGGTATAGATGGGGGGGGGGGTGGGGGGGGAGAGAGAGAGAGAGAGAGAGGTCAAGGAGAGAGAAAAGGAGAAAATCCTGGATTCTTTTATGACCTAGGCGGCACACACTGTTAGAAGTTAGCCACCAGGCCCAACTCCCAGTGATGCTCCATCTTTTTATTTTTATTTTATTTATTTATGTACACAAGAGTTGGGGTATAGGCCAGAGTTGTAGGGTTGGGGGGGTGAGAGGACTCACCAGAGACAGAGTGGGGAGCAGAACAGGAGGATCCACTGAACTACGCTGCTGAAGGGAGCAGCGGGCGAGACGGGAGAGGTCTGCTGTGCCGTGTGGGTCACCTCCCTGGCCAGGGATCGAACTCATGCCGCAGTGGCTGGCCATAGCTTGAGAGTGCTGAGACTTAATCTCTTATGCCGCCAGGGAGGCCTGAAGCTCCATCTTTTGAAGGGAGGCCTGTCAAAGAATTTGTGGACTTAAGACCACTACACGGACGCCTGTCCTGTACATCTTCTGGGGTGGTGCTTCCTTCGGGGTGCAGAGCAGGCCCTGGTGCCCCTACGCTCACTCCTTCATTCACTTGACAGATCTTTATTGACCCCCATACTTGCTGACCATCCCAGCATTGAGTCATTTCACTCTTGGGATCCTGGAAAGGGTGAAAAAAGACTTTCCACTTCATAAAACTTCCAAGGGGCTATTTTCTAGAGTAACCAAGAAATAGACCATCTAACCAAGGTGCAATCCAAGCAACTGCAGATTATGGAGGCAGTTGTACTTGATTCGAGTGTATTCTGGGTCTCTTTTTATTTTGGAAATCCTTTGGCTTTTGTAATGGTTGCCTAGCAACCAGAGCTTCGCTCAGTTCACACCATGAGCGTTTGAGCAAGTTGCTCAATAACATTAAAATTCACTGGGTTTCCCAAGCAGCCAAGAAACACTGGCTGCTGAGCCCAGGGCCTCCTGGCAGTGCAGAGGGTGGGCATGGAGGTGGGAAGACCCTGGGAGCATGTCTGTCTGGGGTTGTGGGGACAGATGTGCACACACAGCTGGTCTCTCACCTTCTAGGTGGCCAAGAATGACATGGTTTGCAGCCGAGAAAGGACAGCCTCTGTTTTCACGTGCCTGGACACTTGCTCCAGCAGCATCTGTACTGAGTCGGGAATGAGTCAGAAAACACAACTCGCTTGTTTGCGAGTAACTTAGAGTCTCACATCTGTGAACATTCGACCCTTGTATGATTAGAAGCTATAAATTTTGGTGATGTTGGCACATGGATAAGTCCAATCCAGCTGCTTCCCCAAATTTGTGCCAGCTCACAACAAGAAAGTCTGATTACAAGCCTTTCTTCTATGTTTTGAAATAAATTAAATCCACTAGACATTTATTGAGCACACGCTGTATACAATCTCTGTGTAGATGTTGTCGAAGTGAAAAAAATAGCCATGTGTGGTCTCTCGTTCATTCATTAGATCGATACATATTTATAAGGGTGCGATTTGCCAGGTACTCTGCTAGGCATTCGGAATATAGATATAGATTAAATGGATGTGTTCCCGTGGGAGTCATGATGCAATGGGCAAGAGAGATAAACTCCCCTCATTTTTTTTAAAGATTTATTTATTTATGCATATAAGAGCTGGGGTGCAGGCTAGAGATGCAGGGGGTGAGAGGATTCACCAGAGACAGAGTGGGGAGCAGAACAGGCAGAACTGACTGAAATACATTGCTGAGGGGAGTGGTGGGCGAGTCAGGAGAGGTCTGCTGCACCATGTGGGTTGCTCCCTGGCTGGCTGGGGATTGAACTCATGCTGCAGAGGCTGCACATTGCTTCATAGTGCGGTGCTTACCCCCTCGCGCCACCAGGGAGGCTATCCCCTAGTTTTTATGGGACAGAAGGAAAGGGAGACTCTCATGGTCAGAGAGGATTCTGACATCTACATAGGAAATGCAGAGTCACTAGGATCCATATTTCTGGCAGCTTTGCTGTTAACGCCATCCAGGACTTGTGGATTCTTACCTTACAGATTCACTTACAAGCCATACACGCCCAAGATGTCTGGTTGGGCTACGGGAAATGAAACAAGAGCACAAATCCCACCCTTCCTCACAGTGATTATGTCAATAAAGCTCCATCTCTTCCCAAGCCTGCCCCTCAACCCTTCAGTCCCATGCAAGGAAGACTTTGCAAATTACCAAGGCCTGAACATGGCAGGGCATCCCATGGGGGGTCATTGAAGGCTTGTGAACAGCGGAGAGAATTGGTGAATGGTATGATGTCTGTAAGATGAACATGCAGATGGGGGCAGGGGTCATTGGAATGGAGTGAAAATAAAATCAAGGAATAAATTAAAAGATATCTATCTATCTATCACCTATCTATCATCTATCTCTCTTACTGATTAGCTGTCCTTTCCTATTTGGGTGCAAATGTGGCTGCTTCTCTGTTTTGCTTTGGGGAACCATCCCTTGCACTCATTTAATATGGCTTGGATGGGTTTATGTCGCCCCCACTTGGGGGCTGGGACAGGTGGACTAAGTCTGACCAGTGAGAAGACTCCAAGTACATGATTCTCAAGCCAGAAATTATCATTTACAGAATTTTTGTTGGAACTCTGATTGAGATGCCCTCTTACCAATGGGACTGCCCATTAATAGGATATAAGCCCCAAACTGTGTTTGCCATTAACGAAGAAAGTATGAAAGAGTGTGGGCTTAGCCCAGGGGAGTAGAGCAGAGACATAGAGAAGGATATTAGGAAGTGATGAAGTCCTGGATTCATCCTTGCCTGAAGCCTACTTTAATTTACATTTTCCAACAAATTTTCTACTTTACTGAAAGGAATTTAATTGGAATTGCTGTCATTTTTGCAAAAAGAGCCCTTGCTAACACTGCTCCATATTTAATACAAGTAAGCAGCATCAAGGCTTAAATAAAGTAAAATAATTGAAACAAGGGAAATTTTGAGGACCACAAAAGAATATGGTGGGCAAAGGGGAGAGGGAGGGGGCAGTAAGTCTTCACATCTCAAACCTGGTGATTAGGAGGATGGTGTCTCCTTAAGTGAAATAAGCAGGTTGGGAACATGGTCTGGAATGAGACAAAGGCAAGAAACCCATTGCAGATGAGCTGAGCTCCCCCAGCTGACAGGCACCTAACCAGTAGCAGGGAACTTGGGGTTGAAGCAGGGGAAGCAGCCCTTTTCTAAAATGGAGGCTTCAATTAAAGAAATAAAACCATGAGGACAATCACAAGGGTGCAGATGGGGTAAGCATGTCTTCGTTTGCTTAGGCTGCCATGATGCATACCACAGGCTGAGTGCCCTGACAGAAATTTACTTTCTCACATTCGTGGAGGTTGAAAGTCTAAGATCTTGCAAGAGACACGCTCTATACGACTCTTTGTCCTTTTACACGTATTGAATTACTTTATGGCACAGAATGTCATCCGTCTTGGTGAGGGGTCCATGTCATCTTGAAAGGGGAATCCAGCTGCTCCTGGATATTGTGTCCTATAAACGTCTATTTGGTCTAGGTGGTTGATAGTGTTCAAGATTTCCAAATGCAGTCTCTTCTACCAACCGTGGAGAGATAGATATGGAAATTGCAGGCTGCCATCGCTGAATTTCTGTGTATCCTTTTGGTTGCATTACTTTTTCCTTTGTAGAGTTTTTGGCTGTCATCAGTGGAAGAGCTAGACCTGGCTCAGTTCACTCCATCAAGCCCAGCATTGGGAAGTTCTTGTCTTTCTCCTCCACTAGAAGGGGGTCCTTTGAGGCAGGCCTGCGTGCTCTCAGCTCAGTGCCCTTTTTCCTAAAATGAACTGTACGACTCTTTAAGGACACTCATGGGCAAGATCTTATCCTGCCACAATGTGCTCGTTTTCTAAGCAGGGGATGCAGGACATGGATTATTACACATGAACACAAATGAATTTGTGTGGCTGATAAAATGCCAAATGCATGAATTTGCAGCCTTTTTAGGGAGAAAATTTCTGGTTTCATTTCCGGAATCCTTGACATGGCTCATGTCAGACATTTATTAGGACACAGAAGTAACGCGGCTCTGTACGGATTATGAAAGAGGATCCTGTGACTTTATAGGGACTCGTGCTCTCACAGACCTCCACTGTCGGGAGGGAGCCGGAAGCACGGACTTTTGGACGAGTTTGCTCACAGCTGACTCCGACCCACGAGAGCACAGCAGCGGCCGGCTTGCATGCTGGTCACATGTCCACTGCCCTGGTCAGTTCTCAGCATCACAGCTAAAGCTGCTGATGTGACACGTCATGAGTGGCAACAGAAGTGGCAACAGAAGTGTGGTGACTGTTAGTTTGCCAGGGCTGTTGTAATAAGATACCACAGACTGGGTGATGTAAACAATACAAGTTTATTTTCTTGGCTAGGAATAGAAGATCAGGGCTTTGATAGGTTTGGTTTCTGTTGATGTCTCTTGTCCTTGGCTTGATCACCCTTTGCTGGGTGCTCACATGGTTTTTCATCTCTCCGTGTGTGCATCCCTGGTCTCTCTCTGCATGTCTGAATCTCCTCTTATAAATACACCACTCGGATTGGATGAAGACTCACCCATATAACTTAATTTTAATTTAATTGCTTTTTTAAAGGCCTTGTATCCAAATACAGTCTCATTCTGAGGTACTAGGCATTAGGATTTCAGACATAGGAATATTGAGTGTGGGAGGTACAATTTAGAACACAATAGTGACTAATTAGAAAATCAGCAAATATAGGATTACATCAATGACAGCTCAAATTAAAAAAGATTATGAAATTTCAAAAGTATATAATGGAATTTTGGAAAAAAGCATCTTATCTTATGGATGCCTTTTGTCTGGGATCTTTCTAACTTTAGAACTCTCTCTAAATAAACGTTCAGTTAATGTGGTGTTTCCAAGATTCAGTCATCCCTGAACCCACCTGTCCTTTTATTTGTTGAATATTTTTAGACTGATTCTCTTCTTTTAAATGAAAATAGTCAAACTATTTTAGATC
This sequence comes from Talpa europaea, assembly GCF_964194135.1. Classification (NCBI taxonomy): domain Eukaryota; kingdom Metazoa; phylum Chordata; class Mammalia; order Eulipotyphla; family Talpidae; genus Talpa; species Talpa europaea. The sequence goes on from NC_140069.1 coordinate 7,703,414, forward strand.
ACTACCAAAATGGCAAATCAGTGCCATTTTCTATATCTAGATGGCAACAACAAAACATTAACAGAGTAAAAGTAAGACATTATTAAGTTTTCTCTTGCCAGCCAGAGAGGAGCATGAAACATGTTCTGTTTTTGTAATATGTGATGCCCGTTGGGAAAGACATTGGATGGATGGATACATGGATAGATAGGTAGATGGATGGATGGATGGATGGTTGAGTGGATGAATGTGCAGATGGATGAATGGAGTGGATGGGCAGATGGTAGGACAGAGGGCTAGATGATGGATGGATGGATGATGGATGGATGAGTGGATGGATGGACAGACGGATAGATGGATAGATGTCTGGCTGGTTGGCTGGCTGAATGGGTAAACGGATCAATGAACGAGTCAATAAGAAAAGACTATTTCTCTTTATTCAGTAAATCAAGATTATATGAGTCTCTGTCCTAGGATGGGACCCACATTGTCTCTGGAGTCACCAAGTCTATGGAAGAGAGGCTGTCTAGACCCTCATGGTGCTTTGACTTGACAGCTCCATGTAGAAGAGCAGAACCAATCTTTACCTGAGAGCAGGTTTTGATGGGGCTAAAGCTGGGATAAGAGGGCACCTTGAAAAGCTGTACAGTACAAAGACTGTTAGAGATCAAGGCTGTTGCTGGCTGCTGTGAGCTGTCTCTCTCTGTCCAGCCTCCCAGGGATCCCGCCCCTTCAGGTTGACCTCAGCTGGGATGGCAGTGTGCGCTGCTTCAGTGATGTGTCGGAGCCATCTCTTAGTAATGTCACTGTCTGTTCCAAACATCTTTACTTAGCATTTAGTGAGAGCCTGACCTTTTCCCACCCGAGGCCATTAGTTATATCAGTGCCTCTGTGTGTGCTCTTAGCCAGAATAAATCCCCCCTGAGTCAGGGGCAATAGATCATGGGCTGATCATTTACGGCCTATAAATTAAAGGCTGGCTGGCAAATCTGGCTTCGGTGCCTGGCTGCTGGCTCCTTAGATACACAGTGTCACTCTTTTATCGGGGGATGGTGGGAGCAGACTGTTTGGTCTCCTTCTGAACCCCCTGAAAGACAGTATTTACTGGCTATGGAAATACCTTCACCACATGTTTATTTCTTCGAGACACTCTGCCCCCAGCTCATTGGCTCCTTGTTCTTGTCTCTGTCTCGAGCTGTCTGGGCATTTCATAGCTTGGGTGGGACGCTCTCCACATTTCCAAGGCTCCTCAGTGGCAGCAGAATACTCTTTTAAAAAACCCACCACACCCAGAGTGTTTGGGGTTTCATTATGGCAAAGGGTGGCTGTCTTCAGCGCTCTGGAGGGCGCATTCCTGAGACAGGGCGTGTTCTCTCTCCTCGGAGGCCACAAAGCCCCATTGACGGCTGGGAGTCCCATCCCTCTCCTCGAGAGACTTGGCGCCACTCTCGGGCACCCGCCTCCCCGCAGCCGGCCGTCACATCACCTTTGAAAACAGACACACGGCTGCCTGTGCGGCTCAGGTCTCTGATGAGCAATGACTGTAGGGAGATGGGTCCCGGACACATCTCCGCTAGATTCAGATATTGGAAAATTTTGCTATCTCCTTATCACCTAACCAGCCCTGAGATGCCTCTGTGAGCTCAGATGATGGTCCAGAAGGCGGGGGAGCAAGTTGGAAGAAGCCCGTGGCAATCGTGGGGTGGCAGGGCTGTGGATGTAAAGGATATGAGAGGCCATCTGGCCTGACGTGTCCCCAGATTCAAGACACCCCACCCTGGCAGTGCTGAGAAATGTTACCAGCCTCGAGTGTCGCCCTGCCTGGATCCCAGGCTTGGAAAGCTGCTGCTAGTTGCTAGTTGGAGCCTCTCAAGCTCATCTGCGCCTCCTCTCGCTGCTGGCCAAGCTCCCTTGACTCGGCCGTCACAGGGCAGGAGAGTTTTTAGAAACTAGATGAGTGGGATGGAATTGAACTTCCACTTGGGCCGCTCCACTCATGCCCATCTTTGTCCAGTTATCACGGCACCGGCCACCCACCCTTCCTTCGCGTCCAAGGCATTGCTTTCAAACTGTAGACACTGCCCGCCTGCCTTGTGGCAAGGTCTCCCTGGGGCTCGTTGCCTCATCCCTGAGCCCCCACTCGGTGCTTCACGTCTTGCCAGGTGCCAGCAGCCCTCCTGGATCTAGACTTGCCTTTCCGGGTGTATATGGCTCCTGATTTCCATCCCCTGAGGCCGCTCTGTGCTGGCACCACCCACAGGTGGGTATGCTCTGCCTGAGGTGGCTGCAGCACCCGATGCCCCCCGGGGACGTGCTGCGGTCACGCGCGAGATGTTAATTTCAAATCGGAGACTGTCCTGGGCATCCGTCTATCTGATCCCGCTCCGCTAAGCAGGGCTCCTCTTTTTTTTTTTTTTAATAATAATTTTTATTTTTATATTCCCCATACAATTGCAGCCCCCCCATTCTGACCCCAATCCCTCCCCTCCCGCCACCCACCCCCCCAAAAGTGTCTCTGGTTCATAGTTTTTTGTTGATTTTGATTTTCACTTTCTTATAGTTATTAATTTTCCTGGTCCCTTATTTAAGTTTTCTAGATTCCTGCTATGAGTGAGACCATCCGGTATTTTTCTTTTTCTTTCTGGCTTATTTCGCTGAGCATGATCCCTTCCAGCGCCATCCATGTTGCTGCAAATTGCATGTGTTTATCTTTTTTGAATGCTGAGTAATATTCCATGGTGTATACATACCACATCTTCTTGATCCAGTCATCTATTGTTGGGCATTTGGGCTGTTTCCCAAGCTTAGCTATTGTAAACAGTGCTGCTATAAACATAGGGGTGCAGGTGCTCTTTGGAATTGATGTTTCTGTGTCCTTTGGGTAAATACCTAGGAGTGGAATTGCTGGATCATATGGAAGCTCTATGTTTAGTAGGTCCAGAAATCTCCACACAGCTCTCCATAGTGGTTGGACCAGTCTGCACTCCCACCAACAGTGCAGAAGAGTTCCTTTTTCTCCACACCCTCGCCAACATTTGGTGTTGCTAGTTTTTTTAATATGTGCCATTCTCACTGGTGTAAGATGGTATCTCATGGTAGTTTTGATTTGCATTTCCCTGATGACAAGTGATGTTGAACATTTTTTCATATGCCTGTTGGCCATTTGCATTTCCTCTTCAGAGAAGTTTCTTTTTAGCTCTTCTGCCCATTTTTTGACTGGATTATTTTCTTTGTTGTTGTTGAGTCTCATCAGCTCTTTGTAGATTTTTGTGATCAGTCCTTTATCATTAGTGCTGTGTGCAAAAATGTTCTCCCAGTTGGTGGGGTTTCTCTTTGTTTTGGTTATTGTCTCTTTTACTGTGCAGAAGCTCTTTAATTTGATGTAGTCCCAGCTGTTGATCTTTGCCTTCACTATCACTGCTTTGGGTGATGTGTCTGTAAAGATGTCTTTGATGTGCATATCACGTAGTGTTTCGCCTATATTTCCTTCTATGTATTTTATGGTTTCAGGTCTTATGTCTAGTTCTTTAACCCATTTTGAGTTGATTTTTGTGTATGGTGTGAGGTAGTGGTCAAGCTTCATTCTTTTGCATGTAGCGACCCAGTTTTCCCAAAAGCAGGGCTATTCTTAAGCACGTACTGAAAAATAAGGACGAGCCTCCTAAGGAGCGAGTGTGTTTCATGGTAAAATGTGCTATGCACTGAGTAAGTAAGTGCTACTGGGCAGACCCTTGGTCTGTATTTCATGTGCATCAGATTCTGCAAAGCCTGCTGGGTAGGTCTCCTCCCCCCCACCCCCCTCTCCTTTCATCATCTAATCAGTCTGGAGGCACCTCTGTTTTGTACAAAGAGGCAGCACATGGGCCTCCTCATCCTCCTTCTTCCCCTCGCTGTTTTCTGAGCTGCGTGATCTGAGCGCAGGGATGGAGCCCCTGAGCACCTGAATTGAAATTCCAATTTACCACTTTCTAATTAGGGAACTTGGACAAGCTGCTTATTGTCTTCATGTCTCAGTTTTCTTATTCAGGGGCAGGGACTGCCGGCTCGCACTAGGGCTGTATGCATTCAACACACTTAGAACCACGCCTGGTGAGGTCTAGAGGCCAGGTCCTGAGAGGCTAAGTCACTGGCCCAGCCAGACCGAGAAATGGTGAGACCTGGACTTGCAGAAAGCCCCTCCAGGCCTCACTGTCCCTTTCTCTCCCTCTATGTCACAGTCTCTCTCTGCATCTCATGCCCCCTCTGCTAGCCTGGAAGCCCTGGGGGTGAGCATGGGTGATACCTTACCTGACACTCTTTGCAACAATCAAATGCCTTGTTTTCATTGATTTTGAATGAATCACCTTTCATCTGTAAAGCCATGCTATTTACCTGCTTGTCAAGGAAAAAAGTCTCTGGTATCTTGGTGAAGGGGATGGAATTGGCTTTGGGAGCACCACATGTGAGATCAGGCTCTGCCCCTGCCCAGCTGGGTGACCCTGGGCAAGTCAGCAAATCTCTTCTGTCACTGGCTTTCTCTACCATATAAGAAAGATGATCAGATCTACCAGGCATTCAGTTAAATGACGGGCCAACCTCTGGAAACTGTGGCTCTCTCATCTGGAAAGTGGGACCGTTACACCTGCTTGCAAGGGTCAGTGCGTGGAGGGCAGCCCCTGCCAACACAGAGCACCCACTCAGCGGGGCAGGCTGCCTTCACCATCATCCTTGATGTTGTGTGCAAGTGCAGGCAATGGTGGCATTCCTCTGACAAAGGACCTCAGCGAAGCCGTCTGTGCTCTCCCCTCCGCTCCCAGACAGATGCATGGATTGGCAAGAGGTTGCCCAGCATTAGCGCTGAGTATGGCTGCAAAGCAGATTTTTCCTTTGCCTGCAGATAACTGCTCTCCAGGGGGCCTCAAACCCGTGACCTTGTCTTCATTAGCCGTGTGAACTGGCTAGCCTGTCTGTCCTTGATAATAATTCCTGCCAGGTCACAAAGAATTTCTTACCCCATGAGTCTTGGGTTAATACCAACCTTTGACCCTATTCACTTAAAAGGTAATAGCAACAGGAGTGTTCATTCATTTATCCAGCAAGCATTTATTAGGGGACATTCTTGGTTCTTGGTTTCTTGGTTCATTAGGACTCAGTGTGGTGGCTGCCAACGCTCTCAGGCTGTTACATTCTTCCCCAGATAAGAATGAAGTCAAATATCGGGGTCCCCTTGTATTTGGGTCATACGTCCCTTTTTCTCTTCTCTCACCACTCAATCGAATCAGAAACACACATTAAAAGGCCTCGGAGCTGATGACTGAGAAAGCTCAGGACCTGAATTTCCCCTTCCTTTATGATCCCATTATTGGCTTGATGGGTGAGGAGCCTGTGAGGGAGGGGCGGCCAGCAAGCCCCCCTGACAGATGCAGGACATATCCCAGCCCCTGGAGGACATGGCACTTCCTCAAACTGCAGCTCTGCACAGTTCAGTCTAGTCCAGCAAGTTTTGGGTTAGTGCCCCACTGCTCATTCATTCAGAGTTTCATGCAGTCATTCATCAAACATTTCACGGGTGTGGTGTATCAGCACTGGACTGGACTGTGTACTGGGCTGGGTAGAAAATACACCTATAATCCTTACTCTGCCTGAAAGCTAGTGGAAAATACCATCAGCATTTGCAAGACATGCATAGGGTAGGGGGAAGCAAATTTACTCCATTTATGATTCCTGTGTTTATTCATCTAACACTTATTTACTAATAATCAACGGTGTGCCATGCTCTGCTAGATGCTGTGGTGGAGATGAACCACAGAGACATTACCTCAATCATCATGGACACTCGACTGGTAGCCTTGTATGAAGTGGTCAACTATCTGGAAAAGAGATGGACATTTTGCTGGAGATATTTTGAAAACTGGCCAGGGGGGTGGAGAGTAGGGATGAGGGGGGAAAATGACAAGAGATGAGGCTGGGGATTTAGGAACGGACCAGGCCACGCAGCTTCAGCAGGCACTGATAAAATTTGGATTATTATTTATTTTTTTTTTGAGGGCAGAGAAACTGTTGTGGGGTTGGAAGCTGGTGCCAGCACATTCCAGCCTCCTGTGTGTCTCTGATGTGTCAGCCTGTGCTCCGAGGATGTGCATAGTCCAACAAGTGGATGTCATCCTTCCTTAGTTGAGAAATTCATCCAACACTTACAATCACCACAATACTGTGGCCATCACAGCAGCAGGCAGCCACCTGAAAGCAACTGATGACTCCAGTGTGTGGAACAAACAATGTTCATGAATGTTAGGCGGGGAATCGCATGAGAGATGGAGGCAGAAACCCCTGGGTGGGGTAAGATGTGAGTGAGGCTTGCATTGGAGATGGAGAATGCTCAGTGGATGGGAAAGTCGGATAAGCAGGTGCAAGCTCTGCCCTTTTGTGCTCATCACAGGTGGCCCCTCCTGGTGAACTAGACCCAGTGACCGTCAGGGAGGTGGTCCAGGCACCAGCAGCTGGCAGAGCACAGGACACCTGCCCTCACCCTGCTCTGGGTCACCAGCTTCTGTCTTTGCTTAGGAGCTCTCTCTGGGCCTCAGTTTCCCCATCTGTAGCATGAAGGGGCTGAGCAAGATGGCTTTGGTTGGGGGGGGGGGTCAATTCTTTCCTGTGCTTTTATTCTGTGCTCCTCACCTGTGGCCAGCAGCCCCTGACATCCTACTGTGCCCCACATGTGTCACCTGCCTCGCTCCTCCACCTGCCTTCCCTTTAATTCCCAGGTCTGTCCCGGGGCCCCGGAATCATTGGCTCATTTCATGCTTGGGGTCCCAGGCCCTCTCCTTCTTACAACCAAATTCACCTTTCTGGGTCTCACTGAGAAATGGACTTGAGGATCTTTGTATCATCTTGGAGTTAAAATCTAACTTCTAAAATTGAGTTATTTTAGTAGCCAAAGGCACAGGTCAATCAAGAGAAAGGTTGCCTCATCTGTCTTTAATTATAACTGATTTAAAACCTGGATTTTTTTATTCCAACCAACACAGCTCTAGGATGGAGGAGGATGCATGATTCACATGGGACTTTAAGCTGAGACTAGAAACTTCAGGGCAAGATGTCCTCGGTGGGGTGGGGTGGGGTGGGCGGCGAGGACTGGAGCCTCCAGGGTAACCTGTTCATTCTCTCTGGCCATTTGGCCTATTTCCTCTGAAGATGCTGAAAAGCAGGTCTTTGCTCTTTTTCTCCTTTTTGCCTGACCACATTTTTTTTAATAATAAATTTTATTTTTATATTCCTCATACAATTGCAACCCCCCCATTCTGACCTCAATCCCTCCCCCCTGCCCCCCACCCCCCATAGAGTGTCTCTGGTCATAGTTGTTTGTTGATTTTGATTTTCACTTTCTTATAGTTATTCATTTTCCTGGTCTCTTATTTAAGTTTTCTAGATTCCTGCTATGAGTGAGACCATCCGGTATTTTTCTTTTTCTTTCTGACTTATTTCGCTGAGCATGATCCCTTCCAGCGCCATCCATGTTGCTGCAAATTGCATGTGTTTATCTTTTTTGAATGCTGAGTAATATTCCATGGTGTCTATGGACCACATCTTCTTGATCCAGTCATCTATTTTTGGGCATTTGGATTGTTCCCAAAGCTTAGCTATTGTAAACAGTGCTGCTATAAACATAGGGGTGCAGGTGCTCTTTTGAATTAATGTTTCTGTGTCCTTTGGGTAAATACCTAGGAGTGGAATTGCTGGATCATATGGAAGCTCTATGTTTAGTAGGTCCAGAAATCTCCACACAGCTCTCCATAGTCTGACCACATTTTTTAAAAGATTTATTTATTTATGCATACAAGAGCTGGGGTACAGGCCAGAGGCACGGGGGCAGTGAGAGGATTTACCAGAGACAGATTGGGGAGCAGAACAGGCAGACTGACTGAATTCACTGTTGAAGGGAGCAGAGGGAGAGACAGGAGAGGTCTGCTGTGCTGTGTGGGTTGCTCCCTGGCTGGCCGGGGATCGAACTCGTGCTGCAGAGGCTGCGGATTGCTTCATAGTGCGGTGCTTAACCCCTTCCACCACAAGGGAGACCCCCCCCCCCCCCGGCCACATATTTCCATGACAGCTGAGAACTTGGAGACCTCTAGGGCTCCTGGGCATGCGTGGAGCCCCAGCAGGCAAGGAGGAGCTCAGCAGGGGAGGTCCTGGGGGGCCAGGGCTGGATCAGGCAGGAAGTGGGCATAGGGAAAAGGCACCAAGCAGGGGCAGAAACTGGGGCCAAGTGAGGCAGGAAGGGAAGCTGGGGGCTTGCAAAGCCAAAAATGGCAGTGCCAACCGGGGGGCTCAGTGGGTTGGTGGAACACAAGTCTGATTTTCTCAGGTGCTTGCAGAGGTTCGAGACCTGACTGGACCTTCAGGCTGTCGAGATGAAGATGCTGGAGGTTGCCTGGATGTGGGGGCTGCTGCGAGGACTTGGGAGAACACTGTGACCTCAAAACCGAGGGCTCATCTGCCCGATGCACATCAGTGCCAAAGATCTACCCCTTTGGGGTTTGGGAGAAGAAGGGCTGTTCATGCACAGCTGGGTCAGCAGGAGGTTGAGCCCCAAGACTCAGATCAGTCCCTCCCAAAATGAGGGGAACAGGCTTATATTTGGGGACATGGATTTGGGAGAACAAGAGTCGAGCTTCACTGGCTGGGGTGCAGAAGTAGGGGCTCAGCAGAAAGTCATTGGGTGAAGCGCGCAGGGGGAGGGGGTGAAGAGGGCAGGGCAGGGGACAAGCGGGCAGGTGGCTGAGGACCTCAGTGGGTGGTCGATGGCTCTCCTCTGTCTGTGGCCAGGCCCTGCCTACACGTGGACAAGGGCTGGGCTGGAGCGGCCAGGTTTTCTGAGCTGGAGCAGCAGAACTGCTCTGGCAGAAGGGGTGAGTCCGGCTGAACCGAAGGGGCCTCATGCTGTCTAGTTTAAGGACCAGGCTGAGCAACAGAACGTGCTTGGAACTGCGTCACGGCCGCGCTCTGGGCAGAAGGCAGGCAGGAGGGACGTGGGGTGGGTGTAGCTTTGGGCCTGTTTTCCTCACTCATGCAGTGTCAAGCTGAGGTAGGAGGCCTTGGAGGCGGTGGCCCAGAACAGGGCAATGTTTTCCATGTGCAGTTGAGGGGGGTCAACTACACAGTCCCCAAGGGGTGCTTGGGAGACACCCAGCTCCCAGCCGCCTCCCCCAACCCAGTGATTGGGCTGTGCACCGAAGATTTAGAGGCAGATGGGACCTAGCAGAAGCTGCGAGATGGGACCTAGCAGAAGCTGCGCCGTGTCCCCTCCAGGAGAAAGAGCCAGCACAGGGCTGAACTGGCTTCAAGGACCCTGGGTGGGGGGTTTCAGGCCGCACGGGCTGGGGAGGGGCTCTTTGTCTTGGGGCACCCCTGACAGCACAGCGTGGGGGCTCCCATAGGAGTGTCCCTTCCCCCCCTTTCGCCCTCCCTTGCACGCAGCCAGGATGCTGGATGTTGGTGATTGGCCTGATTCCCAGTGGTGCCTGGAGCTCAGGGGTCTTTCTGCAGATCCGGGGCACCACCAACTCTGGGGCTCACTCTCTGGTCCCTAGACCCCCACCCCACCCTCGCAGCTGGCCAGCGTGCCTGTGCCACCCCTTCCCCAAGCTGTGTAGCCCCATCCTGGCCTCCTTCCAGGCCCCCATGGGGGATTGACCCCCTCTCCTGGCCGGGTCTCGGGAGGTGGTGTCGGCCCTCAGCTGGGCCCAGCTGTCGCAGCCTGGGAAGGGCCCTGCTCTTCGCGTCTCCATTTGTTCCGGGATCGACCTCCATGTTCACTTCAAGGTTTTTAGACCACCCAGGACTTCGGGCCCTGAAATGTTCTTGGCTCCAGACACAGCCATGGGAAGCAGTCGCGGTGGGCAGGCCTGGAAGGCGCAGGGGCCTCGGGGCCGTGTGGCTTGGAGTTCGGCTCTGATGGGCCGTTACCTTGGACGAGTCCGTCCTTGGCCAACCCAGCCCTTGTCCTCACAGTCTCCTCCATAGGTCGGCGCGAAGATCAAAGAAACGCTGTGCACAGTGTCTTAGCTCTGCATGCCACCCTGGGAAGGGTGGACGAGGCAGTTTGTTGCCAGCATGAAAACCACAGCGTGAGACCACGGTGCATCCAGAGAGAGCACAGAGCAGGGTGAGGGACCCCCTTCAGCTGCAGGACAACCCCTGCTCCCCACTGCCCTCCTCCACCTTCGCCCCAGACTCCCCTGGTGCACCACCACCCCCTCAGTCTCGGCCTCTCTACCCAGAGTTCAGCCCCTGGGTCACCAGTTCTTGCTTATTATCCTTGGGGAGCGTGGAGGGGGCATGGATGCTGGGGCTCATGAAAGTCCCTTTTGTGAGCAGAGGTGGGGGCAGAGATGGGGCGGGGCGGCGCAGTGGTGGGAGGAGACTCCAGTTTAAGAATGAGACATGCACCACGTTTCTCTGTTCCCATTGGCCACCTCTTACTGCATGACTCCAGGGGGATATGATAGTCACAGGTTGTGTTTTTCTTAACAGAGCACCCTCAGAGAAAAGATTGGTGGGGTGACAACCCCTGTGGCCTTAGGCAAGGTCTCCAGCGCAGACCCCTAGCCCAGCCATCGCTACTGTTGGTGCGATAACAGCAGTGGTATTCCAGCGGGCAGGCGAGGGTTCTGACCTTGTTTCCCCACATTCCAGAAGAGGGTGAGGTGGTGGTGGTGCCCAAGTATTCCAGAGCAAAGGGCAGACTCCCAGCCAGGGGGTCTCAGACTCCCACAAGCTGGGGATAGGGGGCATGGCTGGGTGGGGTTCAAGCTATCAGCAGGCCATGGTAACAGAAACCCAAACATTATCTCTGGCAAACATTTGGTGTCAGCGCCAACTTCTGACATAAAAAGTCTAGTACTTAGAATGTGCAGGGCATAAGTGAATATTTTTAATTAAAGCTCAGAAAAACTGGGGCTTTCCAATAATTAGCCCATTTTGGAGAGGAGAGAGGACCTTGCATTTTTTTAGATTTATGTATTTATTTATTTTTTTTAAAGATTTATTTTTATTTATACAAGTGCTGGGGTACAGTCCATATGCACGGGAGGGTGAGAGGATTCACCAGAGATAGATCAGGGAACAGAACAGGCAGAAGGACAAATATACACTGTTGAGGGAAGCAGGAGAGGTCTGCTGCACCATGTAGGAATCTCCCTAACAGGCCAGGATCGAACCTGCACTGCAGAGGCTGCAGACTGCTTCACAGTGCAGCGCTCAATGCCTGCGTCACCAGGGAGGCCCCTAGATTTATTTTTATTTATTTATACATACAAGAACTAGGGTGTAGGCCAGAGGTGTGTGTGGGGGGGGCGGATAGTGATAGGATTCTCCAAAGACAGAGGGGGAGCAGAACAGGCAGACTGACTGAAATACACTGCTGAGGGGAGCAGCGGGCGAGACAGGAGAGGTCTGCTGCGCCATGTGGGTCAGTTCCGGGGATTGAACTTGTGCTGCAGTGGCTGGCAATAGCTTGATAGCACTGAGACTTTAACCCCTGAGCCACCAGGGAGGCCCAGGACCTTGCATTTTTAATGGAAAGAGTGATACAGCTGTTGAATGTACTATGTACTCACACAGACAACTCTTTTTTTGAGAACTCACTTAGTATGTTTATGATTTGTGTGGGAATATTAAGGCTGAGTCATTAGTATAGGAAAGAACAAAGGGTGTAGTTGATTTATAATATAAATCAAATGCTGAAAACTCAAGGTACTACAACAGGGTAATAGATGCTTTACATACGGAAGGGCGGGGCCGCGGAGGAGGGGCGGGGCCGGATCTGAAGCACAGAGCATAGCTGAGCAGCAGGCACAGAGAGAAGAGACCTTCTGCTGCACCACATGCGCTCTAGCTCCATGCCCCCGTACCGGGGCTCCCTCCCACGCTCCTTGCGGGTAGCTCCCTGGCCGGGGCTTGAACTCAAGCCACAGCGGTGAGAGTGCTGAGACTAACCCCTAGGCCATCCTGGAGGCCTCGCCAAGGGCTTCGTTAAATGGAGCCTTTAACCTTTATTAGGAGGCTTCAGGAGAACTACTGACAGCTGCTTCTCCAGCAAGTCAGAAGAGACTACGGCTGCCCTTCCCTTCCCTCAGTGATTATCACTGTCTCCTCCTCGGGCCCCTGGGCGCTGAGGGAAGATGGCTTTCAGCGGCACCTCCATGTCTTCATCGGTGACAAGAGGGGGCAAAGTATGGGGATTTTTCAATTCTAAAACAAGTATTTTTCATTGATGAATCAGAAGAAAAACCTACACAGTTCAGAAAGTAATCAGGATTGTACTGATCCAGAAAGATTTCTTTGGTGATGATCATGTGTAAAATCAATATTTAGAAGTTTCTAGAGATGTAAGTATGTAGACTTCTGATGTCCTCATAGAACAATGAATGCTCTTAGCGAGCTGAAGAGACTCAAAAAAACAAAGTAAATAACCCAGTCACAAAATGGGCAGAAGAGCTAAAAACAAACTTCTCCAAAGAGGAAATGCAAATGGCCATGGGGCATATGAAAAAATGTTCAGCATCACTTGTAATCAGGGAAATGCAAATCAAAACTACAGTGAGATACCATCTTACACCAGTGAGAATGGCACATATTAAAAAAACTAGCAACAACAAATGTTGGTGAGGATGTGGAGAAAAAGGAACTGTCCCGCACTGCTGGTGGGAGTGCAAACTGGTCCAACCATGATGGAAAGCTGTGTGGAGATTCCTCGACCTGCTAAAGACAGAGCTTCCATATGATCCAGCAATTCTACTCCTAGGTATTTACCCAAAGGACACAGAAACATCAATTCCAAAGAGCACCTGCACCCCTATGTTTATAGCAGCACTATTTACAATAGCTAAGCTTTGGAAACAACCCAAATGCCCAAAAATAGATGACTGGATCAAGAAGATGTGGTACATATACACCATGGAATATCACTCAGCCTTCAAAAAAGATAAACACATGCGATTTGCAGCAACATGGATGGCGCTGGAAGGGATCATGCTCAGCGAAATAAGCCAGAAAGAAGAAGAAAAACACTGGATGGTCTCACTCATAGCAGGAATTTAGAAACCAGCAAAGCACCTGTAGTCCATGACCCTAGTCTATCCTTTGCACTTGTTTTCTTCATGTTGTATAGAAGAAATGGATTAAGTAGAAGAAGCCATACATTTCTAGGCATTAAAGAATAGTTTGTGTGGTTGTTCAGAATCAACTTGGAAGGTGCAGTGATTTATCTCTCCATATCCTCCAGATATTTCTTAGCTCGTAAGTGTCTTCTAGTCCCACCGTCTCTTCTCCCATCAGTATACATTCTGTTTGCCTTCCTTGCTCCTAGAAGCTGCCCAAGGACATATGACAACATTCTAAGATCTTTCCAGGCCCTCCATGGATGGCAGTGGTTTCATATCACACTTAAAAAATCTCCTGAGGTTGTGACCAGAGATTCGTCCATTGTCGCTGCTCTCACAGACGCGCGAGGGCTCTGGAGCGGCGCTGGGAGGGGCGCTGGGGTCCAGCACAGAGGACGGAGGCAGCTGCCGGGGTCCTGGAGTCTCCTGGCCAGAGCCCGCCACACGCTGCCTCGGGGCGCCCCGGTGCTCGCGGAGGCGCCGAACTTCACACAGACAACTCTTGAAATAGCTCTTGGGCTTTATTTTCCAGATGATACAAGGCTCAGAGAAGTTAAGTAACATATCCAAAGACACACAGCAATGCAGAGGGACAGGATTCAAATACCAGGTCGGGGCTCTTTCTAGTCTATTGTGCTGTCTTTCAGAAGGGACACATTATAAAGAAGTAAGCTTATGCTTTTATTCAAATCTGTACTATTATTGCTACAAAAAATTGCCTAAGCTTAGTGGCAACACAAATTTAGTCTCTTGTAGTCTGGACATCAGACATTGGAGATGAGTCTTCTGTGGCTAGCCTGGGGGTGTCACAAGCTTCCAGAGGCTCTAGGGGAGACTCCCTTTCTTGCCTGTCCCAGATTTTAGAGGCATCCACATTCTTTAGCTCATGGCCTTAAACCACATCATTTCTCTCCCTCTGCAAACATCATCCAGATGCCCTTCTATCTGTGACCTTGTCCTCCTGCCTCCCTTTGAGAGGAACTGGGGATGACAGTAGGGCCACCTGCATAGTCCAGGATAATCCTCTCACCTTGAGACCCTTCACATGTCTCATCTCCCAAGTCTCTTTTGCTGTAATAAATTACAGGCTCCAGGAATGAGAACACGATAGCTGCGGGGCGATATTCAGCCCCAATACCTTGGGGTGTTTGATCACAGCTCTCTCAGAGTAATCTTCCCTTTTAAGACCATATTCTGCACTCACCACATGACAATAATTGCTTACGTGAGTTAAGTGCCCACTGTGTATCCTGCACAGTATTAAATTCTTTGCTACTTCCTCACTTAGCACACATCAGCTTTAAGAAGTCAGGATTATCATTATTTGCATTTTCCAGGGGAGAAAAATAACAGCTCAGAGAGGTTCAGCAAACTGCCCCCAATTACCCAGGACATGGCAGTCTGGAGCCTGCTGCCCGGCCCAGTGCCCTCGTCCTTGAAGCTGCAGCTCCTGAGTCTGTTTGACTGACTGCTGTATGCTCCCTGTGTGTCCTCATGGGGCAAGACTAGGAGGAAACGAAATAAACATGCTGTGCTGATAAAACCATAAAAAACACAAGCCAATAACTGATTAGGTATCCTAAGAGGGGCCCTTACATAGAAAAGAAGAGTTAAGCATGTCAGAGAAATTGAGAACTCTCCCAAGAATTAGCTGGCGTTTCTGTCTACTTTGCCAGTAAGCCAGAAATTAAGCTTTTTTTTTTTTTTTTACCAGAAGTTTCTAGATCCGAGGGTTAATGGTGACTGGCGTGCTCACGGGTGTGCTCTGTGGTTCCAGACCTGGCCCTTTAAATAGGTGGGTAGACTGGTCCCGTGATCTCTCCTCTCGCTCCTTCTGGTCTTTGCCAACTGCTTGCTGGCAATGCCACTTTTACCCGCCCTCCTACAGGAGGCAGCTGTCCGGCCACATCTGTTAACTTGGCTGCAATTTGTCCCCAAGAATCTTATTAGTCTCAGTGCTTATCTGAAACCGACCCCAAGAGTTTCGGACTCGCAGCTCATTTTCTTTGTGAGAATCTCCCAACTCCATCTATCCCCGCACCAGGGGCTCTCAGCGGATAATCTGTGTGAAAAGACAGAATAACACAGTCCCACTGCGAGTGACAAGCAGAGACGACAGTGTGGCAGTGCTGCAGGACTTGGGGTCCCGAGTCAGCCACAGTCTCCTACCTGGGCTCAGAGAAGAGTGTAAGGACAGATCTCTGAGTCCAAATCCGCGATCCCGGTGGCCTGCGGGGAGTCCTGGTCACCGCAAAGGCTTTGCCTATGCAGCCCCTTACCACCTTGCTCCCTGGGAAGGCACCAAGTCTGGAGATGCTAATTAATCACACCCTTTTTATTGCTCAGAGTGCAGAACTTATTAAAAAATGGAGAAAGGACACAGGCAATTAGAAGCAAACTATCAAGTACCACGAAGGCCAATGCTGTGCTGGGAGCTGCGTGTCCTCCTGCTTGGGGGTAAAACCTCCCTCTCAACTGCCAGCAGCAGGGCTGAACCTGGCACTCCAGGGCCCTGTTCCCATGCCAGGACTCATAGACCTGCTTTTTAGCCACAGGATGGCTTAAGTCCAGCCCCTCACCTTGCATTCAGCGGGTGTAGACCTCTTTAGTCCTTGCTAATATGTTATCTTAAGGGCATGGTGGGCATTCAAGTGAGAGGGGACAGAGGTGACGTGTCTCCGTGTTTTAGGTCCCGGTGTGAAAAAGGTCTCTGGACTTGCTTGAAAAGCTTGGGCTCCGTGGCGATATCACACATGTCCAGCAGGTGACGGTGTTACTACACGCAAGGGACGATTCAGCAGACTTGACATTGCGTCTTCCTCCCTTTCCAGAGAAAAATAAGCAGGCTAGGTTTTTTCCCCATTCTTTGAAAAATGGGGAGAGCTTTATAAAAGGATGTATATTTCTCAGCTTTAGGTAGGATTTAAAATGAATTTGAAAGAAACCATATTCTCTTCTTAGGCTTATACTATTTCCCTCCTGCCCTCCCTCCCGCCTCTCCTGGTGCTGACATGGCTTTATTATGGAAAACAAGGAATTCTTAAACCATGTCATATAAATTAGAAAAGATTACATGTGTATTTGTTAGTGGCACACATAATTTCCTTTCCAAAAATGCATACGAAGAAAAGAAGATTGAATAAAAGAGGCCAACATGCCAGTCAAGGTTTCCTCCTGGGGAGATGGAATTGTAAGTGATTTTTTTCTTTTTGCATTTAATTGATTTTTAGAACGATCTTATCATAAAATTGACTTATTTTGATGTACGATTCTGTGAGTTTTACCATATGCAGACCGGCTACTGTCCCACCCAGCCCCGCCCAGCATTTCCTCCGAACTGCCTGCCCACCCCCTGCGCCTCAGCTGCCTCTTGCTTGTCCACAGCCTCTGAAATGCTGGTGGCACAGTTTGATCTTTTTGAATAGGGACTCCTGGGGGCAATCGCCTTGATCCCCTAAATTCTGTTAACCCCAGCATGCCTAGCGTCCATCTGTGCTGTCCTGCTCTCGCTTCCATCAGATCCACCTCATCTATACATTTGGGCATCACTGGGACTCCAGCTCGACCCTGACACCGCGGGTCGCTTCCAGACTCCCTTTCTCCTGCTGCTGCGTGTGTCTTCTGCATCGCAAACCTCTGACGCGGTGACGCAGGGAGCTTGGCCTCCCAAGCCGGGGCCTCAAGGCTTCTGATGCTGGCTCTCACCCCCGTGTCCATCTACCACCAGCTTTCCCGCGTGGTGGTATGTGTTTCAGGCTGTCCCACCTCCTCATCTCCCCTTCATGGACTTTACCCTAACCGGGTCCCTGATCTTACCTTGCCTGGGTTCACCTGGAAATCCTCCTGACTAGTCTCTCCTGTCCTTCCTCCCCTGCCAGCAGGAGGTGCACAGTCGGGACGTCACCCTCTGTGCTTAAAACCCTCCAGAGCCACAGGATGCGTGGCAGGCGCCAGAGACACTGGGATCTCACCACGGCCCCATGAAGCTGTCAGCCCCACTGTCCCCACCAGCCTGGCCCAGCTCCAGGCTTCACTCGGTCACACTGAGCAGGACGCCCAACCGCTGGGGACAGCCCGGGCTCCCGCGCGCTGTCCACTCCATCGCCAGTAGTTAGCTTCACACCACCTCCTCCGTGCTCTTCTTGACTCTGGAAAATGGACTCTGGAAAATTGAATTGTTCTTTCCTTTGGGTCCTCCTGCGCTGAACTTGGGGAGGTGGGAGCAACCACGCAGGGGTGGTCAGAATCTAAAGGACCTTGCAAGTATGCGGAACAGTCAGCACAGAACAGAATGGGGTGAAGACCGATGAGGCTTGTCTTAGAGAAGAGCAGGGGGCAAAGGATAGAAAACAGACGGGCAGCGAGTGTGGAGCATGGAAGGAACCCTGCGCCGAAGGTTTGTCCTGCTTGGTCACGACAACCATAAGAATCCAGCTTTCAGATTAGGATGGTGAGGTTCAGAGACATGTCTGGTCCCACCCAGGAGCCTGGGAACTTCTTGAGGGTCAAGACAAGTTCATATTCCTTATACATAAAAGAAACTGTTACATACCAAGTATGTAGGGTTTTGTAAATCTTAATAAATATGAAGTTTTCTCTTGAAGGTTCTGAAGACAATGCTCTATTTTTAAAAAATTCATCCTTGCATCTAGGCACCGACTCATTCTTCATCGAAGTACAATTGACACACGATATTTTGTGAGTTTCTGGCGTGCAACACAGTGATTCGACTTTGTCCACATCATAAAATGATCACAAAATGTCTGTGTACCATCTTTTCTTTTCAAATTTGCAACACAGGACCACTGACCGCAGTCCCCTGCTGTACACGACACCCCGTGACATCAGAATTTTATATTTGCATTTGGGTCCTCTCGACCCCCTCCACCCATTTTACCCACCCTCCATGTATTCATTTCTTTGCATAACTATCTGTGGATCATTGACAGTGTTGCAGGCCGTGTGCAGGTCTGGCAGACATGGAGAAACAACAAACATGGCCTCCACCTCGCTGGACCAAGCTCTGGGAGATACAGTGCCCTACCCACACCCACACACACAGGCCCAAGTCGGGGGGCACAAAGCAAAAACGATGTGTGTGTTGTGAGGAGGGGCAAGCTTCGGCTTACGGTTAGTGGCAAGGGAGACATCTCTGAGGAGGGGACATTGTGGATGACACATAGGGGCGGGGAGCTGGCCAAAGAGGGACACAGGGTGGTGAGGTGGGGCAGAGAGGGCCTGCGGAGACAGTCTAAGCACCTTTCGTTCTAATGTAGGTGCTGCTTTTATTTCACTGAAGAGAGATCAGTTCTGGAACTTCTAATAAGAGAGTTTCACAGCCTGCTCCAAAGGGAGTCTGCTCTCTGCCCCAGGCGAGCTGGGAGCCGGGGTTTTCAATCCTTGCACCAGCACAGCACATCCATACAACTGATGTCAGGCCCCCCGGGGTTCAGGGAGAGGGAGGTCTCCATCGAGGGTCTTGGGGCTGTGCAGGAGTGGCCCGTCCTGTCACAAAGAGACTTCTGTTCCCAAGGCCTACCCCCACCCTGGCCCCAGGCATGGTCGTCTACTTGACCTCCCCTTCTGCCACGTCTGTGTGAAGACCGCTCCAAAGGCTTCAATGGCAGGAGGTGACTGGGAACAGCTGGGAACTGTTGTTAGCTTCTGGCAACATCCTGGAATTTCTTCCTTGTGGATCCTGCGCCCCTGAGCTGCTGGGGACCCCTGACTTGACCTGAAGTTGAACTTAGCGAAAGGGTCCAGGCTAGGAGTGGCCTCCGTGCACCCTAATAACAGCTTGAGATTGTGTCTTTCTAAGAAAGCCCAGGCTGCCCTCAACCTGTCCTGTCCTGGGAGACTCAGAGGCCACGCCCTCTGCAATCCACCCCTGTTTCCCCAGGGCAGGGCGGTGCATGAGAGGGGCCAGATAAGACACCAGCTTTTGTTCACAAACACCCCAAAGGAGGTCCCATGGGTGATAGCCACGCTCCTGGTGGGGAGAAGTGAGGAGGGTGGCTTCAGATAAGACTGTGGGTTGAGGAGAGTGGCTGGTTTCTTGGGCGGAGGTGCTACCAGTAACATCCGTTACTGAGCTTGTCAAGGGGGAGCTTTTCATTCACAGAATCGGAGAACAGGGGGGTGCAGTAATTCAGTCTTTTTACACCCATGTGCAAAGAGGCCCAGAGACCGGAAGCAATTTTTCCCCTAGATCGCGCAGCACCTCAGGGAGCCTGCTTATGGAATCCCCTTTTCCTTTGTACCTCCCCCGCCCCCTGGGTCTCAGGAGTTTGCCTTTCCCTCCTCTCATCGCTCTGCGGATTTACTTCCCCGTTAACGGAGCAGCCGCCCGCTCATGCCCTCCTCTGTGTTTACTCCTCACCGTTTATTAATAAATAGACGATCACAGCAGCTCCTTCAGGCATGGATAACTTGATGGAGCACACCCTGCAAGGGCAGAGGAGGGTTCCAGTCAAGGGCGTGGGAGAGGCTGAGGGGGGCCATCGTGGTGAGCACGGAGAGGGCCCATGGGGAGGCTGGCTTTGGGGCAGTGTAGGGTAAAGAAAATGTCAGGCTTTTCTGTCCTCCCGCCATCAGGATAGATGATGGATCTTGAGGTCCTGAACGCATGCCTGATGGCGGGCACCTGGAGTAGGGTGCGGGCAGAGATAGATGGGATTCACCTGAGCTGAGACTGGGCTTTTACGGGCGGCGTCACGGGGACGCCAGCAGAAGCCGAGAGAGAAGCAGAGAAGGCCGGAGAGCCCAGATAGAGTGAAGGCTTGCTGGGGGCTGGGAGGCCTGCCAGCCTCCCGCCCCCCAGCACCCCTGCCTGTTGTGTACGGGGTAAATCCCAATAAAAGACCTGCAAAACCCACTGAGGACTCTGACCCCTCCTTTACCCGGTCTGCATGGGATCAGAAAACCTGCTCAGTGACCATTCCTGTCCTTACCGGCAGGACGGCGAGGAGGAAAAGGCCTGCATTTGCTTTAGCATAATTCCGGAGAATGCGTGAAGGATGGAGTGAAGCAGTGAAATGTTGGCACCAAGGAGGTGAGTTTTAATCGTCAACTCACCCAAGAAGCCAGCGATTGAAGCTCATGTCTTCAGAGCCCCCCAAGGACATTAGGAGCCACAGGGACTTGGGGTGCAACGCACTGTTTTCTCGTGGAGGAACTTGCCACTCCAATCAGGGGTAAACCAGACAAATCTTTTAACATAATAAACTGCAAAGTGAACAATAGCGGTGGAGATTGTGAGCCCAGGATTTTAGCCCCATTTTGCCACCGGCCTGCAAAATGTTTCCCGGAGCTGATTTCTTGTGAAATGGTGCCTGGTCCCTGCCCTCCTGTCCTGGTGGAAAGCAGATGGCCGTGTCCAATCGTGAACCTCTGTGTGTGACCACCAGACGTTAATTAGACCCTGGAGCTCAAATCCTCATCTGTGATGTCAGGGAAGTGACCCGCGTCCCAGGGAGTGAGGTTCTCAGATGGCAAGGATGGGCCCACACGCCATCTGGAGAAGAATCACCTTAAACAAGCTCCTGCTTAGTCCCCAACCCCTAGCTCTGGTTTGCCTTTTGGGGGGTGTAAAGGCAGGACTGGCCACAGTGCAGGTTTTCTGATCCCATGCAGACCTGGTAAAGGAGGAGTCAGAGTCCTCAGTGGTTTTGTAGGTTTTTTATTGGGGTTCACCAGGCATATGGCAGGCAGGGGTGCTGGCTGGGGGGCTGGGAGGCCTGCCAGCCTCCCAGCCCCCAGAAAGTCTTCACTCTATCTGAGCTCTCTGGAGTTCGTTCTGCTGCTTCTTGGCTTCTCTTTCGACTTCGGCTTAGGCTTCTACTGCTGCTGCTGGCGTCCCCGTGACGCCGCCCTTAAAAACACAGCCTTAGCTCAGCTGAATCCCATCTACCTATGCCCACACCCTACTCCAGGTGCCCGCCATCAGGCATGCATTCAGGACTGCAAGGATCCATCATCTATCCTGATGGCGGAAGGGCAGAAAAGCCTGATATTTTCTTTACCCTACAGTCCACCCCCTCAGGGTTTTCTGCCATACAGTCTACACATATATACAATTTTCTAAGCAAACAAACAATGCAGCCATGGCCCACAAAAGCAAATACATCAAATATAACAAAACACAATATAACAAAATACAACAGAACACAAATAAGTCCAGGCAGGGCACCAACCTAGGGCAAAAGACAATTATTGGTACCAGCAGATGAGCCACCAAATCTGCTGCCGAAGGCACTGCTCATACAAGGGAGGGGAATCACTCACGGCATCTACTATATCACACCAGGAGCCGTCAGGCTTCCTGGCCTTTTCTGGCTGTAGTCTCGGCTACAAGGCACACACAGCATCCACCCCCAGGATGCACTAGCTCTGGGATTGGCAATTTTATTCTGTTGGGGGTAATCGCCAACCCTCAGGGTTTCTGTCTGCAGTTGCTCCAACACTCGGCCTTCACAGCCACCCATGCGACTCACAGACCCCTGCACTCAGGCCAACCCACTGCACAAGCACATGGGTCGGGGATCTAAACTCTACATGTGGCTTGGGCTCCACCCATCCTCCAAGGACGGGTTCCCCAGCTCCTCACCCTCACTCAAGAATGAGCAGGGCATCACCCACAGGTGATTTTACGAGACTCACAGGGCTTCAGCATACCCAGGCTGCTTAACAGCCGCTCAGGGCTTCTCAACTTACATCAGTACCTGCTTTTGCCTTCTTAGTTGGCTTTTCTCCTCCACCTGGCTGCTAGGCATACACAGGCTGCTTTTGGCCATCAAGGCCCACTGGCCACCCCCAGATTCCCATCTCCTGGGGTTTACAAACAAAACTGTTCCACCCCCAGGGTCCCAAAATATATCAACCTGCAAGGTCCTCCGCCTTCTGGCGGGATTGTCAGTCCTAGTCCATCAGTCCATCAGTTCAAGTCCACTGGCCTCTCCCTGCGTCAGCAACGGCCTGCTGCCTCAGGGGTCATTGGCTGGTCCTTTC
Source organism: Talpa europaea (assembly GCF_964194135.1). Lineage (NCBI taxonomy): Eukaryota > Metazoa > Chordata > Mammalia > Eulipotyphla > Talpidae > Talpa > Talpa europaea. The sequence goes on from NC_140069.1 coordinate 7,725,541, forward strand.
CGGTGTCATTGGCTGGTCCTCTTGGGCATCTTCTCCTCCATGTGAGGTCTTGTCCCACAGCTCCCGGACCATATCCACCTTCTGTGCCACCATGGCGCCTCCAGTGTCGTCACAGGCAAAGTCTGTTCTCCTTAGTCCCTCCAGGTCTTTGGAGGGCTCCAATACCTGTCTGCATGGATCTTGCCAACTTACGCCAATTGTAAAGGCAGGACTGGCCACAGTGCAGGTTTTCTGATCCCATGCAGACCGGGTAAAGGAGGAGTCAGAGTCCTCAGTGGTTTTGCAGGTTTGTTATTGGGGTTCACCAGGCATATGGCAGGCAGGGGTGCTGGCTGGGGGGCTGGGAGGCTGGCAGGCCTCCCAGCCCCCCAGCAAGTCTTCACTCTATCTGGGCTCTCTGGCATTCGTTCTGCTGCTTCTCGGCTTCTCTTTCGGCTTCGGCTTCTACTGCTGCCGCTGGTGTCCACGTGACGCCGCCCTTAAAAAGCACAGTCTTAGCTCAGCTGAATCCCATCTACCTATGCCCACACCCTATTCCAGGTGCCCGCCATCAGGCATGCATTCAGGACAAGGATCCACCATCTATCCTGATGGCGGAAGGGCAGAAAAGCCTGATATTTTCTTTACCCTACAGGGGGGATGCTGGGTGGAGTGGGGAGGAATCAAGAAAGGTGATATTGTGAAATCTCTTAGTGACAAGAACAGCCCCGGGAATGCCAGAGAACCCACACTGGGCTTCGGCACGGGGAGACTGGCCCCCCGTCTGTTATAGTAAGTGCAGCCCCCATCACAGGCATCCCTGGGGCAAAGGCACAGCAGAGACGGAGCCCCAAGCTGCCTCCCCTTTGTGGGGCAGACAGTCTAGGAGGCCCCCTGGCCTGTTCCTCAGCTCAGAGAGTAGCTCACTCCAGGCCAGCCTGAACCCCACCAGTAAGGCTGACTGCTCAGACCACTCACCTCTTCATTCTCCCTCCGCGCGTCTCTCGGACACCTCTGCTTTCCCAGCACCCCTGCGCCCACCTCCCGCCGCCTTTATGACTGTGTCACCTCAAGCTTTGCTTCCGGCTCTAGCGGCCAAAGGCATCTTCCTCCCTCCTACCCAGCTCTCTCCCGGGCCACAGTTTTCTGCCTTCTCTTCCCAATGCAGTGGAGGGGAAGGCGCAGAGGATGCCCAGAGGGGCAGGGCTGGGGCCTGGCCTGGCGGGGCTTTGACCTGCGGAGATCTTCTCTGCTCTTGTTTTGTTTTGTTTCTAGAAGGGTAATTATTTCATTGTGATTCCATCTGAATGATTCTTCTTGCACTCACAGGTCACATGCAAACACCTGTGCTCAAGGCAGCACCTGCACTGAATGAACTTCAACTTGTTCCCAACGGTTGCCTTCAAGTATGGCGTGGTGGTGAGGAGCGCGGATGATCGCTCACAGGCAGCCTCTGCCCTCAGCGGCTGTGTGTCTTGGCCAAGTTCCTTAACCTCTCTGGGTCTCGGCTTTCTCGTTCATCCATCGGGAATGGTAATACTCCATGCCTGGCTCCTGTGAGGGTTAAATGAGATGATCGAGATACAGTTCTTAGACCTGACCCAACAGTAAGTACTGGGCATTACCTGTTGCAGAAAGCCTTGTCTTAACTACAACCTGTCTGCTTTCGACGTGCCTGCCTGATGGCTCACGTTCCTGCCTGCCTTCCTCCTGCTTTTATTTGAGTCCTTTCTGTCCATCTGGGACACCCAGGAAACGGGCTGGGTCCTGGTGTCAGATGGCCCCTGTTCTCACCTAGGAAGCATAGTTGATTTTTTTTTTATTTATGCATACAAGAGCTGGGGTACAGGCCAGAGGCGCAGGAGGGTGAGAGAATCCACCAGAGACAGAGCGGAGAACAGAACAGGCAGACTGACTGAAATACACTGCAGAGGGGAGCAGCGGGTGAGACAGGAGAGGTCTGCCCAGCCATGTGGGAATCTCCCTGGCCAGCTGGGATTGAACCTGCCCTGCAGAGGTTGAAGACAGATTCACAGTGCTGCGCTCAACCCACTGCACCACCAGGGGAGGCCCTAGGGGGCACAGCTGATTTACTGGGGAGTGCTTCCCCCTCTGTGAGACATTTAGGCCTCATAGAAGTGTTCAAAGTCAAATAGGCTCTCCGGTGCTTAACAGTCGGCAGATGCCGTTAAGTCAAGTCTTGTTAGGTCTTTCTGCTTAAACATCCCCTCTGAGCTCCACTCCTAACTGCTGATTCTACCATTTGTCTGACCATTCAATGCCCTGGTCATGCTTTGTGTCTCCTCTTATTATTATTACTTTCTTGCTTGGAACTACTGTTGAAGTATTATCACCCCCTCGCGTTTCAAGCACAGGTGGGGTCCTCCTCCCTGCGCAGGGAGTCTGCACACCACTCCTGACCTGGGCACAGTGACTAGGCTGCCCCTCTGGTCCCGGCTTCATTTCCCAGCCCTCACTGTCTTTTCACAGCCGCCCCCTGGCCTGGCAGCCCCGGCTCTGAGGCCGCAGCTCTCTCTTAAGAGATTTTTGTTTTCTTCTGTGTTTTCACCCTGTAGGGTAGCCTCTCCCTCTCTGGCTTTGGACTTTGTCTTTGTCTACCCGCCCCACTGACCTGTTGTGAGGTGGTCCAGGGCCTGCATTGAGAGCTGGGTGAGGGCAGATAAGGGTCTTCTCAGAAGCTGCTGCCTGGCTGGGTGTCTTCTTCACCTCTTTCTTCTCTGTGAAAGCAATTGTTTTCCAAGAAACATTTCAACAGTCCTCTGTGCGGGACATTTTCTCACCTGAGATAAGACCTGGGCGTCTGTTCTAAGGAGAAGGGGTTAGAAGGGAGTGATAGCCCACTTGGCTGATAGCCCACTTCTGGCCCCAAGGGGGTGCAGATGGGGCTGCGTTGGTGTGCATGGAGACATGGCTCATCTGGAAGAGGGGCTGCTGGTACTGCCTGGGCATCCTCAGCATTCCAGACCCAGCCGGCCTGAGAGGTGCTGGGGCAGCAGTGCTGGAACAGGCCCCGCCGCCGGTGAGAACAGCTCGCTCGGCCTCCCCAGTGAGGTTGAGTGCCGGAGCTGAGGCGGCAGGAGCCACAGGAGCCTGGGCATGTCACTCAAGTTCTTTGGCCCTGCTTCCTGTCGTCACATCAGTAGCTTAAAATTTATTAAAAAAAGAAAATATCAAACTGTTAATTTCCCCCCCCCAAAAAAAATCGCATGCTTATTCCAAGTTTATAAACCAGATTAAAAGAGCAGGGAGGTGTGAAGGGGTTGGCACTGCCAGACTCCCGTGCTTGGCACTGCTAGACTCGCGTGCTTGGCTCTGGCCTCTCATTCCTGCTAACATGTGCGCACCGGCGGCACACAGCTGTGCACACCTGGCTTAAAAACATGATCCAGCTTCCGGGGACGCTTCGTCTCAGCATCTGTTCCGGGTCTGCCAGGCGGCTCGGGATGCCCCCTGACAATGGGTGAAGCACAGTGCTGTGTAAGGACCCACCACAGCCTGACCGGAAGGGCGCTGGTTAGCCTGCTGGATGGGGGAAGATGCTTCAATTCGTATACCAGACAGGGTTGATATGAAAAATAAACAACTCCACAACAACAACAAAGCATACAACCCAATAAAAGGATGGTCCAAGAATCAAAACAGGCATTTCACCAAAGAAGACACAGATGCCCACAGACATGGAAGGATGTTCTATGTGGCTTATCCCTAAGGAAGTGCAAATCAGGTCCACAATGAGATTTCACCTCCCACCAGCTACTATCAAAAAGTCAAGAAATTGTAAGTGTTGTTGAGGACGTGGAAAAAAAGATCCTCCATGCACTGTCGGTGGGAATGTAATTGGTGCAGCTGCAATGGGAAACATTAGGAAGGTTCCTCAAAAAATAAAAAATAGAACTATGAGATGATCCAGCAATTTCATTCCTGGGTATTTACTGGTAGAATATGAAAACACTAATTTGAAAAAACTTATGCGCCCCTATGTTCATTGCAGTGCTAGTCACATTAGCCAAGATGTGGAAACTACGCAAATACCTGGTGACAGGTGACTGGATACAGAAGACATGGTACCTAGACACAGTGGAATACACTCAACCACAAAAAAGGTGAAGCCTTGTCATCTGTAACAATATGGTTGGACTTTCGGGGGTTTTTGCTGAGTGAAGTAAGTCAGAAGGATAAAGACAAATGCAAATTTTTCTGTGGAATATAAAGGTAAACAAGCAAACAAATGAGACACAAGCAAATGCTCAGAGGCTGCCTGCAGAGGGTGGCTAGCGGGGAAGGATAGGGTGTGGCAGAGGGGCCGCTTGTGGGTGGCCACTGGTCACTGGACACTGGGTGGTGGGTGTGGTGTGAGCTATATAGCTGCAGAGGTGAGAAATGCACCGGAAACCTAACAGTGTTACAGGCTGTTACCTCAATGAAAAGGAAAAGTAAAGAAGAAATGCTGGTGAGTATAGTGTTTGACTATCAGTCCCATTTTTGTGTCAGAGTCATAGGTCAAGTGTTTTTAGATTTATGTAGATAAAAATTGGGGGCTATTATTTTTTAAAAAGATTTATTTATGCATATGAGAACTGAGGTACAGACCAGAGGTACAGGGGGTGAGAGGATTCACCAGAGACAGAGTGGAGATCAGAAAAGGCAGACTGTTGAGGGGAGCAGCGGGCGAGACAGGACAGGTCTGCTAAGCCATGTGGGTAGCTCCCTGGCCAGGGATTGAACTCATGCTGCAGAGGCTACAGACATCTTCATAGTGCAGTGCTTAACCCCTTGCACCACCCGATGGGGTAGAGGGAGGACTATTATTTTGAGCTATGTCCACAGGGAGTAGAGAAATGTACACCCCAAACAAATAAATAACCCGAAACCTAGACACTAAAACCTTTCTTCTGGATCTTTGGTTGAGTGGGCACAATGAGAGGGACTTGAGTGAGAGTAAGAAGATGGTGCTAGGAAGCAGCTGCCCGGGGAGAGGGTCCCTGCTGAACAGAGCATGAAATCTGTATGGATTAGTTTCTGAGGGATGCTTAAAAAATCTCCAGATATGTATTCTCTCATATTTCTGAACGCCAGGAACTGAAACAGAAGCTCAGGAATCATCATTGCCTCTTTTAGCTTATGAAGACTCCAGACCTCCCTCGACTTGTGATTGTGTGGCTCCAATCTCTGCTCCTCTGTGTCTTCAGGCCAACATCTCTGTGTCCTTCTCTTATAAAGACACTTACCACTGGATTTAGGGCCCACCTGGATAATCCAGGGAGATTCCAGATCCTTAACTCAACTGTATATGCAAAGAACCCTTTTCCAAATAAAGTTGTGTTTATAGGTTCTGGAGGTTAGGGTGTAGACATAGCTTCTGGGGGAACATCATTCAACCCACTGCAAGATAGAATTGACTTTGCTATAGAAATGAGGAGCCCTGAGTTCAATCCGTGGAGGTAAGTGGCTCATTACCACTCAGCTGGTTGGGATGCACCTTCAGATCCGCTTCGTGCTCATCTGCAGAGAGTTGGGGGAAATCAGCAAATGTGGCTGACACTTAAGAAGACCCTTAGAGCTCCAGCTTGCAATGCTCTCTCTTGCCCACAGAGGGAGCTCAACACCAGTCTGTCATTAAGGGGGCGATTGATTCTGAGCTTCCAGGGGACAGTGAGCTCATCTGTCTGCCTCCGTATCTCTGATTAGTGCAGACCATGTCAGACACATGGAATTGAATGCCCCTAAGAAGATACTGTGCTTAGGGTCTGTGTCTTTTAAACAGTCTATACCTTACAGTTCTTGACAGTGTATAGAAGCCATGGGAAGGGGGTGTAGGAGAAGGGGGGATTTCCTGGGAGACCCAGGTCTGGCCTCTCTTCCTGCCTTACCCACAATCCACTCAGGGACCTCAGCCCGGCCACCCGTCTTGCTTTCCAGGTATATCAGTTGGGGTATAAAGACATTCCCTCGTGCCACAGGGTCTTTCGATGTTTTGTGGTCTGGGGGTGAGGGAGGGTGGGTCCTGACTGAAGGCAGGGGGAAGTGAAAGATGAAGTTCCCAAGTTCCTTCCAGATCTGGTGTTTTAGGACAAAAAGCAATCATATTTTACACCACCAGCTGTAAGCACATATTGTCACTGGGAGGGCAGATGAAATGAGGACAATCGTGTTCTTTCACTTAGATCTGAGCAAGACACCCTGCGCTTAAACTTCGATTTGAGGATGGGCGTTAGACAAAACCCCCTTTGTGATGCCAGGGGATCTGTTTCATGGGAAAGGCTCCTGAGACCAGCTTCTCAGGGGAGCGTTTGAGAAGTGGGAGGACTATGGGGTGCAGAGGGCAGGGATGAGGGTGATAAGGCATTTTGACATAGGGAAAGCCTTTCTCAAAGTGAAGGTTGGAAAATGCTGCCGTGGGTGAGTCAGAAATGTGACATGAGCTTGGAATCGACAAAACAGGCTGAATCCTTGATGGGTCCATCTCTGCCGGGTGGAGGGACGAGCACTTCCTGTCCATCCCACTTGGTCCCAGCTTGGGCAGGAATCAGGGCTGGGCTAAGTCCCTCCTTTGTCATTTCCCGGTGTGTGTGGGGGAGGGGAGGTGATTGCAGCATCCCTCGCCCAGGTGCTTTAGCTGTAGTGATGCTATGTATATTAGCACCACACTCCTGACGTTGAGAATGAAGAAGATGGTCAAGGCATAGGCATCTGAGACAGCGAGCCCAGGGCGTGGTACACAGCGAGCATTGAGAGGTTCTGCCCTGTATGTGACACCCCATCATCCTTGTCAGTGTAACACAGAGTTTGGGAAGCTCCAGGCTGGGGCAGGAGAGTGTCTGTGCTGTTGGATGACAAACACTCCCAATGTTTCAAAGCGAAGGCGAGTGGGCACTTGCTGTTTTTGATGAAGGCAAGGCTGGGTGGAGCACCAGGAAGCCATTTTCCGGGACTGTGGGGCTGGGGCAGGGTGTTGGAATGCCCCTGCCCCCCGACTTCCTTCTGCTGCATTGATGACTGCCCACAAAAAAGCCAGCTCCCGGTCATCTGAAACACCACTCAAGAGGCAGGAATTTGCAATCCGTTCCAAGCTGGAAGTGACTTTCATGTGACGGGGCTGCATGGCTTGCTCTGTGCCTCTTACCCCTTCTCGGGGCTGGGCGCCTCTCCAAACTCCCGGGATATGATCAATGACGCAGCACTCCAGGTCGGGCTGAGAACTGACACTGACTCTGGAATCCGGGGAGTGCCCCAGCATGGGGAGCCTTCAAGCTGCAGTTTCTGTTTGTTTTTGTGCTGCTCCTTTCAGGCAGCTCTTGTTAGCTAAGGAGCATACCATAGTGGAAGCTGAAGGAAGTTTAGGCTAAAAACGTCAGAGCTGGAGTGGGATGACTAGGCGGTGACTCAGTGGCTAATGGTCAGCTTATTTCTGTTGAAGCACAAGGAAGGGACATGAGCTGAGTTGCCTTCAACCTATCTTATGAGCCTTCTTGGAACTTTCCTGGGGCTCAAGGTGGCTTTTGACAAGGAATCTGCTCCTGTGACTCCCCCCAGGGGCTTCTAGAACTAGTTGATTCCCAGCTCAATGTGAAAATTTGAACAAACCTCCTAACTTGCCAGGAAGTCAGCCTCCTTACTTCTAAAATGGCTTGGATTCGGAGTTTCCTTGTACTTTCAAGTGTTGGACAAATTCCCCATTGATAGATCCATGAAAGCATTATCGAGATTCACTATGTTTGTATATTGCTTCATTTTTTCATTTGTTGCTTAGGACCTCCTGATTGTGGCCAGGCAGGTTTTGTTACCCAAGGATATAGATGAGGAGACTGAGGCTCAGATAAATTCAGTGTCACGGCCAACAACTCTTGGCTGGTGAATGGAGAAGATGAGAATAAACCCCAGATCTCCTGCTTTCTATCCAGAGTTCTTCCCCACCTTGATGTGTAAGATTGAGGGCCGAGCAGGCAGCCACCTCTGCCATGGCTGGCCTCCATCAGAGGCACCATCCTGTTCTACTTGTCCTTCTGAGTAGAGGTCACCAGCCACCTCAGGCGACTCTTCGTGGATTCGCATTAGGGATTCAGTTGATAATGATATGTGCTCATGCCCAAAGGGCAGATTTCCAAGGTGACTCTTCCCAGCCTTCATGCAAAGGAAGCACAGGTGTGGAAGAAGGAGTCAGGTTGGAAACCAGTCTGGGGCATCTCTGCTCTATCATTAACTGGCTGTTCACTTACCCTTCATTTTCACATCTATAAAATGGGCAACATAACATCTAATTTTGAGGATACTTAATGCAGTAAATTCTCACTGAAATCATCAATCAGATTCTTGGAAATGCAACTTTTAGTGAAATGCGGTGTAATGAGAGAAGACCCTTAAATAGTGCTTGCCCAGCATCAGCTGGGATTTGTTATGTCTCATCAACATTGTAATTAAATGCTGCTAGTTATGACCTCCTGCATGTGAATTCTCTTGATCTCTTCATCCTCTGTGATCATTGTTTTTTTTTTTTAAAGGAAGATATCTATTTTTTTTCAAAGATTTATTTATTTATGCATACAAGAGCTGGGTACAGGCCAGAGATGCGGGGGGTGAGAGGATTCACCAGAGACAGAGTGGGGAACAGAACAGGCAGACTGACTGAAATACACTGCTGAGGGGAGCAGCAGGCGAGCCAGGAGAGGTCTGCTGCGACATGTGGGTTGCTCCCTGGCCAGCTGGGGATTGAACTCGTGCTGCAGAGACTGCGAATTGCTTCATAGTGCAGTGCTTAACCCCTTGTGCCACCAGGGAGGCCTTCTGTGATCATTTGTAAGTGGAATACTATGCATTCCTTGCAGCTGATGTCATAGAGGAGCACTGAATGCCAGAGAGATCGGATGCACATGACACCAACGGAAATGTTTTGTGTCAAGTCTGAAAATGCAAAACAAAGTAGAAAAAGATAAAGATGAGAGAAGGGTTATGTCACATGGGGTCATAATGATTCTTTTATAGGTCATACAAATGCTTTTCAATTCTTTTTTGCTCCTCAACTATATAAAGTGATCCTATCTTAAGACAATAAGTTTTTTTTTCCTACTCACTACCCAGTTTTATTGTTAAAAATCTTTATCATATGTGCTTCATTTTTTTTTAATGATTTTATTTTATATAATTCTTACATCATTTTTCATTTTTGCATAATGGATGCATTTTCGTTTTGGTTATATTCCCCATACAATTCCCACCCCCTTTTTCTGACCCTAATCCCTCTTCTCCTCCCCCTACCCCCGCCCTCCTTAGGACAATCAGTTTTAAAAGGTTTCTTTTTTAACAGTGTACAGGTGATGATTGTATTTGATGGGGAAAAAATTGGACAACCAGTTTACTTCTAGCTGGTCATTGAATAAGACTGACTCCCAAATATTTTCAAAACAGACACAGATGATGTCATCTGCAGTAATTGCTAATTAACCCTCTTTTTGTTCAATGAAGACAGCCGCTCTTAGCTGCCTGTGGGTCTGAGGCTTGAAGATGCTGCCGCCTAGCACAGTTGGGGCCCGGGCTTCACATCTGCTGCTAGCTTTGCCAAACAGCTGTGTTCTGAGCAAGCCGGCTGATGCCACTCACCTGCAGGAAGTGTGGGTCTCAGAGCTGGTCTCCAGGCGGGGGAGCGAAGAGCTGATGGTTCCACCCTAACAGGTGGGCCAGCCAATTGACAAAGGCTAGAGCAATGCAAAAAGAATGTCTGTTGCTCTTAGTCATGAGCGAGGTGCCCAGCTGTTGGATAAGACCCTGGGCAGGATGCTGTTGCAATTTGGCCAGGAACCCACTGTCCCTGGCCTCAGGACTTACAACACAGAGGAGCCTGCCTGGGGCTCCTCCCACCCCAGAGCTCTGGAGAGAGATGGAAGACTGAGAGAAAACGGTGCACACACACGTGGAGGTACATAGGAACACATTGCAAAATGGTGCATTTTGTCACATTTTCTTTGGTCTTTATCAGGAGCAGAGAGGGGGAGCTTTCTTTGCTCTCAGTAAGCAATGGTGCCCCCAAATTAGAACATGCGATAACTTCCTATCAAGCGTGAATATGCATCTTTAACTTTTGTGTTTAAATTAATTTATTTTTATGGTTCAATTTTTTTTTATTTTTAAAGATTTATTTATCTATGCATACAAGAGCTGGGATATAGGCCAGAGGTGTGGGGTGAGAGGATTCACCAGAGACAGAGTGGGGAACAGAACAGGCAGACTGACTGAAATACACTGCTGAGGGGAGCAGCGGGCGAGACAGGAGAGGTCTGTGGCCAGGGGACTGAACTTGTGCTGCAGAGGCTGTGAATTGTTCCATAGTGTGGTGCTTAACCCCTTGTGCCTCCAGGGAAGCCTGATTCAGTTTTGTTTTGTGGTAGGTGATATTGGTTTTCCATTTTGGAAAGTAGCATTGTTTGTCAAGGACAGTGATTTTGGCAGGAAAGGGGTACTTCCAATGTTATTGATAAGATAGCTACTATGGAACGGGCAAGAACATTCAAAGTGCACCCTGCACACCTGTGTGTATGTTGGGGTCACCTCAGGGGAGAGGCAGCTTCAAAAATGACTGAGTCCCCAGAGATTCTGATTTAATCACCCAGGGTGTGCCTGGGCTTTGGAAGTAGTGGACGATCCTGGCGGTCCTAAGGTCGGGCGTGTGGGGAAGCACGGCCACGTGGAAACACGTTCATGGACCCGAGTCTCCCTCTTTTCTGTGACATGGGGGTGTTGAGTGTCTGCTACACAGATCTGCCCTGTCCTCCATGTTGCTAAATAAACTAAGCATGTGACTTCAAGTGAATGGGCCAACAATTTCTCCCTGAAAGGGATGGGTGGACAGCAAGAGACATCCAAGTTCTAGACGATGAAAATTTCAGTGCAGGTCCATAGTCTGGGGGCTGTTGGTATAAAAACAAAGAAGGTGGTAGAGGAAATGCAGATAAAGGGGCATCTTGCAGAAACTCTCCTCCAAGTCAACTCCCTGATGGTTCATATTTTCAGAAAGAACCAACGTGGCGTGGGGCAGAGGCCAGATCTGCACCTAGGAGAGGTGGGCTACCTCGGGCTCCTTTACCTCTGAGGGCCTCAGTTTCCCCATCTGGAAGATGAGGGGGTGGGTTGATTGGTGGATACAATCCCTTCCACTGTGCTAGCCGCCACCAGCGTAGGCCTGTGGAGACCTGTGGAGGCTTCACACTGCTCCCCAAACCCCTTCTTGGCTCCCGGCCCACAGGCTCCCCGGAGGGTCAGTAGGTGGCAGTGCAGGCTTTCCAATGAGGACCTCAGGGCTGCCCAGCCCACCTGACTTCCTCTGCCCACCCTGGCAATGCCAGGAATGCTGCCCAGAGGGCTTCTCTGTTGCTGGGCTCCACAGCTGTTGTCTGAATTTACTCATTTGTGAATCACAAAGGGGCAATGTTGGAGGGAACAGCATCTCTGTGGCACTCACAGCCCAGCTAGACAGGCCGAACCACCCAGTCACTGCCTGCGAGGGACACCTTTCCTCTCCCAGGGCGCCACCTCACCTGAGTGGGTGTTGGGTGCTTGTTCCTGCAGTGGGGGATGCACAGGGATGCCAGGGAGGGTAAAAAAGGACTCTTGGGGTACAAGGGAAACCTGGGCCATTTTCAGGCAAAACCAGTTTCCAGGAGGGACTGAACCTTGCACAGGACTTTCTGGTTTTAAAAAGCATTTATGCATGTAAACTGATCTCACCTTTGAAACTGTCCTTTGAAGTCAGTAGAAAGAATTTTTAGTTTCATTTGTCAGGGGAGGGAGCAGAAACTCAGGGCGAACAGGAAAGCAATTTGTTCAACATCACGCTGCTCTGAGGGGCCATCAGGACCCCAAGGCCAGTTGCTTGGGCCTGTTGGTCCAGTCATCTCTCCTGCCTCAGGCTGTGGGCCGCACATCCCCATGGATTCACGGAGTCTGGGGCGGGACACACCTACGTCCCCATCACTGGCTCCCAGTATGTCAGGCACAGACCCGCTTTCTGGGAACAGAGATGAGAAGCGGCTTCCCTTACATTTGCTTCTTATGTCCCAGGAACTCTTAGAAGCACCTCTGGAATTCCTCACAGCCCTGTGACGTAGGCACGGCTTTAGCCCCAACAGAGGTGCCGACAGGGAGGTGCAGAGCAATTCTGTCTCCATCACACAGGAAGGGGTGAAGCTGGGATTCAAAGACATCAGGAGTGTTCTTTGTTTTAAAAACAGCTCCATTGGGGTATCATTTGCATACTCTACAATGCACCCCCTTAATGTGTCCAATCCAATTTATTTTTAGCATGTTTGACAGAAACGCGCCAACATCACCACATTTCAGGATACCCTTTCCTCACCTGGCGGGAGCTCATCTCCCACCAGCGGGGATCTGAACTGAGGTGCCCCAACCCCTGGCCATGGAGGGCACAGAGGGGGCTGCCTCCTGCCCCCCAGAGTTCTGTGGGCACAGAGGTGGACGTCACACACACCATGATAAACCCACAAGAGTGGGGGCTCAAGATCGATGGTCAGCTGCTGGGTGCTGGTCTTCATCGCTGGCACTGTCACCTCCAGAGAGGAGAGAGGGTTTCTGGATGGGTCCTGTAGATACTAAGTGGATTAATGCATCAAATTCCTGGATCGGGAATGTCCTTGTAGGGGATGCTAGAGACGATGCGTGTGCCAAAGGCCAGTTCCCAAGATGTTATCAGATCAGCCAAAGCCCCGTTTCTGTTCGTGGGGGAAGGTGGCAGGTGGGCAGGAGGCTGGGCACAGCCTGGGGTAAATGCAGGTTAAGAGCCCTGAGTCCCTGGTATGGGGGGGTGTCCCAAGGTCACTCAGCTGGTTTCTCAGGTACCCCAGGGTCAACCAGGTATGATAAACTTTTCCATCAGGAAGGTTTTTTTAGGATACACTTTGTCTTGGATGCTCCAGTAACTTCTGAGGAGCATCCAGAGGACCAAGGAGACTTACATTTGCTCTATGCATGGTCTTGCCTCAGTTTTTCCAAGTTTATGGCATTTGTGAAGATCCACAACCGCTGATCCCAGGGATGCTGATGATTGCATTTTAGCTTCCACAATGGCACAAAAAGGATGGTTGAAAATCTTGTTTTCATAACATCATACAAATAATAATAGCTGCCATTAATCTAATGCCTTCCAGGTGCCAGACGGTATGTGCGGGCTTTTTCCTAATTTCACTAAGCTCCCTGATAACATGCCAGGGTCCACATTGGTAGTGATGGATCAGCACAGGGAAGCAGGTTGCCTCGGGTCACATAATTAGAAGGATCAGGAATTCTAACCAGGGTGTCCAGCTCATCCAGGTTTGTCTGGGACTTTCTGGGTTTTAAGAGTGAAAGCCCCAGGTCCCAGCAACTGCGTGGGTCCCGGCAAGCCATTGAGGTTGGTCAGCCTGATATCCGGTCTGTTGGGTTATCTCTGCTCTGTTTCCTCGGCTCCTCCCTTGACAGCATCCATGGCTGTGGCTCCCCTTCTGAGCCCTCTGGGCATGCTGTCCTGCCTATCTGTCCCCAGTGCCTGCTCCCTCCCACTGTGCAGAGCCTTGTCTCCTCCCAGCTGTTTCCTGGACCCTCAGTTACCCACTTGCTCTTGTTTTGAGGCAGGCCCTTTACCGTTTATCTGAGTAGAGCTTCCCCCAAGCACCCGACCCACTGGCTACAAATCCTCTGAAGACTTGACTTGAGTTCCTGCTGAGCCACCTCCCGCTATGCCCCAGGGAAACCACTTCAGCTCCCCAGAGCCTTCGCTTCTTCATCCAAGAGGCAATGGCAACCGTGCTCACCTCCCAGCACTGCCGTGCAGTTTAACTTAAACGCAAGCTGGCGAACATTCCAACGTGAAAGGCCCTGCACCTGTTGACTGTCGTCACTGCAGATGACTTCCTGCTTCCCCGGTCCACCCCAGGGAAGATAGACAAGTTCAGTGCAGGGGAGGGACCCGGCCTGGAGGGCTGGGTGCCTGCTCGCCTGGCTACCCATGGCTGATACGTCTTGGGTTTCTTCTCTGCATGTTGTGGATTGAAAATCGGGATTTATCGGAGTCTGGGAAATCAGCTTGTGAGATGCTTGGTCTCTTGCGAGCTGGCTTCCGTGGTTCTAGCTGGGGACTTGGAGCCACTGTCCATGGCACACGGAGCGGTCCGCTCACGGTGTTGCCGTCCACATCTGGGTGTGGGTGAATCAATGAATGAATGGACGAATGAGTCGGATACATTAGTGCTAAATAAGGGGTAGGAAGAGCGTGCGAGGGAGGCAGATCGCTCTGTAAGATTAAAAGCATTCGGTGTAAACAAGTTGATTCCTCAACATCTTTAAATCTTTCCTAGAAGATGCGCAAGGTGGGCGTGTGAAGAAAGGCAGGAAAGAAAGAGCGTGATGATCTACGTGGTTCCCGAGTTTTTCCTTCTCCACTCCGATTCTTCTTGCTCTTTACCATCTCTTTGCTGAGGCCGTTCCCCCGTAATCCCATCTGGCTCTTGTCATCAATTGAGCACAGATCAGAGTCCTTTTTGTTGGATCTATTTCAGAAGCACTTAAGGAGGGTATTTTTCCTCTTCTCTGAGCCAATGCAGAACTCATGGCATTTTCAATGATTGCTGTTATTTTGTTTCATCTCACTGGTGACTTTCCTCAGTCTTCATTGCTGGTTTTTTTCCTTCCAGATCTCTTAAATGGGGAGGGCTCCATACGGGGCCTCTTTTCTTTGGGTTTTCTTTGGGTTTCAGTGACTGTTTGGGGTTTCAGTGACTGTTTAGAGCCTGTGACCCTCACGCTTGTATCTCTGGTCTCACTCTCTCTCCTAAACTTGTATACCTGGCACCCTATGGAGACTCCTTACTTCTATTTTTAATGGATACCTAAACACCTCCCAGCCCATATCCCTACCCGCACCTCATCCCCTGCCCCCGGACGTCCTCTCTCCAGCTCGGACAGCTCATCCTTTCAGTTAGTTGTGCAGACCCCAACCCTTGCAGACACCTTTGACCCCCCCTTATTTTTCCTCCCCACTTCAGTCTTGCCAGAAGCCTGTCAGGTCAATGTTATCTTAATGCCTCGGTACTGCATTATTGATTATGTCACTGCTTAATTTCTCCAAGCTAGGAATGTGTCCCTCAAACAGACTCCTTAAGTCCAACGGGATCAAGACATCAAGGATTTGGACATTTCTCAGCCCTCTGCTGTCCACACTGGTCAAGCCGCCATCGTTTCTCACCTGGTCACTCTCCTAGCTTCTCCTGCTTCTGTCTTTACAATCCATTGTCTATCCTCAAATGATAGCAACTCATTTAAAGCATTCAGTGGATCAAGACCATCCGCTGACTTCCTATCTCCAGCAGGGAAGAAGCTGTGGCCCCACAATGTCCTACAAGAATCTATGGAAAGACTCTCCCTCTTTGACCTCACCTACTCTGCCGACCCCTCACACATGCTTCCCCTTAGCCTCTTGCTATTCTCCAACAAATTCTGACATTCTCCACATCCGGCGTGGGGGTGGCTCTCCTATGCCTGCCCTCAGATACCCACTTGGCTACCCCCCTTGTCTCTTTCAAGTTTTGCTCAATCGTGTTCTTACCTTTGAGGCTTACTTTTTATTTTTTACATTTTGATAAGAATTTTATTTTAAAATTATTAATGAAAAACACTGTTAATATTTTTGTCAATATAGGATTTCTCCCCTCAGCTGTGGTCCTCTTAGCTCGACCACCACAAATCACCACAGCCCTTCACCATAGTCTCTTGTGCTCTCTCCAACCCCCCCACCCACCTTTCCCCTCCCCTTTTGGATGCCTCAGGTCTCTGGTCTGCTGTCTGCTTCCTTGAGGCTTCCTTTAACAGCTTTCTTAAAAAATACAAATGCCCCCTGTCCCTGCTACTTATTCCCCCATCCTCTGCCCTTCCCCTGCCCCCATATCATTTTGCCTGTTTTGCTTGCTAAGTGCGCCTTAGTACCTAGAGCAGGTCCTCATCAACACCTGCATACAGGTGAACGCGTTGCAGATTCAGCCCCAACAGCAGCAACCAGAGGGTCAAAAGCCGAGCATACAGGCCTGTCGGGACACCTGTGTGATTTCGGCGACTTCCTCCCTCCTTTCAAACAAGCCTCCCAAAGCTGAAGCTATTATTGAAAGTGGCTGTGGGGAAAGGATGGGAAAGACAACTCGTGAAAAAGCCAAGTCAGCGTCTTCGCCTGTAGGTGAGTCAGAAGCGGGGCGGCCTTGGGTCACTTCCATTAATCATCCTCTTCACAACACATCAACACAAGGGCCGACTTTTGTCTGCACCTCTTGCCTCCAGGGCCATGATATATGGCCTGAGAAGAGTCCTGGGCACTAATAGTTGAAGAGCCCAAACTGATGAATGCTCACGTCCAGGCCCGTGAAAGAAGAGTTAATCATAATGAAGGGGGTGAGGGGTGTGGGTCACGCAGTCCTGCTTGCCTTTGCTCTCCCAAGCCTGGCCTGGCTGTTTCTCCCCATGATGCCTGCTGTTCTAGAAGACAAAATGGTGCTCATGAATATACTGGTGACCACCAGTTGCCATGGCTCACTGTGAATCAGTCTGAGAGGACAGCTGAGGGCAAACCACCAGATCAGGCCAAACAGTGAGCCCCTCCTCTGGCATCGAGTTTGCCCCCTTTTACCTCCTGGCCGCCCCGCAGAGCCCCCCAGGTGAGAGAGCGAGGAGGTCTTCCTCCAGAGTCTCATTTCCCATTCCTACCACCCTTGGGCCAGTGATTGATTCCTCTCAGCTTCCCCCATGATTTATAGAGCGGTAATCTTTTGGTGCTGTATGGAATTTTAGATATCACAAATGACTTGAACAATCATTAGCTTATGAGGTTCTCTCAATCAAGGAAGATATAATTATCTCTATTTTACAGACAAAAAAGCCCCTAAGATTCTGAAATTCCCAGCCATTTGTCTGAGGTCATGAGGCCAGTAAACAGCAGAGATGAAATAAAAATTCTGCCTTTTCCTTTAGCCCTCTTAAATTTGAAGTGTCTCTTAAGCATTCCTATCTGACTCACGGACACTGCAGTACAGTGACCAGTGATGACTCCACCAGGGAAAAAAGTGGACTGGGGAAAGACACGTGAGAGTGGTTAACTGGAGGAGCTGCATTCTGTCACCTGCTTCGGACACTCATTCACCTCATAGTTTTTTTTTTTTTTAAAGGTTTATTTTATTTATTTATGTATACAAGATCTGGGGTAGAGGCCAGAGGTGCAGGGGGGTGGTGGTGGTGAGAGGACTCACCAGAGACAGAGTGGGGAGCAGAACAGATGGGTCCACTGAAATGCACTGCTGAGGGGAGCAGCCGGTGAATGAACTTGTGCTGCAGATAGCTTCATAGTGCTGAGGCTTAACCCTTTGTGCCACCAGGAAGGCCACACCTCACAGGTTTTTGCGAGCACGTGCTTTGTGTTGTTAACCTTTCTAGGTCTTTGAATCTTGGGTCCCTTGGCACATCAATCTTAAAATAGCTTTGTATGGTGGAAGAAGACCTTGCAGACTCTGCATATTTAACCATCCCTAATGGCTATTCCTGGTGGCTGCTGAGGGTTTGCTCAGGATGCCTCCTAGTGCAGCTCTCCCCTCTGTTCCTGCTTGAGACTCGGCTCATGCATCACCCCTGTCCTCGATGGAAGCTTCCTTGACCCCTCACTGTTTCCCATAGAATTAACTGCTGTCACCTCTTTGAGCCCTGCAAACGCTGTCATTTACTTGCAGTCTTTCTTGAGACTGGGTGTTGTACACGTCTTTTTTTTTTACTAGTTTCTGAACATATTGAAGGAAGAGGTAGTATCCATTTAGAAACTTTTGCAAAGTATCAAAAATGGAACAGAGAGAGCCACAATTAACATCTTCAAATATTTCACTTTAGTGCTGTCTCACATATACTTAAATGTATTATGTTTCTGAGTCTGAAAGCTTATGGCTTTATTTTTTTATCTTCTAAAAATGACCAATTTCTCCTACTCTCAATGCTTAAAGTGATACACACTTTGTGGCTAATTTACATTATTATTATACTGTGAATCAACACTCAAATTTGATATCAAATGCGTAAGTCTTAAATTGCTACCAGCTAGAACTGAGGAAAGAGTATGTGTGTATGTGCATATGCTATATATTTCCCAAATATACATATATGTATAGCATTTTGTCAAATATTTATATGTAATATATTTTGTAATGTGTGCTGACCACAAAATACCATGCAGTGAGACTTTTGTCATGACAATAACTATTTCTTCAAAACACAAATTTGAATGATCGCCTAGATCTGCATCTATGAACAGACCACATTCTTCAATTATTGTTGTCCCTTTGGACTGTTTCCAGATTTTTACTATTAAATGAATGTGAGTAGATCTGATTGCACCTAGAAGTAGCATTACTAGTTTGAAGACAAACTCTTTGTAATTGGCCAGTGCAGGACAGGTACAAAAGCAGCCCCTACCTACCTCCACTCCTGCTCTCCCCAGTGTCACCTCCTAGGGCCATCAAGAGAGCCAGGTACTATTTACAAGCTCCTTGGAGGCTGCCTGAGGATCCTTAAACTGTCTCTGGCGAAAGCCATACCGGCACGTTTAAGAAACTCATTCATTCTTTTATAAAAGATGAAATAAAAAAGTAAAATTTAAGCGATATTGCTGCATGGTGACCCTGACCTCAAGCCCCAGTTACTGATCCTCAAGGATCACTACTCTCAAAGTCGTACAAAATCATACTCTCAAAGTCGTACAAAACTAAGCCATCCAGACTGACTGCATCAAGGAAAAATAATGAAACAAAGGAGCAGCTTCAGCTTTGGGAAAGCATGCTCTATTCCAGTTTTCAAACATTAATTAAACACCTTCTGTATGTTGACATTGTGCTCTGGGAACACAAGATCTAGTTCTTACGTTTAAGAGACTGGGAGATGAACGGGACATAGGAGCTCACTAGAATAGCACATATGTCTCGTTCGGCTTGTGGCAACAGAGGGAAAATGGGGGAGGATTAATTGTAAATGGGAGAAGTGACGATTCAGAGAGAAGCTTGAGCTGGGACCAGCACGGAAAGTGAGGCTTTACCACAGTGAATGCTACAGACATTGGATTTTCTCACTTCTTTCTTCACCACGAGTCCCAAACACCCCCTTAATAATTTTTATGAAGCCCTAGTTATGTTGTCTCCAGGGGGGGACGCTTTAATATCCTTCATCATATCAACACTCCGGCTGGAGGGGGGTGAAGACCAGTGGGTGTTCTTTTCAGGTTGGTTCCTGAGAGTAACGCCAGGGGAGCCTCGGAGGCTGGGATGACACTGATTAAAAACGACTCTTTCTTGCAAGATGACAAGATGGCTCCTTTGCCAACGTATTTGCATCCTATAATAATTCAGTTTTGCTAAGAAAGCAGAAAAGGGAAGACTAACCTGAGCAGATGTGAACATTAGTCTGAGTAGTTTAATGAGCCAGCGCTGGGGGATCACACCCAGTAATTTACTCGGATGATGATAAGACCTTCTACATCCAGAGGTCACTTCTCTGACCACATTGGCTAAGTGACAAACATCTGAGCACCAGGAAATGGGCAAAAAGAGACTTGCAATGTCAAAGCCAAGTTCGAAAAGCCCGTGTAACAAAGCGATCTGCTCCTTGGCTTTGGTGCAAAACTTCATTTTCTTAAGAAACAGTCCTAACATAGCAATCTGGTTTCCTAAGACATAGCAGATTAGATACAGAAAATTAAAAGTGTGAAGGGGAAGGGGAAGCAGCTTCCGCTCAGGCACGCTGTGTAAAATCCGACAAAGAACCATCAGTAAAAACTCAGTCAGTGGCCACATTCTAGTGTTTTGTGGGGGACCTCGTGCTCCCTAATTCCCAGAGGTGGTACGGGGCAATGATCATGGGATGACTCTTGGTCACTGAACAGGACAGAAATTATGTATAGAATCCTCACTTTACTAAGCTGAGAGAGGTGAGACTCTGTCGTCGCTCCAAAATAGTGAAGAGATTTAATTCATACATAATTATTTTTAATTTCAGAGAATATTTTTGGTTTGAAATTCTTTGTTCTTGCTATGCCTAGGTTCATGAAGTACTATTGTCTCAAAGGCAGCTGCTATCCGAGGCAAAGTGGGAGCCGCCTGTGTGTACGGAGTCCGCGTAGGAGAGAGCAGTGAGTGAGCGCAATCGAGGACCAGAGGAAAGAGAGAAGGTGTGTGTTAGACATGCAAGAAACTGCGTAAAGTCGAGGCTTTGCCTGGGCTTTCAGGGCACACTTAGAGATGAGTTTGGAGCTGTTGAAAGCAAGGAGAACACTGTAGGGTGTTAAGAAGGGGGAGGAGGCAGACAACCTTTGAGAACAAGTTATTTTGACCATCAAGGGGAGAGGGTGGCCTGTGTGTAGGTCGTCTTTGGCCACCTTCTTGCCAATCTCCAGAATGGCCCCTTTCTCTCTGTGCAGAGTGTCTTTGAGGGATACCATTTCCCCACTTGTGTTCTGATTGATAAACGCAAAAGACAGGTGTGCACCAGGTCACGACGGCCTGGCAATGGCTCGGCCTTCCCTTGCACTAAACCTTTCTTCTTCTGAACCTTCTTATGAGAGCTTTAATGAAGATCAAATAAATCAGAGGAGCACAAGTGCTTTGTAAAACAGAGTACTCCTTTTGTTTTAATCCCATGGAAAATTGCTTCCGTGGTGCCATGTACCTAGCAAGTGGGATTAAACAAGAGTGTGATAAACAGATTTGATTCACTGCATCAGAAATGCTACTTGGATCTCCTGTTGGAAAATCTTGGTTTGCTTCTAGAACTTCTTCTAGGTTTCTCCACCTCTTCTGCCCCAGGTCCTACATTCAGGAATGGCATCTTCTTGATCTCCCTTGCTCTCTAAGTTCTGCTTTGATTTTGCCGGCAGACACAGCTAGCAGGAGACTTGAGGACAAGAGGAGAAAGAAGTCAGTGTATTTAGCTGGGATCTGGAAGGAGTTCTTTCCCTTTACCCACATCTGCAGTTCCTGCTGGGGTTCCCCACCCATACTTCAATCTTATTTCACTACCTTCAGACCTCAGTATGACAAAAGCACCCCATCATAGTACATGCCTGGGTCCTCTACCATCCTCTGGTTCTCCAATTCCCTCTTCATGAACATAGCCCCTTCCCTTCTTTTCTGAGTGTGACATCTGTTTTTATAGCAGGATTCTAATCTATGAAGGGATCACAGGGCCTTGTGTGATATCTCAGTTCAAATTCGTGGAAGCTGCCTGGAAGTTTAGAAGGCTTCCTTTGTCTTTGAACTTTCAACTACTGTGGGATTTCTGTACTGATCTTTCAATTCTTCCTACATCTGTTAAAGTGGAAATACGTACATCCTATGCTAAATGCCCCACAGACCTTCCCCCACTTTAAAAAGTATTTAAAATAAGCTTCATTTAAGTATAGTTTCCATGCAAAAATATGCACCTATTTTGAATGTACAGTTTGATGAGTTTGAAAAATGTTTATGCCCTAAACCCATCATGACATTAAGATTCAGAACATTTCCGTCACTGAAAAAGATTTTCTGGTCGGTCTTCCTACTAATTCTGGCCCTACTTGGATCTGCTTTTTCTCACTGTAGATTAGATTTATCTTTGTGAAACAGTTATATTACTGTGCTTATTCTTTTGTGTTTGGCTTCTCTCACTTAGGGTAAAATTTGGAGGTTATTCTAGCAGTTGCATGTATCAGTAGTTCATTCTTTGCTATTGCTGTGTTTTGATTCATTTACCCTCTAATGGACATTGGAGGTATTTCGTTTTTCTTCTCTTGTACATAAAGCTGACATAAACATTCAAGTTCAGGGTTTTGTGTGAACACATTTTCATTTCCTTGGGTAAATATCCAAGAATGGAACTGTTGGACTGTATGGCAAACATATGTTTAACTTTGCAAGAAAGTGCCAAGTAGTTCTCCAAATTGAGCAGATCACTTTACACTCTTTCCAGCGATGTGTGAGAATATCACTTACTTCCTTGCCAACACTTACCATTGTCAGTCTTGTTAATTTTAGACACTATAATGGATGTGTAGTACTAACCCATTGTGATCTTAATTTGCATATCCATGGTAACTAATATTTCTGAAAAAATTTTAATGTACTTATTGACCATCTGCATGTTTTCTTTTGTGAATGTCTGCTCAAATATTTTACCTAACTTTTTTTTTTGGTAGGAGATCTCACATATAGTTTAAATATAACCCTATAGAGTTTCATGTTTATGATACTATTGTAAATAGCATTTTTTAGAACTTCACATATAGCCTCTGCCCACCTGTGATGATACAGGTGTCTCTCTTTTTCTTTCTCCTTTTCCTAATAATCCTGTCCTTTTAAAATGTTAAAAGAAGAGTCTCCTTGGTGACACAAGGAGTTAATGCTCAGCACTATGAAGATATCACCAGCACTGTAGCACAAGTTCAATCCCCGGCCAGGTTGCTAACCCACACAACGAAGTAAACCTCTCCTGTCTTTCTGCTGCTCCCCTCAGCAGTGTATTTCAGTAGAGCCACCTGTTCTGCTCCCCATTCTGTCTCTGGTGAATCCTCTCACCCTCCCATACCTCTGGCCTGTATCCTAGTTCTTGCATAAATAAATCTTTAAAAAATGTTAAAAAAAATAAAGCTTCACATGTAGATGTTTGTTGCAGGTATATAGAAATACAATTTATTATTATTGACTTATCCTGCAACTTTTCTAAACTCACTTATTAATTCTAATAACTTTGCATCTTTATAAATTTCCTAAGATTTTCTTCACAAATGATAAGACCATCTGTAAATAAAGAGAATTCACCTTGTGTCTGGTGAAACTGGTCATCTTTGCCTTATTCCCAAACTTAGAGGTAAACATTCAATTTTTCATTACTATGTGCAATGTTAGAGCAGGTTTGCATTGATTTTTTTTTTAATCTGTGTCAGGAAATTCCCTCTCTTCCTGATTTGTCGAAAGTTTTTATTATGAGTAGGCTTTCATTTTGTCAAATGTTTTGTCTGTACTGATTGAATTTGTTACATTTTTTTTCTTTATTCAATTGATATGGTAAATTACATTGATTAATTTTGAATTTTAAACAAGTTTTGAATACTTGAGTTGGTAATTTGTATTGCCTTTATTAAAACCCTACCATGTTGAATCCTGACACCTTTTTAATTCAACTGTAAGATTACTTATTTTAGGGTCCTAGAGTTCTACATGTGACACATGTTACCAGTTATGAAAAGACCAGGTTGAGTTAGTGATGGCTTCTTATTGTTCTATGACATCCTTTCTTACTTTTGGCAATGTGCTTTTTCATAGAATTACAATGGTGAGTGTCTTTCCCTATTCAGTTGGACTTTCTAAGAGCTGAGACTTTGTCTTTTTCATGTTGGTATTCCTGGTGCCTAAGGCATGATGATTTTAAGAATAGTTATGAAGAGACACTTTGCCTCTTTGACCTCTAAACCTCCTAAAACCCCTACTAGGTTGGGCTACTTAGTCTATTTTATGTATAAGACTCAGAGAATTGAAGTTGTTTGCCCTTGGTCAACATGCTGACTGGCAGAAATCCATTATTTAAAGTTTATTCTTTTTGTATCATGGTGCAAAATTTCTTCCAAATAAGCTATTACATAATTATGTGTTGACTGATTGACTGAAAGAGTGGATGGATGAATGAATGAAAGTAACCTTTTCCTCTTGTTTCATGAATGGATCAGGTTCACCTAATGAAAAAAAACCAGCTTGGATACTGACATGTTGGCAAGGCATGAGCGAAGAGGAACAGTGTGGGTATGGAGCACTTACTAAAAAAACAGAAAGAAAAGGAAGTATAAACTATAAATTTACTTGACAGAGTTGCATCTCTGTGGCTTTAGACGTTGGCCACTTCATCTTGGCATGATTATTATATAACAGGAGGATGGAGAAATGGCCGGAAAGTATTGCTTCCTATTACATAACTCTTACTATGTGCCCGACAGTATTTCTGATAATGGGAGAACAGAAAGGGTGCCTCCCTCCCAGTGAAAGGCTTCAGGCGTCTTGCAGTGGAAAGAGCCTGCTCTTCAGCCGTTTGGAGCGTTACTGATTTCCTCAGACACACTCAGCCTGCCTGCGCTGCCTCATGTCTCCACACTCTCCCCCAGGAAATGTCATATTCACATGCCTCACACACATTTTTAAGATCTTCTAAATACATGGTCTCATCCTGTTCTCCACAATTTGACTTTATCTCCTACCTCTCTTGCTCCTTCTGTTCCCCAAACACATTTTGTCTAAGGCTCTTTGTTCTAGCTCTTTCTACTGCTTGGAAAGCTCTTTCTCAGGATCCTGGCATGGCTTGTTCAGTAGCTTTCTGGTCTTACCTCAAATGACATCTCCTTCCTTGCCATCCAATCTAAATTTGCCTCTCATTTCTCTATCCTGTTACATTGCTTTAGTTTCTTCCTAGAACTGACATGTATTCCATACTTTCTGTCTGTCACCACTTATTTTTATGTTTATTAACTTATTGGTTTCTGAGACCACTGAGGGTCAAATCAGGGCTGTTTGTTTTTGTAAATAAAGTCTTACTGGAACAGAGCCACCCCTGTTTGCGGATGGATTTCCATGGCTGCTTGGGTTTTCTTAGGTATCAAGCTGCACAATTGTGGCAGTGACTATTTGGCCTGCAAAGCCTGAAATATATTTTTACTTTCTGGCCCTTCACAGAAAATGTTTATGGACCCCTGCTCTCTCTCCTTCCATGCGCTACCTGATATGTCCCTGCTAATTCCCTCCAAGGACATGGTGGGACCCATTAAATATTTGTCAGGGCCTCCCTGGTGGCACAGCGGTTGAGCGCTGGGTTGCGAAGCTGCCCGCGGCCTCTGCGGCCCCAGTTCAATCCCCGGCTGCTCCCCGGCCACCGGAGGAGGGTCCCACATGGCGCGCAGACCTCTCCTGCTGCCTGCTGCTCCCCTCAGCAGTGTCCTTCGGTCCTTCTGCCTGCTCTGCTCCCCGCTCTGGTTCTGGTGAATTCTCTCACCCTCCATGCTTCTGACTGTGCCCAGTGCATGTATAAACAAAACAAACAAACAAATAAATAAATAAATAAAACATGCCTCTATTAAAAAAAATAAATAAATATTTGTCAAATGAACAATGAGTGAGGGGACACAGAATATTGGCTTGTTTTGACTTTACCCATCTATGTCTTTTCCTTTTTTTTAAGATTTATTTTTATTTTTGTTTTATGAGTGAGAGGGTTCACTGGAAACAAAGTAGGGAGCAGAACAGGCAGATCTACTGAAATGCACTGCTTAGGGGAGCAGCGGGGGAGACAGGAGAGGTCTGCTGTGCCATGTGGGTCGCTCCCTGGCCAGGAATGGAACTCATGCTGCAGTGCTGGTGATAACTTGATAGCACTAAGACTTAACCCCTTGGGCCACCAGGGAGGACTCCTACTTATGTGAGTCTTTTGAGCCTGTATTTTTTGCAGGCAGAACATAACTCAAAAGGGTCATGTGTATGTTTATGTGTTCACACATATTTGTGTGTCTGGGAGTGAGAAGGCAGGGAGGCAAAATCGACGTTATGCAGGTTTGGCATCCAGCACACAGAATAGCACTCCAGACCTGCTTCCATCACTTAATGTTGGTATGATTTTAGACACAATGCTCAACTTTTTATGCGTTAGACTCCATTGTAAAAAAAAAAGGAGAACATGATGCCTACTTTTCATGGTGCCAGTGAGCATTTCAGAGACAACACTGCCTGACTTCAGATGCACACTGTGGAGAGTGGAGGCTGTGCTTAATTGTCTTGAAGTATTTTGAAGGAATGGACTAGGGCAGAGTCCAGAGCACCAACACCGCCATCTGGCAATTCAGTTCAGTCGAATCACCTGACCTAATAGACATTTATGAAGTCCTGCCTTTCAGGTGCTCTGCTGTATTCTAGGAATGTAGAAACTACCCAAGAAGAGCTTAACAGTCCTGAGATTCCTGGGTACCATGTAAGCCCAAGGCTAAGTGCTACACACTGGGGAATGCAGAGGCAAACATGAAACAATCCAGCCCCTCAGGCCTTCTGATCTTATAAAGAGGTCAGAGAAGCTCACCTACTCCACCTTAGCAGTGGAAGGTTAAATAACCACAAGCGACATGCAGACATCAGAGAAGATCTAAAGAAGGGGATATAACCACATCAGGTTTATTTTTAGGTTTGACACAGAAGGCCTACAAGTAGTATCAGCCTTTTTCTTTATATTATCTCCAGTGTCCTCTGGTTTTATTTTTATATGGCCTTTATTTATATATCACCTATCTGATATCACAAATCTCATGCTTTTTCCTAAGTAGGTGAGCCATACATAATAAATTTAAAAAGTAATGTAGATCTTAGTGGAAAAACTATGACTTTTTTTACCATTGAGGATGAGTTAGCTGTGGATTTGCCATCTAAGGTCTTTATTAAATTGAGGTATGTTCTATCTACCCCCATTTTTTAAAAAGATATATTTATTTATACAAGAACCGGGGTACAGGCCAAATGCACAGGAGGGTGAGAGGATTCACCAGAGCCAGAGCGGGGAACAGAACAGGCAGACTGACGAAATACACTGCTGAGGGGAGCAGCGGGCGAGACAGGAAAGGTCTGCCGTGCCATGTGGGTCTGCCAGCCAGCCGGAATCAAACTGGCACTGCAGAGGCTGCGGACAGCTTCACAGGGCTGCACTCAACTGCCTGCGCCACCAGGGGAGGCCCTCTACCCCCATTTTTTAGGTCCTTTTAAAATTAAAAATGGGTGTTAAATCTTAACAAATACTTTCTCTGCATTTATTGGTATAATCATATGACTTTAATCTTTCTTTTTGTTGATGTGGAGAGTTACATTGATTGAGTTTTTGGATGTTGAAACATCTTTGCATCTTTAGAATAAATCCCACCTAGTCATAGTGTTTGATCCCTTTAACACATTGTTGAATTTGCTTTGCTAAGATTTTGTTGAGAATATTTGCATCCATGATTGTCAGGGAAACTGGTCTGTAGTTTTCTTTTTTTGTGGATATGGTGTGTTTGTCTGGATTTGGGGTTAGGGTAATGTTGGCCTCATAAGATGTATGGGAAGTATTTCTTCTTTCTCAATTTTTTGGAAGTATTTGAGAAAGACAGGTATTAGTTTGTCTTTGAAGGTTTGGTAGAACTCATAAGTGAAACCATCTGGTTCTGGGGTTTTGTGCTTTTTGAAGAGTTTTGATTACTGTTTTAGTTTCTTTGCTTGTAATTGTTTTATTCAGGTTTCCTATTTCTTTCTGATTTGAGCTCAGATGGTTTCCTATTTATACAAGTTTGTCTATATCTTTCAGATTATTCAACTTAAAGGTATACAAATGTTCATAGTAATGTCTTATGATCCTCTGAATTTCTGAGTAATTTGTTGTAACTTCACCTCTTTCCTTTCTGACTCCATTTATTTGAATTTTCTCCCTTCTTTTATCGTTGTGAATCTAGCCAGAGGTTTGTCTATTTGTCCATTTTTTTTCAAAGAACCAATTTTTAGTTTCGTTAATCTTTTGGAGTGTGTTTTTGATTTCTATTTAATTCATCTGTAGTCTAAATTATATTCCTTCCTTCCTTCTACTGGTTTTTGGTTTTATTTGTTCATTTTTTCTAGTTCCTTAAGATGAAAGATTATTAATTTATTTGTGTTTCTTGAGTAAATCCCATGGGATCATGGCATATATTTTTTCTTGTTTTTTGATATGGACATGCATTGCTATGTATTTCCCTCTAGTATTGCTTTTTCTGTGTCCCGTATGTTATGGTATGTTTTATTTTCATTTTCCTTTGTCTCAGGGTATTTTAAACTTTCTTCTTTGATTTCCCTCATTAACCCAATACTCATACACTAGTGTATTGTAAAGTCTCCAAATATTAGAGGTTTTTCCTCTAGTTTGATACTATTGTTCCCAGAGAAGATATTTGATATGATTTTAATCTTCATGAATTTATTGATACTTATTTTGTGACCCAGTATGTGATCTCTCCTGGAGAATATACCATGTGCATTTGAGAAGAATGTATATTCATTTGTGTGTGTGTGCCATTACTCTATAAATGTCTGTAAGTGTCCATGTGGTCTAAATCTTTGTTTAAGTCTATTGTTTCCATGTTGTCTTCTGTCTGGTTGAGCTGTCCATTGCTGAAAGTGAGGTATTGAAGTCTCCCACAACTCAATGCCCATGTCTGTTTTCAGAGTTGATAATAATTGCCTTATTTATTTTGATGTTTCTATATTTGGTGAATATATATTGGTGAGTGTTATCTCCTTCCTTTAGTCATTGTGTCCATCCCTACTGCTTGTTACCTTTTCTATTGGGAATCTACTTTATTTGGTACAAGCATGGCTGTGCTTGCCTGTTTTGCATCCCATTTGTTTCTTGGATTGTTTTCCAACCCTTTACTTTGATATATTTAATCTCTGGAGTCCAGGTTAGTTTCCTCGAGAGAGTAGAAATTTGGGTTTTTGTTTTTGTTTTCTGATCCATTCAGACCCATTGTGTCATTTGGTTGGTAAGTTCAGTCAAGTTACATTTAGTATGACTGTTGATATATGGGGGTCTACTACTTCCATTTTGTCTTTACTTTTCTGGTTCTATCTGTATTCTTGTTCAGTTTTTTTTTTTTTTTTGTGTGTGGCTGTTCTTCTTTTCAATTTAGATCCCAAATAGCTAAAGCAATACTAACAAAAAAGAGAAGTGTGGTATCACATGCCTAGTCTTAAAACTATATTACAAAGCTATATTAATCAAAACAGTATGGTATTTGGAACAAAAAACATATTAACTCATGATTTTTACATCCCATACAATTAGGTAGAATATATTTCTAGCAAGCTGTGGATAGAGAAAATATTTTCCTTCATTGGGTTGCAACTATGAGCTAAGGTGTACAAATGGCAATGAAAATACTGTATATCTGAGACAA
This sequence comes from Talpa europaea, assembly GCF_964194135.1. Taxonomy (NCBI): domain Eukaryota; kingdom Metazoa; phylum Chordata; class Mammalia; order Eulipotyphla; family Talpidae; genus Talpa; species Talpa europaea. The sequence continues at coordinate 7,754,540 of NC_140069.1, forward strand.
TTTAGGTTTCCCAGGCAATGGAGAAAAGTCTAGTCCTTTTTTTGGTGGCAAACAACCAACCACCAACCAACAAAACAAACCACCCTCATTTAATATGGTGCCTTCTATGCTGAGCTCATATTTAACTTTTCAATCCAATGCAATTCATTTTAATTCAATTCAGTTCACTTCAACTCATTATTTATTGGTAAACTGAGCTGATCTACTTTGAGTGTGGCCCAGTTAAAGCTCAGAAAAATTTGCCTTTGAGGTCTTGCCCACTTGATGGACTTGAAGAGGATAGGAGAGCTTGAGCTTCCTGTATAAAAACTAAGGCTGGACTCTTTGGTTTGCAAGAGCCAGAAACCCAACTCCAAAAATTTTGGGCTGAAAAAATTTGGGGGATGTCTTACTTATCTGAAGGGGATGACAGCATGTGTTAAGATCAAAGATAAGTGGAACACCAGTAAGATTTGGTTTCCTCATGAGTTATCCTTCCTCTCTGCATATGGCCTTATCATTGTCGACTTTCAGTCTGGCTCTTCCAACTGGTAAAGATACATAGCTCTGGAGTGCCCCTTTCGATCCCAGGATAGCAGTTGAAGTTTCTCTCAGGTTGTAAAATACCAGAGAAGGGCTCTGATTGTGCCCAGCAGAGGTCATCTTAGCAAAGGCCGGCTGCCCTATTCATAAGACTGAACTGACTTGTTTTTATAATTACCCTGCAGACTCCAGCAGGCGGTCACATAGTGCTCTGAAGTGTAGCAGAGGAGAGGATCTCAATTAACTTCTGATTATTTAATGAACTGATTAAAAAGCAATGCATACTCACTATACAAGATTTAGAGAGTAAAAATCCAAAATTACAAAGAAGGACATTATCTATAAAGAGCTGCAATGGTAGTTCTAAAAATCCTTTTATTTATATGAAATTTTATTTATATGAGTTTTAATTCTGAATCATATTGGTAAAAACATTTTCTCTTGAGACACGGTATCACCACAGGTGACAACAATGTAACAGTGTTCCCAATTCTAATTCTGCTGTCTTGGGGGTGGGGTGAGATAAGGAGGATTCAGAGCAAGCTATTGCTATGCAATTTAATTTTCTCAGTTTTGGTTTGCCTACTTCATCTTGCAACAAATAGTGTTAAAATAAATTGAAGTTTACATGTGATTTTTAGGCTCAGTTTTGAGATCTTTTACTATAATGAATTGCAGTTTGTTTTTAGATTTGAAGGAGACAATAGATACATTGTCCTAGAATAGTTACTTATTGTAAGATTCAGTGCTATTTCCTCTCACTGACACACAAATATTCTGTTTTGGGATAATTTTAGATTTATAGAAAAAGTCGCAAAGAGAATGTGGGCTATTTCTGTATAACTTTCACCCAACTTCCTCTAATGTTAGCATCTTGTGTAATTATGATGCATTTGTATAGTACAGCACTATTAATTAACTCAAGATTTTATTTGGATTTCTGCAATTTGCCTGCTACTGTCCTTTTTCTGTTTCAGATTCTAACCCAGGACAAAATATTAAATACAGTTGTCATGTCCTGTTAGTCTAAGATCTATGACAGTTTCTCAGTTTGTTCTTATTTTCATGAACCCTGACAGATTTGAGGAGTATGAGTCAGGTATTTTGTGGAATGTCTGTCGGTTTGGATTTGTCTCACATATTTCTCATGATTAGATTGGAGTTATAAGTTCTTGGGGAAAAATATGACAGGGGTGAAGTTCTCTTCTCATTATACATTCTTGATAGAAATTTTCTCCTCTGTAAATTACTCCACTTTTCTCATATTCTATTCTGTGGAAGTGAGCCCAGCCCAAGGAGAGGTAAATCAAGCCCCACCCCCCTGAGTATAGGGTGATGTACATATATCAGCAAAGGCAGATTTTAATATGAGTTTTCCTTGACCAAAATGGAATCATACCGAATGTGGTTTTCTGTAATCTGCTGTTTTCCTCTTGATAATATAGCATGAAGGAATTTTTACATCAAACATTCCTCTCCAACTTGACTTCTAATAGCTGTTTAGTATTCAGCTGTCTGGACATATTTAGCAGAACTTAACCCTTTGTTACTTTGAACATTAAATTATTTCCAATTTCTTTTCCTTTATTTTATGAAAATCACTGTTATTAACATCCTTCTAGCTATACCTTAGTACAATAGTTTCTAAGAGGTAATCATCTAATTAAAACAGATGCATCGAAACATATGCATATTTGAAAAATTGGGGGTGTATGTTATTAGTTTGCCTCCTAGGAAATTTACCAGCATTACCTACTACCATGTGCCGGTTTCTCATGAGTACACTGGTGAGAGTAAGACAGGGAGGAAGGTATCAGCAATCATGGGTGAGGCTGCCATTACCTTCCTTAAGAGAGGAGTTGAAGGTAAGGACTGAACCCCATGACTGCTTATCAAGCTTGAGTTCATTTGTTAATGCTATGTGTGTTAACTCCTTACGAAGAAGGGCCATTCTACAATTCACTTATCCGCTTATAAAAATACTATTAAAGCTGTATTCAAATACCATATGATTTCATTCATACGTGGTGAAAAAACACATAAATGAAAAAAAAAACCCAAAACAAAACCCAAAAATTTTATTTAATATATTTTTACATCATTTTTCATTTTGCACAATGTATACCTTTTCATCTTGGTTATAGTCTCCATACAATTCCCAACCCCTTCTTTTGCTCCTACTCCCTTCTCCCCACCCCCTGTAGTGTGTCTCTGGTTTATAGTTGCTTGTTGATTTTGATTTTTACTTTATTATAATTAGCCCTTTTCCTGGTCTTTTATTTAGGTTTTCTAAATTCCTGCTATGAGTGAGACCATCCGGTATTTTTCTTTTTCTTTCTGGCTTATTTCGCTGAGCATGATCCCTTCCAGCTCCATCCATGTTGCTGCAAATTGCATGAGTTTATCTTTCTTGATGGCTGAGCAATATTCCATTGTGTATATGGACCACCTCTTCTTGATCCAGTCATCTATTTTGGGGCATTTGCGTAGTTTCATATCTTACCAATTGTAAATAGTGCTGCTATAAACACAGGGGTGCGGGTGCCCTTTTGAATTGATGCAAAAACAAATTTGTTAATGACAAGAGAAAAATAGTTGTTACCAGAAGGGGAGGAGGAGATAGGGTGGGCAAATCAGGTAAAAGGTATGGTATGATAATGGGTGGAAACTGGACTTTTGGTAATGAACATAATGTAGTATATACAGATGTTGATAGATAACGTCTGCACAACGGAAACTTACATAATAAGCCAATGTCACAGCAATAAAAAATGTATTGCAAAATAAAATACACATACGAAAAAGTACATACAGCAAATTTAACAGTTATATATAACGAGAACATCCATATACGTCCATCCATATCTATGGTTATCAGAATGGGGAAATCAGTTTCTTTTGCTGTGTAGATGAGGCCAAACATTCCATTGCCCCTGTTCCAGAAGTCCACCCTGAACCTCCTCCTGATCCATACCCTCTCCCTGGAGGTGACATCAGAGACAGCATTTCTGGCTGTTTTTTTTTTTTTTTTTTCCATCTTTCAGGTTATACATAACATGCGTGTGTGCTCATGACAAATAAACAAGTGACAGGAAGCTTCCCAAGTAAATGTGTTTAAACTTTCTCCAGCACTGGTCCTCTTCCCAGAGGTAGCAGCTATCAGCAGCATAGGATATGGACCCTTCCAGATCAGTGCTTTCCAATATAACTTCCTGCAGGGATGACACGTTGTACTTTATCATTGTTTAATGCACCTAAGTACATGTTAACATAGGACATTTGCAGTGTAGCTGCCGTAATAGAAGAGCTGAATTTTGAATTGTATTTAATTTCAGCAGATGTTATCTGGCTAGTGGCTACCATGGCAGACAATACAGTTGTGTATTTTGGAAACTTTGTCACATACTAACTTACTGGAGCTTCCCATTATGTTACAAGCGGAAATGTGCATCTTAGGGATGAAGAATGAATCCAGGGCTCCCAGCTAGGACCTCCCAGAGGCCCTATCTCTCTGTAATGCCCAAGGCTCTTTCCCCAGGACCCCTTGCAAGGTAATCAACACCACCACAAGGGTTTCTGCGCTTGAGAGTTTAAAAAAAAAGCATTTATTTCAGCCCACATTCTCAGCTGGAATTTGAGCAGCCCACTCAGGGTGCTGTGTGGTTTGGTTTCACAAAGGCTGGGGTAAGGCTGATGTGCCCCTCCCCCATGACCTTTTGTCTCTAAGTCTACATTTCCATGCAGCTATTTTTGAAAGCTGAATTTTGTGTAGACTCATGTTATCACCAAAGGGATCTTTCAGAAGAATCGTTATCTCCTTTTCTCTTTTGAGACAGACAAATATAAACAAGGAGGACAGTTCCTGTGTGAACATGTATTCAATGACCTGTTTTAAAATCATGGTAACCTGTCATCAGGCTCACCTAGAAAGAGCTGGGGCCAGGTGTCTGCCTGGATGCCTTGCAGGGATCATCTCAGCAAGAATCTGCTGAATTGTAGACCAGGGTCTGCTTCGGAGAGTTCCAGAAGCATCATCTGAATCACATGGGGGGAGGCACTTCATATTTATGGTTCCCCATCTGTGTGTGATTTCCGTTGCTCTTACCACAAAATTAAAATTGTCTCCTATTGTACAAGAAGACAGAGGCTGTGAAATACTTACCTTGTTAACCTTAACTCAGGCAGAGTCACCCAAAGCAGGTGCTGAAGTGTGTGTTCTATTGACAAGAAGGAAGGAAGAGAGGAAGAGGAATAAAAGCAGGGAGGGAGAAAGGAAATAATACCCTAGTTACTAATTAATTCCTGATCTCTTTCTAACCTCTAGGTAAGAGAGATACCCACGATGAACCTGAGGTTCAGAGAGGCTAATAACTTGCTGAAAGTCACACAGCTGCCAGGTAGCAGTGTTTCTGTCTCAGTGGCAGCCACGAAGCTAGAATTCCCAGTCGAGATACCTGCCACCACTCCCGAGGTGGTTAAAAATGTTGAAGTCAGTGTCTTTGCCAAGTCCTTGTGCCTCCAGGAAGCTCCATGGGTAATTTGAAGACAAAGGATTTAGATCAATTCTTCTTTTTTTTTTAAAGATTTATTTTATTTATTTATACAAGCACTGGGTACAATCAGAAGCGCGGGAGGGTGAGAGCATTCACCAGAGCCAGAGCGGGGAGCAGAGCAGGCAGACTGACGAAGTACACTGCTGAGGGGAGCAGCAGATCAATTCTTTCCTCAGCTCTTTCTTTGCCTGACTTGAGCAAGTCTCCAGCCAGGTTCCTCTGGACTGACATTCTCATGCATATGGCTTTAGAGAGGGAGACGCTTTCTTAGCTGGCTTGGGGAAGTACATTAATTTCACAGAGGGCCCCCTAGCAACTTGGAGGGGGTCTCCTTCCAACCACTTAACCTCATCTTTTGTCTGAGTTGGGAATGAGCATTCCCTCCCCCCCTTTTAAATATATTCTCCTTCCCCACTCCCCCCTTGTTAAACTCTTTGTTGTCCCTGATCAGACCAGAAGGGGAGAAGGCGCTGGTCCACCAGACCTGGGGGCATGTGAAAAGGAGGGCTTTGTAGGAGGTGACCCAGCCTCGCTTGGGGTCCCCTGGACCCTGAAGCCTAATCTCCTGTAAAGACCTGTGCTGGAGAGTCTTTGTGAAGTTGATGAAAGGCAGGGGGCCTGCGGAGGGGCCTTGCCCTTCTCACCCACAGTTCTCAGAGGGGCTTGGATTGCTTCTAATGACTAGGTGGGGACAGTGCACCCGTAGCTGGAATGCCACCACCTGCCACAGAAACAGGGTGCTGCGGAGGCTGCAGGATTCCCATCCTTTCACTCCCCACCCCTTGAGGACATCCTGGTGCTTTGTAAGTAAACACAGGAGCTGCAACATGGCTCAAGGTCACCAGGCAGATCTAGAAGGGATTAGAAATAACTGACTTAGCATCACTGCTAAAACAGATTCCTGGCAGTACTGGGATGAATCCTGGAATCCTTTAGCTGTGCCTCATTTTCGGGGTGAGGAAAGTGAGTCTCAGAGAGGGAAATGGCTGTGTGAAGGTTGCATGGTAAGTTACCAGAGAGCTAAGCTGAAAATGCTGTGTGCTCACCACCAAAATCAACTCAGAGAAGTTCTGGAATCAAGGTCCATTTATATTTTAAAAGTTGGATTTGTGAAGTGTACAAATTTGGAAATGGTGTTGTGTGCATCTGAGAGGTGTGAAGGATGAGTTTACATTCCCTTTGGAGTATCGTGATCATATTTCTAGATGGTGTTTTCTTTGGAGCAGAAATGGAAAGGCATCATTTTGAGGCTGGGATCTGACAAGCTGGGTAGTTATTCCTGCTGGAGCATGGAAGGTGTAAAGACTCACTCTATTTCTGGGGAAAAATTGGGAATGGGGAGAAAGCTGGAGAGGAGCTAGCAGGGAACTGGAGCCATCAAGATCAAGGATCTCTGTGTGGGGTGAACTTCTGCCCCTAGATCATAAACACCATTGCAAACTGATCTTATGTCAATAAAAATGTCACAAAAATAAAATGATCTCATTTTCATTAGAAAGGACTTTAGTTTGGTTTCTCTAATTGAATTCTTGGCTGTTCTGATTTCAGTAGGATGAGTCAGATACTTGGGTCTGTGCTCTTCAGAGACTCTTTTGGGGTAGAAAGACTATTACTATGGCCACCTATTTATGACAGCCCTTTCATGATCCCCTGTAAATTTTGTGAAATTTGGAGTAATATTTTTATCGCTTGTAATTTTCAGATGAAGAAATCAAGCCTCAGGGGTGACTCGCCAAGGGCCATTCACCTGGGAAGACCAGACATTAGGTTTTCTGATGTTATGTGAAGCATATCCCTCAGAGTCCTTTGGCGTTTATGTCCCCTGAATTAGCCACATTATGGGGACTCTGTCTCTGATTCTGGAGTTATCGTTTCTGCTTTGGCCTCCTTTCGTATCACTGGGCTTTACTTAGCTTTACTCCAGTCTTCAGCAGTCACCACCCCCTCTTCCTTGCTAACAGCCTGCTGGGCTCAGCTGTCCACTCTCCATGTCCACACTGGGGAGGCTGGTCTCAGCACCAGCCCCAGCCTTGGGGAGTGACTCCCGAAGGGTCTGAGCCAAAGCTCACAGTCTACTCTACTTCACACTCACTGGGTGAGGCCAGTACTAGTAACTCACTTTGGCTGACTTCTGTGTCTGCTGTCTGATGCCCACCCCACTTGATTGAATATCTTTTAACTAAAAGAGTGCTACTTTTAGAAGATGCACCAAGGGCAGTAAACATCACCAACCCTGCCCAGTCTTCCAAGGAAACAGCTCCCTGGAATTGCCACAAGTCCTGTTGGAATTCTCCCCTTCCCCCACTACCTCCCGCCTCTCTCCTGCCCACGACTGATTGTTTGCACACAGCTGCCTGCCCTCCCCATGTATGTCCTTTCCTGCCCAATGAGCCTCCATGGTTATTCCGCTCAAAGTTGCTGTCACTGCCCAATCTTCATTGTGGACAAAAGCCAGGTATTTCCCTGCCTCTAAAGGAGAGAAACAAGCTGCCTCACCCCAAATTCATATGTTAAAGTCTTAACTCCCAAGTAACTGTATTTGGAGATGGGGTGTTTAAAGAGGTAACTAACATAACATGAGGTCACAGTAGAAATGATGTCCTTGGAAGGGACACTAGAGACATTCGCAGCACAGAAAAAGCCATGTGATGGCACAGCAAGAAGGTAGCTTTAGGAGAGCCTCAGGTGAGAGGTCTTAGGAGCAGCTAGCTCTGCTGCTGGTCCTCCAGCCTCCAGACTGTGAGAAAATAAACTTCTGTTGGGTAAGGCACCCCGTCTGTAGTATCTTGTTATGGCACCCTGGGAAACTGATATATAGGTCACACCTCATATTCTAATACTTATAATTTATTGCCAGACATTATTCAATTCATTCCTTCACTCATCCTTCCATTTAGCTTTTTCGTCAATAGTGTAGTTAGTATGGAATTCCCAGTCTGTGTGCCATTGAAAACTAGTCTGGGACGATAATCTGAGAACAAGCTCTGAGATCATATAGTATATGATAACCCAACTTGAAGATTCTTGATATTAAAGAATTGATATAAAACAATCTTGATATTAAAGATTCTGAGAAATACTGCAGGAGAGAAATGTGTCTAAAGCTTTTATCTGGCCATGTACAGCATTGGGATTTGACTCTGTAGCCCTTTGTGGACTAATATGTAATTAATACCCATGAAGCCAGTGGTGTGGTGTGAAGTATTGATCTTGTTTTCAAAACATAGCCTTGAAGTCAGACTGTTCTGCCACTTACTCTGAAGTTCCTCAAAAAATAGAACACAGAAAATAGAACATAGAACTGTCTTATGATCCAACAACTCCACTCTGGGTGTTTATTGAGAGATGCGAAACACTAATTTGAAAAGCTATACACACCCCTACATTCATTGCAGCACTATTCATACTAGCCAACATCTGGAAACAACCTAAGTGCCCACGGACATACGATAGAATAGAGGTGTGGTGTAGCTCCACAATGGAATGCTACTCCATATTAAAGGATGAAATCTTGCCATTTTCTACAGTAGGTTGCATATTGAGGGGATTATGCTAAGTGAATTGTAGAGAAGGAGAAAGAGAAATACCATAGATCTCACTCCAATGTGGAAGATAAGGAAATGAAGCAAATGAACAAAGCAAACAAAACAAAAACAAACCCTTAGATTCTGACAACAAAGTGGTGGTTTCCAGAGGGGAAGAGGCTGGGGGCCACTAAGGTGGGTCCATTGGATGATGGCAAATAGAAGTTAGACCCTTGATGGTGGGTGTGGTGTGGTGGATATAGATGTTGGTGTGTGGAGCTGTACTTTGAAACTTGAAGAGTGTTTGTTGTAAACCAATGTTACTGGAAAAAAAAAATAGTACTACCAAAAAAAAACACCTTGAAGTCAGAAAGTTCTGTCACTAACTTTGTGAAATTGAAGTTCTTTCAACTGCCAAAAGAGACTAATAGTTAATCTGTAGACCATAGATTTTGAGGATAAAATAAGAAAATCTACATACTGTGCAAATACAGTATCATTCTACTTTAGTCCTTCATAGTCTTCCTCTATTTTTTCACTTGTGTTCTCAGGAATTCAATAAGTATTTATTTATTGAGTGCCAAATTGTAAAACTTTTGCTGGATGGAAATATTCTGAGCTCCTTGATTGTCTTGCTGCTCTGAATTGTGCTAATGTCTTGAAGACCTGGAAAAACTCAGCCTACACCTCTTCTAAGTCTTTTCCTCATGTTCTGTTTCTATGATGGATGACAGGTGGTTCTAAGCTCCTCTGACTTCATGTTGGCTACTGGGAAGGTTGATGAGCTCTCTTATTTTGTAGGTGCAGTATGGGCACCTGGATTTGTGGAAAGGAAAATCAAAACCTCCATCTGGGACCAAAGATGCTGGCAAACCCACAGCATATCCATGGCAACACCAGGCCTGCTTGACCACAGGCAGAAGCAAATTGTGGGGTGGCTCTGCTGTAGGTCTCCTACCTTGAACGTTTTTGAAAGCTCAGGGTGATTTGTAACTTTCCTTTTGGCATAATGTGAATTAGCTCCTATTCGTAGATAATTCTCACATTGACTCATAATGCAGAGTACATTCGTGCAAGTCAGAAATTGTCAAGAGTCAGGGCCTCCCCGGTGGTGCAGCGGTTGAGCGCTGGGTTGCGAAGCTGCCTGCGGCCTCTGCAGTGCCGGTTCTATCCCCGGCAGCTCCCCGGCCACCGGAGGAGGGTTGGCGCACAGGCCTCTCCTGCCGCCCGCTGCTCCCCTCAGCAGTGTACTTCGGTCCTTCTGCCTGCTCTGCTCCCCGCTCTGGCTCTGGTGAATTCTCTCACCCTCCCGTGCTTCTCACTGTACCCAGTGCTTGCATAAATAAATAAATAAAAATAAATAAATAAAAATAAATAAATAAATAAATAAATCTTTAAAAAAAAAGAAATTATCAAGAGTCAGTTTTGCCAAGTACATTCTTTGGGGGAGGCCCTGTGTTAATCTCATTCTTTACACTGCTTCATTGACTCTTCACAAGTGACCCAAAGGCTTTCCCCTTTTACAGGTAAGAAAACTGAGGTACAGCGTCCTGAAATAATTTTACCAAGCTACATAGCTAATAAATGACAGAACAAAAACCAGCCCCCAGGCTTCTCTGTCTTGTACGGGTTTGTGTGTTTTATTGGGGAGCCATGGCTCCCTGCTGCACTGTGTCACATGCAACACTACTTAGCTGACTGCAGCCTTGAAGCAATCCCATGGAGTGTGAAGTGTTAGTTCTCCATTTAGGTGAATCAAACAGAGTTACGTGACCTGCCAGGAACACACAGCTCTTTGTGTGGGACTCAGTTCCAATCCTTCTCTCATGTATTGGCCTCTAACCTGAATAGCTCCTTCACTTTCCCTTGCTAAATCCTTTTCATCACTCACATCTCAGCTCAAATGTCACTTTGTTGGTATGACTTTTCCTATCTAGTTCAATATACCCTCTTGGAAATTTGTACAGCATCCTTTCATTTTCTTTCTCACTTCTTTATTATCTATGGGGCATCATTATTTTATAGTTGCCTGCTTTCTCCTTGATCACCCATACTCTGTGGTCAGAGTCCACATCAACGGTATTCAATAATACCTCCAGTGTTAACATATGGCTAACAATGGTTAACTGTAACTATTATTGTATATAGCACATATATTTGCCCATGTCTATGTTTATAGAAAAATGAGTCATATGTAAGTAAATATGTATGTTTATCATATACATATATACTTGCACATATAAATGGTAATTATTAGATACAACCAATTTCTTCTCATTAATGCACCAGAACCACAAGGGTCCATTATAGCACGATTGTTTCAAGTCCCTGATCACTTGCTCTTGGCAGACATTGCTAGTCAATAACCATGCTCTCTTTTGCTGAGACCAAAGGAACCCTCAATATCTTTTTCAAGGCAATGTTCAAGGCAGCTACTATCAATTAATTGGCCTGACACAATAAATGGAATGTGGTAATCCAAGGTGCCGAACTCATTGTCAGATATTATAAGCAATTGTGCAACCATAGTTTTCTGCAATTGAAATCTCCTGATGAATTTTTAAAAAGTACTGAAGCTCAGGGTCCTCATCTAGAGATTCTGATCCATTGGTGTCTCTAATGGGTCAAAAGCCACTGGCTAATTTCACCAAACGCAGTATACAGATTTAATGAAATTCCCAACAAGATCACAATGGCATTCTTTACAGAAACAGAGGAAAATCCTAATATTTTCATGGAACCCCCAAAGACTTCAAATAGCAACAGCAATCCTGAGGAAAAAAAAGAACAAAAGAGGAGGTATCATCCTCCCTGACTTCAAGCTATACTACAAAATCATAGTAATCAAAATAGTACAGAACTAACAATAGGCATACGGATCAATGGAACATAATTGAAAATCCAGCGAAAACTAATTGTGATAAGGGTATTTAGAACATATGGAGAAGGGAAAATCTCTTTATAAATGGTGTTAGGAAAGTTGGACAACCACACACATAAGAATGAAATTAGACCACCATTTCACACCATATATAAAAGTTAATTCAAAGTGGATATTGAAGACTCGAATACAAGGCCAGAAACCATAAAATGCATAGAAGAAAATGTGGGCAGGTAGCTCTTCCACATCAGCATTAGAATTGTCTTTGTAGATTCATCTCCATGTTTTCATTTTCCCCCTAAGAAAGAATTATCTGGTCCCCAATATCAATATTACTGTTCTATTCTCAGAACCTAACTCAGTGTCTAGCACATAGTAAACTTGCTTTAAACGTTTGTTGAATTAAATAGAACTACTGACATGCATTCATATTTATAAAAAAATTAAATATATATGAATATGGCTTCTTAAAAATATACATGCCTTTATCCTGATGTAGTGTGTCATCTTTATTTCCTGTCAAATCTGTAACTTTAGGGCAATGTTTTTCATTTATCCTCGTCCAAGTCTTATCTCCTATAATTATGCTGTCTCCTGGCTTGGCCATCGTCCATGGATAGCAATTTCATTTTAAATCCTCCAGTTGCTATACTGACTTAGAAAAGATTTGGAGGTTTTTGAGTGTTTTCTTTCTTGTTCCTGCTCCACTCTGTTGGAATTCATTGCATCACCCTATACTTTCCTAGCTTGATTACAGGGGGGCTTAGTGTCCATTTTGGGGGCTGGGTTGCTTGCTCTGGCCCACCAAAGAAACTCCCTGAATAATCAGACTCATATCAAAGCTCACTGAATGAAGTGGTTGTGATTATAAACCTCAGTTCCCATACAGAAGATGACATATTCGTGAATATGGGCTTGGGAAGCTCTTTCCCTTGTTGTAAACCAAATGGGTTTTCCAAATCCCACCTGATTACATTACCCTGTATCAGATTTCTCATTGACAGCTGTTGCTCTGTCTTCTCCTACCCCCTGCTCTGGGATTTTTATTTTTTTAATGATTGCCACTTAAGAACATTTTTCATTTCCCCAATTTCTAAATTCTACATTTTCAGTTCATTCTGTCATAATCACTTTGAGTGCAGTTGTGATTAGGAAGAGGAATTCCCCATTATACAGCCTGTTTTAGCAATACAGTGATTTTTACAGAAGAATTGAGGAGAAGGGGGGTCATCTAGATCTGTATCTTGGTAAGAGGTCAATGAGTTTCTCCAGTGAACCCCAAAGTCTGGTTTTGTTATACTACATATATAACATGTAGTATAAGTTGTTATTATACTATATTTTTACTTTCATTTGACTTTCATGATCCTTTAAGTTTCTGAACACTATTGTGGGTCAGACATCTACAGACCCACAGAGGCAAGTATGAACACTAGCTGAAGTCAAGAAAATTGCCCCAAACCATACTTCCAACCTATTGCAATCAACCATATATGATCTTGTTAGACAAATGATGATAGTATCAGAACATGTTATACACAACAAATAACTAATTGAGAAGTTCAAAAGCAAAGTTTCAGCCTCAGATAATGCTGTTACCAAAGATTTGATTTTTTTCCCCCATCTTTTGCCTTCTTCACTAAGTCTGTTTTCTCTTTGTTCCTAAGATGCATACCAATCTGGAGTAACATATCTGCTTGTCTCACACAGCAGATGTAAAAACGTCTTTTTCTGAGATTTCTCAGCATAAGTCTTGAGATTCATTCCAAATTGGTTAAGGTCACACAACTGCCCTTGAATCAACTTTCTGGCTGAGAGGTTGAATGGCATGGTGTAACTTATGAGCTCTGTTCCAGGAGAGCAGATGGAAGTCAGACCAATTACGAAAGAAGGTGGTGGATGAAAAAGAGATAACCAGCCAATGTCCACCATGAGATTTACGCATGGTCTTCTTGACATTTGAATCTCAGCAATCTGTTGAAATAGATGGTTTGACCTACTGCCTTCCTTTGTATTCAAGAAACACCCACCACAACATATTCCTGACACTTGCCAAAAATGTAGCTCTCATTCTTTTTAATGGGGCAGAAAGAATGATATAATTTTGATCACTAATATTAACTTTAAAGCATTTCTTATTTAGAGAAATATTATTAATGAAAATGTATCCATAAATGCACTCATTCACATCCATTCATTTATTCTTCATTCATTTATTCTTCTTTTTACACTTTATTCATTCTTTTATCTATCTTTTCCATCTGGAAGCATGTATTAAATATGTGATAGGTAAGGCCCTTAAATACAAGAATAAACAACACACTAATCTTAGGGAGGTCAAAATGAGGGAAGTGAGACAAGAACATAGGAAATTAACAGTCACAAAATATTTCTAGTGAAATGACAAAGTCTTTAAAAAGGGGCATTTGGCTAAAATCCAAATCACTTGTGCTTTCTGGATGTGTGTTGCTAGTCAATTCTGATTTCTACCTCTCTTCCTTATCTAAATGTCTTCACGTGTCCCTATTCCTCACCCTTTCCATGACTGCTATCTTTCTTTTGCTTATTGAGACCATCTTGCTCCCTGTTTCTGCGATGCCACAAAATTAGCAACAAAGCCATTTGCATATGAAAAGGAGATAACCAGCCAATGTCCACCATGAGATTTATGCACAGTTTTGACAATTGAATCTCAGCAACCTGTTGAAATATATAGTTGACCTACTGCCTTCCCTTGTACCTTCCACAAAATTAGTAACAAAGCCATTTGCATGTGCACCTGGGGTCATCTTAAATACATGATGGATAAATGGAAAACATTGCTACTTTCTACATAGTTCCTCAATTTCACTGTGGCAAAGACTTCTCCTTAAGGAAGACATTTTTGATTCTCCTATTGCCAAGGAAATGAAACCTATATTTTTCTTCAGTTGAATTCAGATTTTTCAAAGTAAGCTGTTTGCTTGCTTTCTCTTAAAGAGGATATGTTTCCCACTTGCTTTAAGAGCCATAAAAGTCACACTGGAACAGCAGAGGAGTAAAATGGGGAAACGAGGGTGGGAGTCAGATACACCTGAATCATGATCTCTCTTCCATTATTTCTGAAATTTTTTTTTTTCTAATTTTTAGATTTATTACACTGCCATTCAATGATACATAGAGATATAAAAATATAGATATAAATGATAAAGATATGGAAACATATATAGACATGAATTTTTTGTGTGTGTTTATGTGGCATTGTTTATCTTTGGAAATTATTCCACAAGTCAGCTCAAGCTGAAATTGTGAAACTTGATATTTATCATGTGTTTATTCATTTGTCTGAGAATTATAGCTATGCTAAGAAGACTAATAGAAGTAATTTTATTTTTATTTTTATTTTTTTTTATAAATTTTATTGTTATATTCCCCATACAATTGCAGCCCCCCATTCTGACCCCAATCCCTCCCCTCCCGCCCCCGCCCCCCTAAAAGTGTCTCTGGTTCATAGTTTTTTGTTGATTTTGATTTTCACTTTCTTATAGTTATTCATTTTCCTGGTCCCTTATTTAAGTTTTCTAGATTCCTGCTATGAGTGAGACCATCCGGTATTTTTCTTTTTCTTTTTGGCTTATTTCGCTGAGCATGATCCCTTCCAGCGCCATCCATGTTGCAGCAAATTGCATGTGTTTATCTTTTTTGAATGCTGAGTAATATTCCATGGTATATATGTACCACATCTTCTTGATCCAGTCATCTATTTTTGGGCATTTGGGTTGTTTCCAAAGCTTAGCTATTGTAAACAGTGCTGCTATAAACATAGGGGTGCAGGTGTTCTTTGGAATTGATGTTTCTGTGTCCTTTGGGTAAATACCTAGGAGTGGAATTGCTGGGTCATATGGAAGCTCTATGTTTAGTAGGTCCAGAAATCTCCACACAGCTTTCCACAGTGGTTGGACCAGTTTGCACTCCCACCAACAGTGCAGAAGAGTTCCTTTTTCTCCACACCCTCGCCAACATTTGTTGTTGCTAGTTTTTTTAATATGTGCCATTCTCGCTGGTGTAAGATGGTATCTCATGGTAGTTTTGATTTGCATTTCCCTGATGACAAGTGATGTTGAACATTTTTTCATATGCCTGTTGGCCATTTGCATTTCCTCTTCAGAGAAGTTTCTTTTAAGCTCTTCTGCCCATTTTTTGACTGGATTATTTTCTTTGTTGTTGTTGAGTCTCATCAGCTCTTTGCAGATTTTTGTGATCAGTCCTTTATCATTAGTGTTGGGTGCAAAAATGTTCTCCCAGTTGGTGGGGTTTCTCTTTGTTTTTGTTATTGTCTCTTTTGCTGTGCAAAAGCTCTTTAATTTGATATAGTTTGTGCCGTAGAAGATCTTTTTGTGCCAAATGGAACCACAATACCTGCTGAGTAGGACAGTGGCGGGGGGCGGGTGGCGGTGGTCGTGGTTCAAAGTACAAGTATTTGTGAGCACTTAGTATAATATTTGGGGTATAGTGAGCTTGGGAGTTGTTCATTTCATCTCTCCATTTCTCCTTTCTTGTCCTTTCTTCCTTTTGACCAAACTGTCTGTGTTAGAGTATGCCATGGTAGTCTTGGAGTTAAGAAAGCTTTGTTCAGGGGCTTTGAACATATTTTTTTATGCTGCCATTTGTCTTATAATGTGAATGACTCTGTGTTTTTAAAAAGGTTTGCAAGCAAACAGGCAGCCCACATAATTTTTATCATTCATCAAGGATGTTGCCATGAAAACAAATATTCCAAATGATGAGTTATTATCTTTTCAAGCAAAGAGACATAGTCTGAGCACTTACAGCTAATGAAGCTCTCAGGGTCCTAGTTTGTACCTAGCGGTCTGCAATGTTTGTGAACCAGCAGAAAAGCAGCTCCTGTCAGCAAACCCAGTGACAGCCAGCAGTCTCTATTCAGGAGCTTTCTGAGCTGGGGGCTGTGCTCAGTACTGTGTCCTCACATGTATTTTTTTTTTTTAATTCTCCCTAATAACATATCCCAGGTTCTTGGCCCTTATTGTCAAGGAAAGAATGAGATATTGCTGTTGCCTTGGCAGGCTTTTCTGTTTCATCCCTGGTATCTCTGACAGTTGCAGGAAATCTCTACAAAAAGCCAGGCGTTACAATTGGTAATGCTTCACACATCCTGGGCTCCTTTGCAGATGGGGTGATAATTTGCTTCTCACATCTAGTCTCAGGAAGGCAAACCTTTACATTGCCAGTTTATTTATCTGGACTTCCACGTCTATGTTTATTATACAACATCTGAATTTGTAACAATTTCTTGCAAAACTGCAGTTCACAAAATACTATATTTTCACAAGCTACCATTTCACTGTCAGACAAGACATTCCATGGATTTAGCTTATGCAAAAGTTCTGTGGCTTTTGCCACTGAAAACATGTCTCCTAAATTCACCCACTTCTCTCCTTTTCTCTGCCACAGATCACTGTTCTTACTGCTTGTTTCAATAGTGGGATATGTTTTGAGTACTTAGGATGTGCCAGATGCTATTTTGGGTGTTTCATACATAGGATCACATTTTATCTTAACCACGTCTTTGGAGGTAAGAATTATTTGCTAATACACTTGGATATAGAAACTGAGTCACCAAGAAGGTAATCATTTTGCTCACATCTTCCAAGTGGCAGAGCCAGGAATACAAATCAAGCCATCTGACTCTAGATAAAGATCATGCTTTGGACCCCTGCCCACTCTCATCACCCCAGCCACTGATGGAAGCGTTTACTGATTGGTTTCCCAGTAATCAGTCTTGACCTTCCAGGAATCTTCACCCTGTAGCTTGTTCAAAGCTCATTGTGATCACATCATCCTCTTGCTTGAAACTCAACACAACTCTTCTCTGCTTTAACTGTAATGTCCAGATACTGTGTCATGACCCAGCAGGCTCTGCATGGGATGGCCTTGTTGTCCTCCAACTTCTATCCATGGTTAGAGTTACTATCTTTAGGTCCACTAGCTCTCTGTTCTTGCAGTAGATTATATAACGGCCTGCCCTACCACAAGCATCCTTGCAAAAGCAGCCTTCTCCCTGAATTCCTTGGACTGCTCTCCTTGAATTCTGATGTTCGGGTCACACTGGCTCTCTCCTGGTCTTGGGCATCAATGACTCCTTCCCTTATTTTCTTCGCACCTCTCTAGTTTTTGCTTTCCATTTCCATGGTGAGGTTTTTATACCTTCCTCTTGTATCTCAGGGAGGTATCTACCACCAGTTCCTGGTCTACTTCCACTTCTACAATGCCTGACCTGCCCATTCTCAACTCTTCCTTCCCTAAGACAACCTGCCATTTAAAGCAAAGTCCAACTCCAGACTGGACTTTTAGTTCTTATAGTTGTCTGACTTCTAGATATCTCTTCTGGAAATATGCTCAAGGGCTTCAAATTCAACTTGATCCTAACTGTGACACTTATCTTCTCTTGTAAGCTACAAACTGCCCCTCTACTTTCACAGTAAGTAGCTTTTCCTTCCACCCAGTCATCTGTATCCAGAAACTTGAGGTCATCCTTCATCTCTCCCTTTCATTTGGCAGGTCTATGAGTCCAGTCAAGTCAATCTTTAAAGTGCCAATGGAAAGTGCTTTGTCCTCTCCTCTCCTATTATCTTTCATCTGGATTTGAAAAATATCATCTCTCATCTCAAACATTGCAAGAACCATTCAAATGGTTCACTTTCTAGTTCATTCGCCAAACTCCCTGTAGCAGGAGGAATCACATCAAGGGCTCAATTTAGTGTAATCAATATCTCTGAGAGGCAGAAGCATCCCACTAAGCTAGAAGTGACATTGACAGACTATTAGATGGTGATAGAAATTCCTCTGCTTTAGTCCTGGTGACTGCACAGAGCCTTGCAATTTCTATGCTGAGAATGACAACAACAGGAGAAGAAGCAGCAGGGACAGTGTCTGCTACCACCACCTCTCCCAGTAACTTCAGCATTTATGGTGCTCGGACTACAAATTAGGTCTACCTTGAACTTTACATATATTTTATTTAGTTTATACATTCATCTGAAAGTGACCTTTCATATGGTAGTGCTTTTTTTTTCTTTTAAATTCTTGTCATCTTAGCAGACCCCATACTCTTTGGGGAACACAGTCTTTATTGGTGGGCACAGTATTCATGGGGACTGTAAAGCAGGTGCCCGCCCCTGGCAGGGGGTGGTTACTTAACTCAGGTAAGGGGAGTGGAAAATCCACTGAGACTTTAAATCTTAAAGAGTAACATGCCAATGGACCAACAGACTTATTTACTTCCGTGGAGGCACCTGAATGAGATAGTTGAATAATCCTTTCAACCAAACCGTAAACACCGTGCTGACTTCTTTCCAGAGCATGTTGGGTTTTGAAGTTTGGCTCACCAGCCTTTATTTTTATTTATTTATGCATACAAGAACTGAGGTATACACCAGAGGTGCAGGGGGTAAGAATATTCACCAGAGACAGAGTGGGCAGCAAAACAGGTGGATCTACTGAAACACACTGCTGAGGGGAACAGCGGGTGAGACGGGAGAGGTCTGCTGCACCATGTGGGTAGCTCCCTGGCTGGGGATCAAACTCATGCTGCAGTGGCTGGTGATTGCTTCATAGCGCTGATACTTTAACCCCTGCACCACCAAGGAGGCCCATGGCTCATCAGCCTTTAATTTTTTGTGAGCTGCCTAAATATCTTGCCAGTGAATTATACTTCATTTATCTTCTTTCTCCTCCTCCTTTTTCTTTCTCTCCTTTTTCTTCTCTTTTCCTCTTCCTTTAGTGACTTGAATTAGCCAAGTGGATTTTGATTGCTTGCAACCTTAGAACTCTAGCTAACAGAAAATATTACCTCTTGAAGACCCTTTGCTTTAAAGATAGGAAAACTGAGATCTATTTGTATCTTGTCTCAGGTCAGACAGAAGCCAATGGGGAGAATCTAAGTAAAAGCATATTTCATCTCTCCTGGTCTAGTATTATTTATAGCACAGTGGTTCCAGGGTGGATCGCTGGGCCCAGAATTCCTTTTTTTGACTATTTGATTCCAACACATACTTTTCTGTGTAATTTGGGAAAAGTCAATCTCCTTTGGCCTCAGTTTTCTCACTCACAAAATGGGGTTAGTAACACCTACCCTCTAGGGTTACTGTGTAGATTATATTACTTAATACTGCACATATAAAATATCAATGTAGAGGGGCCTCCCCGGTGGCGCAGCGGTTGAGCGCTGGGTTGCTAAGCTGCCCGCGGCCTCTGCGGTGCCGGTTCGATCCCCGGCCGCTCCCCGGCCACCGGAGGAGGGGCCCACATGGCGCGCAGACCTCTCCTGCCGCCCGCTGCTCCCCTCAGCAGTGTACTTCGGTCCTTCTGCCTGCTCTGCTCCCCGCTCTGGCTCTGGTGAATTCTCTCACCCTCCCGCGCTTCTGACTGTACCCAGTGCATGTATAAACAAACAAACAAAACAAATAAATAAATAATAAAAATAAAATAAAATAAAATATCAATGTAGAGCACCGGGTACATCGCAGGAGAGATGTAAATGTTAGTAACGCCTGTTGTCACTTCCACCGGTCACTTAGGAATATTGTTGTCGTTCTTTAAATACTTTGTTTTCCAACAATGGTAAAGAATATTTTAATAACACTACCAGGTTTTTCCTACTTAAGGAATCTAATTCAGCATCCAAAGTGCCCCCTCAGCAGTTCCCCAGGAAGGGTGCTTGTGGCTTAGTAGCTGATAGTTTATTCTCTCTCTTTCATTCTGAAAAAAAAATATCATTAAAAGACTTTTGTTTTCTTCTAGCCAATAAAATGGACATCAAAGTACAGAGTGTTTGACAGGAGGACCAGTTGGTTCCACTCAGGGGCACATTATGAATTGTTGGTTTTTGACAGGGGGGACAATTCATTACATTTTGTTTATGTAGCACCTCTTGAGGGTCCATTTCTAAGTGGTTCACAAAAGGCTTGTTCTCAGTGGAACACAGTTGTCCTTCGGGGTTCCCAGGGCCTGAAGATTGTGTGTGCAAATAAAATAAACTCACCCTGAAGGCCAGTAATTTAGATTAATAAAGAGCTATGTTTATACAACTCCATTAACAAAATTCTCCATGGCAAGTTGAACCCAATTTTCTCAGGCTGCACAGCCATTTCTAAACAAGACTTGATGAAGAATGGTAGTTTGCTGGTATACAAAATAAGGAGAAAGCCTTTTCATGGTCCTCAGACCCCTGAGATTATTGCTGCAACCCCTGTTTCTCAGGAGACCACTCAGAAATTGAAGCGGCTCCAATGTGATTCTATATCTCTGGGAATTAACTCAGACCCCCCAACTGTCCATTCATCCTGTCTTCCTTCCTTCATCTGTGTGTTCATGTGCTTATTTAAAAGAGTGTATTTTAGGTACATGTTACTATTTGTTTCTCAGCTCTTGCCTTTATCTAGATCCTTCAATAGGAGAAAAGGGCAGGCATATTGGGGTGAGATATACCCGTATTATATAACCCCATTTATATAATGGATTCTCATGACCACCATGTGAGCTGGGAAGGACTTTGCTCCATCCTCCTCATCTTCTAGAAGAATAGACACCCAGAGCAGTTCTAAGCCATACCAAAGGGAAAGGAAGCCTCACCTCCTGGGTACCTGTGATATACCAGGCCTGATGTGAGAGGTTTGCATGGTCATCATCACTGTCTAGACACCAAGGTGAAATCTGTGTATGTGTGTGTCTATTTGCTAGATGAGAAATGGAGGCAAGAAGGTTCCAGAATTGTTGATGTCACAGGGGAGGGAGGGGCTGAAAGTCTCAGGTCTTCCTCTGGCCTCATGCTGCCTCCCCAGAGATCATCTAAGGTCAGTGCCCTCACCCCTGACAACTCCAGGCCCTTTGTGATATCTTGGCTTCTCCTCCTGCTCTTCCAAAGTTTCAGTAAGGGTCAGAGAGGAAAACCACAGCATCAATGCAAATAGCTGAGGAAGAGCCGGGCGGGGAGAAGGGCCAGTGGGATGTATGGACGAATGGAGATAAGGTTTTCTACCAGGGTTGGGGGGTGCAGGGAACATGGGGCTTCCCTGGGCCGTCTTTCTACTGGCATTTCCTGACCAGTGGTTGATCGCCTGTTCCTTCATTTACCCCTGACTCACCAGCGATGGAGTATTGTGTTCTGAGAGATATTTCTAATTCTTCCTAGAAAATGCATTCTCTTTAGGCTCCTGTGCTATGTCTTTCCTCTCTGGATTCTCACCTCCCTTGACTTCCATTCCTGATTCTAGACAGGTGATCTCAGATCCATACCACCAGCCTAGGTCTGCATCTTGGCCTCCAGCCCTCCATCCATGTAGGTGTGCGATGGCCCAACCCACCCAGGTCCCCCACAGGCACCCTACTCTTGCCTCCTTGATTCCAAATAACAGCAACACTACATCTAGCATCTTCTATTCAAAATGGATCAAGGTAGTAACCGATTCATTTATTCCAAGGCTTTTCATTTTTATTTACTGAGTGTCAGGCAATGTGTTAAGTAAGTGTTAACACAGAAAACAAAATCCAAATATGTGTAAAACTTCCAGGCTGTGATCAGTGTGTGTATGCGTGTGTGTGTGTGTGTGTGGCTTATACAATTCTCTTTGCAGTGTGCCTATTCTTCCACTCTAACTGCCTTCTTCTGCCTACTGCTTGGTGTATTTCCACACATTTGTCACCCCCTTTACAGTCTGATTCTTACCATTGTATTCATATGTGCCTCTCTGATGTCAGCAAGTTGGGATAGGACGGGGTGTATGCTAAATAAGTGTTGCTTCAGTAAATGAACACCTTTAGAAGGCAAAGTATAGATGAGTAGAAAACCCAGCCCTGTCCCCTTAGCAATATAACTTGCAGAATTGCTTTAATCTTTGGTGTATGGTAAACATGCTGTGTTTTTGAAACAATTCCTTGGAAAAGAGGAAGAACTCTTGACTATCTTAAAGGTTTATCCTTAAACCCTAGGCCCTGTCTGAGCACTTTTACTTAATCTAATTTAATCTTCCCATAAACTAAGATTCTGAAGCTTGGGGAGGTTATGGTACTTACTGACGATCTCGCCAGCAGCACTGGAGTTTCAACTACGGCCTGTCTAAGTCAGTGCCTTCCCTAAAATATTTCCAGGTCTTTCAAAGCTGACGTATGCATAGGGCTAGAAATTCAAACATCAATGTCATTCAGTGTCCTTTCCTCTCAGGTCCTCCAAAACCCTTGAATTGTCATGGCTCAGGGAATCTTGAATCTGTGAGATATGAGCTTATTATCTCTGCTTCTAGATTTTTATGAGTTTCAGAAATGCATTTTCCAAGGAAGGAGGGAGTTTCCAGATCTTTCTCCCAACTGTGCGTGGGTCGGGATGGCACTGTCAGTGAGTGTCGCTGGCATGTCAGCCCTCCCCACAAGCTCCTATCTGTCCGTGGTCCCCATCAATAAAGTCCTTTAAGCAGATCTGTACATTTGGGGGCCGGCTGGCGAGGCACGTGCCATGAAGCACCCCTTCCCCAATAATCAAACTCTTGTAAGCTGTGTTGAATGCGATTCTTTCTCCCAGGAGAAGTATATGTTTGTTTGTTGGCATGTCCTAATGACTTAAAGAAAAATGCCGGAAATCAGCGGCACACTCTTCCCTGAAAGGAACATTGGCCCTTTGTTCAAGAAATGCATTTGCAGAACGGCTTCTGAGTAAGTCCTTGGAATTCCTCATGGTTTATATGTCTTTGTAAGCTCCTGGCATTGAAGAGCCGAGGTTTTTCTTTTGCTTTTTTTCTTTCCAATGAATCCAACATTGTATTGAGCACACTCTCACTCAATTTTGATAAAACCAGCAACTCACCATGTCAACGAGAGTGGAAAGAGTAGGGACATGAGTAAAATTCATGATCTTGGTAGGCTATTTAGTGTTAAAAGCTTAGAAATGTGTGCATTGAGGCCAGAGTCTGAGTTTTCTTAAATTCTCTTTGTTTAGGAATAACATCACATTTGTTTTAGTGACTTCGATGATGTCTTAAAATACTTTCCACGGCACCTATGCACAGTCTGCCTTTTGATTTTCCAAACGAAGTGGCTGCCTTTGAGAGAGGCAAGGTGGTGTAGGGAGCTTAGGGCTTAGGGAGCAGGATACAAACCCGGCTTCCTTGACTTCTCTTGTGATATTGGGGCAGGACTTTATCTCTCTGAACCTCACTTTGCCTGTGTGCAAAATGTGAGTAATATGACTGTTGATCCTATGGGGCTGCAATGAGGGTTAAATATAATAAAGTGAGTTGCCTAACACAATCACATGGAAAATACTTAACACACATCCACTTCCCACCTTCCTCACCTGCTTTGAAAGGTAAGCACCCTGAATGGCAAAGATGTTAACAGTAAAGGTGCATCATTTGCTAGGGAGCTGCATAAAGACTCTCACCACATAGCCTGCGTGACTGAAGCAGCAGACACTGATATCTTCATGGGTCTGGAGGTAGAAGAGCAAGACCAGGGCTTCAGCAGGGTTGATTCCTCTGCCTGTGGCTTTCACAGGTGCCTTCTCTCCATGTCTTCACATGCTCCTCTCTCTGGGTGAGTCTGTGTCCTACTCTCCCCTTCTTATATGGACCCCAACATATTGGATTAGGCACCAGCCTAGTGGCCTCACTTTAACTTAATCACCCCATTAAAAACCTTATCTCCAAATACAGTTGGAGATCAAGGTACAGGGTATTAGGATTTCAACATAGGAACTTTGGGGGACAGAATTCAAACCATCCACCAGCGGTGCCAGTGGCAGGGTGAAACCATGGCTGATTCTGCATGGAAAAGAGCAATTCATTTCCTCTCATCCTTCCCTCTCCAAATCCTGAGTGAGGGCAATGTAGTGACACTTGGCTATTCGCATCCAGTTTTATTGGTCTTAAATCCCCTTATATGTCTCATCGCCCGCTAGATGGAAAGCTCCTTGAGGCTAGAATGCTTCTACCATGTTTGTGGCTCCTGCTTGAGTTGCATCTTGATGGGTGCACAAGAAGCCCTTAGAGCTTGTTCATTCCATCCACCAGGAGTCTGCAGCTCACGGCACTGCCACCTAGACACCAGGGAATGTCACGCTGTCTTTCAGCAAAAGTGGATTGAGTCTGAACGTAAGAGTGCTTGCTCTTGTAGAGCTCATGGTCTACTAGGAAAGACAGACCAATAAGCATTATTTCCGTTTAATAAACACAGTATTGTTACAGCGCGGCAGAGCTAGAGAGTGAGAGGTCCAGGGGCACAGTTAGGAGGTGGCTGGAGTAGAAAGAGAGGCAGGTGGTCAGAGTGGCGTAGGATTCTAGTGTTTTTTTTGCCCCTGAATGAATGGCCCACAGATAGGCATGGTGGCATCACCCGGGAGCGTGTTTTAAATGTAGCATCTCAGGCATGGCCTTGTAGAACAGAGGGATCAGAATCTGCTCCATTCCTGGACTTGCAATCTAGATATTGAAAACTAAAGTTCCCTTAAGGAATATACATGAACACAATTAATAGGAGTGTAAGAAAAACCATGTAACTCTTAGTCTTTATCTTATTTTCCCATACTTTTCCTAGAGCTATGGGATGGTAGAGACCATTGCAAAAAGCATACGCCTGCTTCCATGTACTGGCATTACTGGGAGAGCAGGAATTTATATTTCTCTGTCCATTTGAACATCTAGTGGAGTCACATGACCACTTCTTACCAATGAGGTGTGTGAGAAAATGATATATGTTTCATCTGGGCTGGGGCTTGTATAAAACAGATTGGTGTTTTTTACATTCTCCCTTTCTCTGGCTGAAGGCTAACTATCAAAACCCTAGGGAATAGCAGAACCAAGAGATGGAGGAAGTATGTCCCCAGATCACTATTTGGAGGAAGGTCACCCCATGGACTATTGCAAGACTATAAAATAAATGTTTATTGTACTAAGCCATGGACATTTGGGGCTTTGTTAGTTACAGCAACTAGTGTTACTTTAATTCATATGGACACTATATTCACTATAAAGACAACATTAACAAATGGAATTGGTTTTTTGATGAACAATAGGGGGTTGTGGGGACTGTGGTAAACTGGAGTCTGCTTGAGCTCTATGGGGAGGAAGTTTTTTATCAACCATACTTGATTGCTCCTTTATATAAATACAGGCTCAGTATTATCAGAAGTTGCAATTTTTAAATTCTGGCTCACTTTCATTTTAAATTATGTGCCAAATACAACTTCTATTCCATGGCATCAAATTGCTCTGTTGGCAGCCTGATTGCATACTCTGCACTAACTAGAAGATGTCAGCTAGGCCTCCTCTTGTCTCTTTGCTCCCACCACCGATTGTTTTGCAGGCGAGGAAGCTGCGAGGGCTCCTGGTAGAAGGCATTGTTTCTGGTAAGCACACATGAAGTGTTTGTTGTATGACTGACTGAAGTGAGGATGACTGGTCAAGTCACTGAGGTTATAGCAGGATCACCATTACCACCACTGTGATTTCCATTTCCACTGTATTTACATGGCTTTTGTTACAGCGTAACTGGCACTGTACCTGACTGCTTTGTTTCTCTAGAGCTATTTTTTCCTTTCCTTTAAGCCTTCCAACACCTTATGAAATATAATCCATTATCCCTGTTTAACCAGAGGAAAAAATAAGGCACGGCAAAGTGGCTTGCTGAAGGTCACCAGGCTGAGAGTTCCAGACTTAGTCTGAGTCTTGCTTCTTGAGCCAGGGGACTCCCTAGGTCACGTTACAGTGTCCCAGCAGGTGATGGACTGGAGATGTGGCTTCAGCTTGTTATAATGAAGGGGCCAGGGCTTGGCCACCTTGACCTGTCCAGCTGGTGACAGACCATTTTTATTGAAATGGGGAGTTTTGATGTTGATGTTGAATGTGGGCAGGAAGGCTGCAAGGAGAGGGTAAAGCGAATCAGTTATTTCCTCTTTTCCTTGCATGGAGGGAGAAGAGGTAAGGTACCTAACAGGTACCTAACACCTAGCTGATGGGGAGTTATGTTCCTTCTCTGTGGCTTAGCAGATAATGTGCCTGCACTTCTCTGAACCACTGGTGTGTCAGGCTAGATTCCTATCCCATCTTTTGCTGTGTGGTCAGGTGCACACCTCCTTACCTTATTTGAAGACTCAGTTTCTTCCATTGTGAAATATTCAGCATTGCAGCAGCATCACAAGGCTCAAGGTGGTGGCGAACAGTGAAGGCCGTGCCAGGCCCAGAGCAGGCACCATCATGTTTCTCAAATGAGCCGGCAGTTCTGAAAGCATTTCGTAGACATATTTGAAAGAGCTGCACCCACACGGGTGACAAGAATTCCTGGTGGGCTGGGTGGTTCGCGCAGGAATCTCTCCCTCAACGACCAGGCCTGGGCTGTGGATGCATTTCTGGAGTCCCAGAGGCCGGCTCTGCAAAGAGGAACAAACAACACCATCTATTCAGTCTCCCCGGCCCCTCCTGCCAGAGCCCGCGAGGGGCTTGGATTCAGAGAGCTATTGAAGGGAAGCCACAAAGACACGTTCTCTCCCCTGCGGCCTGGAGTGAAGACAGAGCCGCCTGGGCACAAGAGGAGGGTTGTTTCGCATCAGCCGGCAGCCGGCAAATTCTGTCAAAGCAGCTGAAGGAGAGAAGTCGTCAAAACACCCAGGAAAACAAGAGCTCAGGCGCAGGCAGGAGATAAAAGATAAGGAGCGTGGCCTGCAGGCACACAGGCCCCCTTCACGGAGCGCTGGCAGCCAGGCTCTCACCATTGTCCAGACCCGGGCCTGTGATGATGGAAGCTTTCTTGTTTTTCTTCTTAAAGAAAGAATTTGTGTCAGAGCAAAGAGAGTTTGTGTGTTATGAACAGTGACTGCCAAATGAAAATCTTTGGTATTAAAATAGTGAGGCACACATTCAAACTGGCCTCTGTTCCTGGTGGAGAAGACATGGGGGCTGGGCGAGGGGAGGCTTCCATTTCAGATCTGGCTGCTTCTCTGCTTCGCTGCAACGCTTTTGTTCTGGCTGATGTTACAAAATGGAGGCCAACTGCTTGGGCGACCATCCTGACCCCAGGCAGACTCTGCATGCGGCTGCTGAGGCTGTCCCTGCCTCGCTCTCTGTGAGTCCCCTCACCTGCCCCCTCTTTGTTCTCCCACAGCCATTTTCCCTTGTTTGCTTACATTGTCCAGTTTGCCCCTGCCCAGAGGGGAAGTCTTTCTCCCTTCTTCCACAGGCACTTCCCAGTCAGCTTCCTCATCAGGCACCTCCACGTCAGAATGGGTCTTGGTGCTTAAACCCTATTGTTGTGCATCAGAAGCACCCCAAGTTTCCACTTCGGAGCTGAGTAAAGGAGGTGGCCCAGATCAGTGAGCAGCTGCTGAGGAGCCAGAGGATTTCTCTGAAACCTGAATGTGCTTGGGACCTGACATTCCTCTTTAGCAAGGGATGGGGGAGGAGCTGCTAAGTTGTAGAGGACATTCTCGAGGCATTTCTTGTCAAGGACGACCTGTTGCCATCGCTGCTGCTCCTGTGGGGCTGTCAGTCTGGCTTGGATAAGAGCGTGCAGGTGCTGTTCACACCAGCTCATGGCACTGCTTCTAGCAGTAGAAGGCACACTGTGTGCATCACACTCAACCTTTTGTGAAATAGCGGCAGCTAACACCCTGCAGAGAGGGCCAGAGGGTAACTGAGCATACCAGGCTCTGGCCAGCACCCCAGCTTGGGTAGACGGAGGCCGAGTCAGCTCACAGAGAGGCTGGTGTCAATGCCTGGCAGCCGTGGGGAAGGCTTCCTTCCCAGGTGTGGGGTGTCCCACAGTCAGGCTGAGTCCTGGCCCATGGAGAAACAAGACTCCCCATGTGTGTTTGGGGAGCACGTGTGGCTAAGCAGGACTGGGGGTGTCTGATTTTTCCTTTTTTTTTAAATAGCATTTTTCAAACTATAGTAATTTTTTTTCCCTAAAGGAGGATAAACTCCAAGCTGTAATTTCTGGTGATGCACTGACATTTTGGATTTCTGTAGGCGGTGGAGGAGAGGAAGGCTGGTGCTTGTCAAGGACCCAAGTCCTGGCAGGGACAGAAGGATCCAAAGACCCAAGTCCTGGCAGGGAGAGAAGGACCAGAGGAACCTGTGGAACCAAGCTTAGCCAAGGTTTTGCCATTTTGTATATCCTCTATCTTGATATGTTAGTCCTTGTACAGCCGCATTCCAGAGATAGTTTCAATAGTCACAACCCTCACTCCACTTGGTGACGAAAAAGCAGACCACCCCAGCCGCCAATGAGGGCAGTCCTATCCATAAATGGGACAGCATCACTAACCCTCCAATCAGTTTGAAACCATAACCGTGCACGCCAAAATGCCTTTGTAGTAACCAATGAGTAATTGCCAGCTTCTTTCAAAATTTGTGCCGCTCGTGACCCTATAATAGACCCCTGCTTCCTCTGTTCGGGGCTCTCACTATCTGCCACTGTGTTGGTAGGTGCTGTGAGTCTGGACTCGAGCCCGTAATAAACTCCCTTTTGCATTTGCATCAGCTGTCTTTGGATTCTTGGAGGCTATGCTCGCCGAGTCTGCTGATCTTGGGCACAACAGAACCAAGCCCTGGTAGGGACAGAAGGACCCGAGGAACCAAGTCCTGGCAGGGACAGAAGGCAGCAGATCACTCCAGGTGGCTGGAACACAGTGTA
The DNA here is from genome assembly GCF_964194135.1 of Talpa europaea. Lineage (NCBI taxonomy): Eukaryota > Metazoa > Chordata > Mammalia > Eulipotyphla > Talpidae > Talpa > Talpa europaea. The sequence goes on from NC_140069.1 coordinate 7,783,693, forward strand.
GATGGTGAGGGCTGACTCAAGTCATGGTGCCTGGAGCTTTGTGGGTGATGCATAAATCTGAGCTGTTTTCCCTTTATTTCTTTTATTCTTAAGTCTCACCTGAAACTCTCCTACAAGTCAGACTCCTGTCAGTCTGGTGTTTTTTAGTATATGGATTGTAGTGAAGGCTTTTACTCTATTTTGTCCAACTGCTATTTTAAGTTATTACATGATTAAGTACATTGGATAAAAATTTTTAACAAATGTGAAAATTCCTATCAGGATTTTCTGCTAGAAATTACTGCTTCGTTTTTTTAGGTGTCTTCAGAAAATCTTACATGTACATCAATATGTTTGTGCTTTATTATTCTTTTCAAAAACAGTCATATTACGACTGCTGCTCTGTACCTTGCTCTTCATTTACTAAAGTAACAAGGAGCTCTTTACTGTCACCATACAGAAAATAATCTGTCTCCTTTTTGACAGCTGCATAGCTTTCTGTAATTTATTTAGCCAGTCTTCTGTTTTCGGTCCAATTCTATCAAAGCAGAATTTTTAGTGTAAAAACATTGCATCAATGACTATCTATATGCATAAATCCATGCAAATATATCTGACCATAAATTTCAGTACTAATTTTGCTCAATTGTCCCACAAAGAGATTGCAGCTAATAGTACACAGCTATTTTCCATCCACTCATCAACACTGGGTATTACAAATTTAAAAAATATTTGCTGATATTCTAAGTGAAAACTGATATCTCATCCTTTCAAGCTACATTTTTTAACTGTATCAGCGTGGCTGAGTCTAGTTTCATGCACACTAACTATAACCATGTAGTCGTCTCAGAAGTCACCGTGACAATCTTTTTCTATTTTCTGCTGGATTTTATGTTTAGTTTTTATTGATTTTTAATCATAGATTGTGGGAGGCAGCCTTTAGCATGGACCTGATGCTCTTCCCCTCCTGATAGTCACAATCTGTGCAATGCCCTGCTCCTGAGTATAGACTGGGCTTATTGACTCATTGGCAATAGATACAGCTCAGCAAAAGTGATGGGATCTCACTTTTGATATCAGGTTATGATAAGATCATGGTTTCTCCCTAGGTACATTTTCTCACTGATCTCTCACTCTCTTTTTCTATTGGAACTTGGTTGCCATGTAACACTGTCCAGGTTATCCTGAAAGAGAGCTCAGGTTCAGAAGAAGGCACTAGAGGATAAAAGATAACATGGGGAAAAACTTGGCACCGAAGCTATCAACCAGCACCAACTGCCTGCCAGAGAGTGTCCATCCTAGTCAAGCCTCTGGACAGAAGCTCTGCAGTTTGAGTGCAACCTCTAGAGAGAACTTAAACCATGCTCCTCTGGCTAAGCTACTCCCAAATTCCTGACCAGTGGAAACTATGAGATAATGAATGCTGGTTTCAGCCACTAAATTTTGGAATAATACAAATATGTTGCCAACATTTTCCAGAAAGCTATAGTTTTTAATTTATTTCATTTTTATTCACAGTGATTTCTGTTATGCAGGAATTTGAAATTTTTAAGTGAAATTGATCAACCTGTATTTTTATAACTTCTGAGTTCCCAGTAAAATTAAAGTGATAATTTTCTAAGTTCATAAATGCTTATTCATTAACTTTCTAATTCAAAAACTAATCTGTATTATATGAAACTATTGATAAAAATAGCTTTTAATATATTATCAAAATACTGTAAAGATTTAATGCCCTTCCTTTATTTTAATATACTTCATTAGATGGCAGATAAAATTTATACATAGCTTTGCATCCTTTTTTTAGTAATTGATTGTTATACTTGCTACTGTTTATTATGCATTGAATATAGTTCAGATGCTGCTAAATCTTTAAATGTTCATTTCCTAGTTCTTGCAAAAACTATGAAATAGGCACTCTTATTCTCTTATTAACTTAAAACATTTAATTTTTTTTAAACAACTTTGTTTATTTTTTCACATTATAGATTTATCCCCTAAGATGTGGTAACCATAGTTTTCCCACCCCCAAAGCACCCATGGCTCCCCACCATATTCCATCATGCTCTCCTCCCCCCCGATTTCTACCTTCCCTCTCCTTTTCTCCCCTCCCGAATGTCTCAATTTATTGTCTGCTTTCAAGTGTGGGTCTTACAGTTTGTCTTTGTTTAATCCTTTGTTTGGTTCCTCTAGATTCCACATACAAGTGAAACCATTGGTATTTGTCTTCTTCCATCTGGCTAATTTCACTTAGAATAATCCCTTCCAGTTCCACCTATGTTGCCATAAATGGCAGGAGTTTATCATTTTTGATCACTGAGTAGTATTCCACTGTGTATATATACCAGGACTTTTTGATTCACTCATCTGTTCCGGCATATTTAGCTTATTTTCACAACTTCATTATGGTAAATGCTGCTGCTGTAAACACAGGGGTGCAGGTTTCCTTCCAAATTAGTGCTTTTGTGGTCTTTGGATAGATGCCTTGGAGCAATTATTATTCTTATTTTAGAGATCTGGGAACTGATGTCCATAGATGACTGTGCCAGATTTTGTTTCCATAGGGGAGTCAGAATTTAAATGTAGATCTGTCTGATTCCTAGGATGTCATGTGCTGAATTATGTTCGTAGGCCACTTATTCTGAGCTAATATGTTGAGTTCCTAACTCCCAGTACCTCAGAATGTGACTGTATTTGGAGAGAGGGTCTTTATAGTAGTAATTAAGGTTAAATGGAGTCGTTGGAGTGTGTCCTAATCCAATATGATGGCTGTCCTTCCAAGAACAGATTAGGATATAGAAAAACTCAGAAATAAGACACAGACAGGAGACGGCCATCTGCAAACCAAGGAGAGAGACCTCAAGACAAACTAGCCCTGCCAACACTCTGACTTCTAAAACTGCAAAGAAATTGCCTCCAGAATTGTGAGAAAATAATTTTCTGTTGTTTAAGTCATCCAGTTGGTGGGGTTTGTTTGGCAGCCTGGCAAATTAATGTAAGGGATAATGTGTGTAATTGTTAGAGCTTATGACTTCTTAACATTGGTGTTATTTTAGGGACCTTTATTTGGTGTCATTAAACATTTCTTGAAACTAGATAATATTACTTCAAATAGCAACACCAGAGGCAATCTGATGCTTTATCTCTGGTTAGACATTAGAATGACTTTAATTGCATTGAAATTTTAATAATGTGTAATGAATGTCTGTGTTTTAGACATTTTATTTCTCTTCTAGGTTTGTAGAAGGAGATTTACTTGTCCAAGCGTATAAACATCTTTAAGACTCCTTAATTTAAATTAAATAAACACATGCAGTAAATTTCTCCTAAATAAACAATATCAAAGAGATTTTATTCACATCAAGATATAACACAGTCAATGCAAGCTATGAATACTTATCAGGCAAAGGAAAATTAGGTTCTTTTGTTTATATTTACAGTTGCAATATCTTTGATAAAATATTGGAAACACAAGAAAAACAAGGGAAGTCAAACAGATCTGCATTTGGTCCCTGGCTCTGCCTCTTAACTTATCCAAGTTAGTTGATCACCTGAAACCTTAGGTTATCCATAATGTTGGTGTGGAGATTAAACAAGTAAACAAATGTAAAAAATACTTAATACAATTCACATATACACATTAAAAAAAAAATGCATCTTGCCGGGGTAAAGACTTATCTACCTAAAGTTACTAATGGTGAGGTTTTGGATCCAGTTTGAAATAACACTGAATAGACAGGACATATTTTGAAACAGGTACTATGCTAGGCACTTTTATATTTCATGCTTTATGTAATCATAATTATAACTTTTCCAAATAGGTATTATTTTCTTTACTTAACAGATGAGGAAATCCATTTTCAAAGAGGTTAAAAAACCCACTGTGGGGTCACAGGGACAAAAGCCGGAGCCAGGATTTGAACCCAGTCCTATCAAATTCCATGTCCTGTGTTCTTTCTCTCTTTCTACATAATTTCATCCAATTAAGACAAAATCCATGAATGCAACACACTTACATATTATTTGTAAAGGTGTATTCTAAATTCATTATTTATACTTCAGCTCTTTCATTTTCAATTTTGCCCAGATTTTCCCTTTTATACAGAATATCATTTTGTTCATTAGCTTGAAGTTAAGTAAATCAGGCAGAAATTAGAATGATTTAACTTTTGTGCTCATAAAGCTCTAGAATAGCTAGTTATAAATGTCTTCCCATCCTGTCCCCCTGAACCCTCTTTGGAAAATGAAAGGATTGCAACCTGATCCAGCATCTTGCTCTTTGATTCTCACTGCATTCTTTTTGGATTAAGTGTGTCCCATTTCCTTAGGAGGAATGAAATATGGCATCTAAGTGAGGAGAGCCCAGCCCTTCAGTAAACTCCTTAATGGGAGTTTTTATGGGATGTATTTTCACCTCACTGAGCTTTTTATTTCTCTGGGATTCTTTCATCCACCCAAGCAGGTGAAGAAAATGGGAAAATGATGGCAGAAAAAAAGAAGGGCTTTAGGAACTTGAAAAGAAAGTGAAAACCAAAAGAAGCTGTCCCCACATTTGTTCCTTTAGGAGGCCTAACAAGACATGAGAAGGCAAAATTTTCTCTCCTTCATTAGCTGTGTGGCAGGACATGCAGGTCATTTATTAAGAGAATTGGCCAATTATTTAATCATTCATATCATCATCTGTTTTTGTGTCATTATTCATTTATTCATTCAAATTTGAATAACTATATCAGACGTCCTGTTTTTAACATGAGCTAAACCTGCATTTGACCAGTTAGTCAACATGATGTTTAAAGAAGGGAATAATTTAATAAATATGCATACATTTATTTTTTCTTGTCTCAAGACTTATGTCTGTATATTCTGATGCAGGCATTTATATATTGGTTTCCACCTTTCTTGCGACTCTGTCCCTCTCTCCAGGAAAATCACACCCCTAATGCATCATACAAAGTTTCTAGTTTCTAATCATGAGCTGAAAAATACTTTCAAAGCATTTTAATTTTGCATTTCTAACTTTTAACATTATCTCCTTCAATAGTTTCTGGACTGTTTTTTTTTTTTTTCTCATAATTAATTCAACAAATAATTTTTAAAACCAACTTGTCTTTATCAAACTTTTTAAAAGAATTCAACTTAAGTTTCATAGAAACAATCCTTTTCTTTGTTTATACTAAGATTGCTAGGTTTGCTGATTATTTCATTAAATGACATGCATATAACATTAGCTTATTTTGAGGACTTTTTCAGTGCCAGGCACTGTGTTCAGTGATTAACCTCACATCACTTGTTAATCATTTCAACAGTCTGTAAGATGAGGACTGTTATTATTCTCATTTCCCAAGGGAAAGTGGGTATGGAGGCCATATGAAATTTTCTTATCAGAACTTTCTCTCCATTATTTAATATATAAAAATGACCCAAAAAGTACCTTTATATGCATTCGTATCAGGATGATGCAAAAATGCATCATACAAGTTTCCAGTTTCTGATCATGAGCTTAGAAATACTTTCGAAGCAATTTGATGATTTCATTTTTGACTTATTTAATTGATATAAAATGTCTCCATTTTGCAGACTGAGTCTCCTTCTCAACACCTAAAGCTGTTCTCTAAATCCTGGCAGCTCAGCAATGCCATTGATGTGAAGGGAAGTATAATGGGCAGGATGAGTTTTTTAACTTATCCCAGTGAAAATTCTATGCAGTGCTGGAGCTCTGCCTGAGGCCTGTAAGGTGCCTAAAGCTTAAGCTTTAGTTGACCATAAATGCGTTGGGTGCCGTGCAGCACAGTGGAAGGGATCTCATACTGCCTGAAGTACCAGAAAGCCCCAGCAGAGGAGGTCTACCAGCCAACTCTGGAAGGACATCTGGAACTCAAATGACACAGAAGGAAAGGAAGGGTCTTCAGGCAGAAGTCATGATTTGCTTCAGCACAGAAATGTGAGAGGAGGCAGGAAATGCCAGTGTTTTGTTTGGGTGGAGGAGAAGGAGAGTGAGATGAGGTGGGTATGAGAGACATCTCACCTGAGGGGAGGGGATCCCCACCAAGGAGTTATAATCAGAGGTGATGGAAGTTTGGGACTCTGTTTTATGGTCATTTGCATCTTCCATAAAGAGAATGACATGGAGAAGCAGGAGTGATGCCTTAATCCCCCATCATGCTCAACCAGGACTATCCAATGGAACATTCTATGATGGTGAAAGTGTTTTGTGCCATTCAGTGTGGCAGTGCCAGTCACGTGGGCTGTCAAGTATTTGAAATATGACAAGTGTGACTGAATAACTGAAATTTTAATACTTAAAACAGTCACATGTAGGGGCCTCCCCAGTGGCACAGCAGGTTGAGCACAGTGCTGTGAAGCTGTTCGCAGCCTCTGCAGTGCGGGTTCAATTCCCGGCTGGCCAGGGAGCAATCCACATGGCTTGTGGACCTCTCCTGTCACACCCGCTGCTCCCCTTAGCAGTGCTTTTGGTCTGTCTGCCTGTCCTGCTCCCCACTCTGTTTCTGGTGAATCCTCTTACCCTCCTGCACCTCTGGCCTGTACCCCAGCTCTTGTATAAATAAAAAATAAATCTTTTTAAAAAAACACCAAAAAACAGTCACATATAGCTGGTGACTACTTTCTGGAACAGCACAGCTATAGACCCTCAGGGAAATTCTATGGAACAGACAGGCTTATCAGTCTGTTTAATGAGGAATTTCAGTTTTTAAGGATTCGTTCTAGATAATAAAGAAGTATTTAAGCAGTACAAAACATAAATGGGCCCCAACTTAATGGAACTTAAAATCAGGACAAGGCATTGTGTTAAAAGGGATGAATGGCTATTATAGAAATATTAAGAATGTGCAGAAAAAATTATCTATGAAGATGACCACTCATTGGAACACTGATTACAAATAACCTAAAATGCAAATATATATGACTGATCGAGAAAATGCACCCTCACAATGAAGTAACCTCTATCTATGCAACGGAATGATATAAGCAATGCAAAATGCATTTATTTTAGTAGAAATATGTTTATAACATAGTTCTTTGTGGGAAAAACTATATGGTATAACAGTTACAAAAGAATTATGAAAATATACTTAGAGAAACATCTGGAAATACACATACAAAATATATATACTTAGATTGATTAACAGAGTTGAAGGAAATTGGTTCATTTTTGTCTGTCATTTTTGGGCTTCTTAATATTATCACATATTTTTCATCAATGAGTGCATATTGCTTTTATAATCAGAAATATTAAAAAAACCAAAAAAAACATTTTGAAATTCTTCGAGGAGTGAAATAGAGAGCAAATCTATTGTACTTCTGAAAGAAGACACTCATAGGTGAGGGAAGTAAGGAAATCTCACCAAAGATAAACCTTGAGGGGAAAGAAGAAAAGGGACAGAAGAAGGCAACAGAACATTTCTTGAATATCTGTGTCGAGTGTTCATCTTGTGTTAGCTCTTTTAACCCTCTCCATGATCAGATAAAGCAGAAATCATCATTGTCCCATCCATTTTACAGATGAGGAAATTGAGATTGACAAGGTAAAATGTAAAACCACAAATCTTGAAGACAGAAGACTGGGGATTTGAACTTCAGCTTCAAGTTGTTGATAGCGTTTGCTGTTGGGAAGTCCCACAACACAACAAACACTAATTTGTGTAATCACCGTTTTGTGTCACGTCTGGACACTGACAAGACTAGACGCTCTATGTGGGCAGATGGGGTGTGCTCAGTTCACCATGGTATCTACAGCCTCTTCACAAAGAACCTGGCCCACAATAGGCTCACGTCAGCATTGCTGATTTCTGACAGCAGGAATCACTAAGTCCTGTTCACTTCTCCTCACAGAGTGTTGGGAGAGACTCAAATGAAATAATAGGCTTGACAAGATCTGTGAACTACAGTCTCTAGTACCCCATGTCATGGGCTTTGATTTCTTAAAAATTTCCTTAATTCGCTTTTTCACTAAAAGAGATTTTATGTGGACATTCTTAGCATGAAGCAGGAAAACATGAAGAGTTTGTTGCTCAGCTGAGTTCTTAAGAAACCTTTTTGATTCTTAACGGAACATCAGGGTTTATTAATGTATAGTTTTCAAAATGTCTCCGAAACATCTATTATTTTAACTTGAGACCTATGAGGTAAAATCTGTGTGTTATCAGATGTGTAATCACTAATCATCAGTCCATAACACAGATATGAGGAAATGTCAATTTTTCTATTTCTGGGTCAAGCTTAAGGTGATTGATTGCCTTCTTTCAGAACTGGGTGATAAATCAGTTGAACACAGTCTGGGTCCCCACAGGATGCTATTTCTCAAATTGCTGATCACATTTTGAAAGACTTAATGTTTTTCTGTGCTGTAATGGCAAGAATACCATCTTGGGTTTGGGTAGATTTGGTTTGAACCTGACTTTGTCACCTTTCGCCTGTATGACCTTGGACAAGCTATTTGCCTTCCAGCAGCCTCAGTTTCTTCACTTTGTAAAACAGGGCCAATCTGGCTGAGTTTTTAGGATGGTTAAGAGGGATTAAATGAAATCATCTATAAAGCTGCCTGGCAGAGTGTTTGGCTCAAAAAACCTTTAGTATATGTAAATTACCTCTGTCTACTTTCCAAATTTGTGGTTGGCAGTAAAGACTTTTCCAAACAGAAGTTTATTCTTCTGAATATTAGAGAATGAAATTATCTTATGTAAATGAAGTCAATTTATGAGTCAAAAATTGACTTCTGTACCTGGGACTGCAGTCCCAGATTAGATTTTGCAATTTAGCACAACAGAAAGAACCCAGTCAAGTCTTAGAGGATCTGAGACTGATGGAGCGGTGAGGACATGGCTTCAGAAAACTGAGGCACTGTGAGAAGTGACCCGGCTGGGTTTTCACAGCTCCTGGAACACATGCGGTGCTTCCAGTACATTTATGGAGGCAGGTTTAAAACTGTGGGGTACACTCTCTAGTCCCAGGAAAACAGCTTTGAGAGGAATTCCACTTCTTAGTTACTTGTCTGAGCTTCAGGCACAATAAGCCCCTCTGAATCTTTGGTGCTTGGCTTAGGTGATCAGGAAGCTTATGTAGTACCTCCTCCTATGTGGACAGAGTATGAAAATGCAAACTTTGGAGAGTAAGGAAGGGGAAAGTTTCCAAAACCAAAGAGGTGAGGTAGACACACCAACTCATGTTCTCAGAAATCTGGGTTCTATCCATTTCCAAGAAACCATTCTGGAACCAAAAGGAAAGCAACTTTTGTTTAAACTAATTATTTTTTTTAGCAGTTGTCATAAAAGTTTAATAGTTCTAAGATCAGTATTTTTTTATTTTATATATTTTTGCATCATTTTTCATTTTTGCACAATATGTGCATTTTCATCTTGATTATAGTCCCCACACAATTCCCCTCTCCCTTGTTTTGATCCTACTCCCTTCTCCCCTCTGCCCCCATAGTGTGTCTCTGGTTTATAGTTGCTTGTTGATTTTGATTTTTACTTTATTATAATTAGTCTTTTTTCCTGGTCCCTTATTTAGGTTTCGGGGCCAGCAAAGACTCAAGCTCTGTTAAGCGTGGACCTTACAGAGCCAAGAAAACCCTCCCCTTCTCCAGCATCACAGGCTGCCCCTTCTCTTTCCTGGGATCCCTCGGGCCTCTCTCCCTGTGTGCTGTGGGAGGTGGCTCATTTGAATATAAGTAATTTGCAAAGAGTGATCTCATGCATTCACTGTTATAAGAATTGATTTAAAAAATAACATATTTTTAAGATTGATGACAGACAAGATAACATATTAGAGAAAAATCAAAATTTATTTTACAGGAGCAACAAAGAGGACACAAAATATGTTATCATATAATTTTTGTCATAGTTTAATGCCTACAAAAGTCTAATATATTAAAAACTAAAAGAATCTCTTTGTGTGCCTGTTTAGAAGATGGAGTTTTTGGAGTTTGGCGTCAGAAACTGGGATTCAACTTGACTTAGCATTTGCCAGCTGGGAGAGCTTGGGCAAATGGCATCATTTCCCTGGGCTTGAGTTTGCTTATCTGTAAAATGAAAATAGTGATACCTTTGAGACATGGGGTCTTTGAGGAATAAATAAGGTAACAAAAAAGGTCTTAGTTGTATGAGGCACTGAAGATGCAAATTCACAGCATTTCTGTGTTTTGGGGTGTTTTTTTGCAGCAAATGAGTCAAGTCCTATTAAGCATAGCATATCATGAAAACACCGACTGCATATTTTGCAAATCTTTTGGTACTCCAAACTGAAGTTGTTTTATAAAACTTTGTTGAAAATTTGTTGGAATTTTATTATAACACACAGGCTCACAATCATAGAATTTATGGTTACCTGAATGCAATAATTTGTGATTAAATGCTACATAGGGATGAAAGATATCTGCTTCATTCTTTTTAACAGCAGCATAACTTTTTGTAATTTCTTTAGCTAGTCTTCTGTTTCCTGCAAATTCTACAAAGGCTGTGTGGGGGATGCATCTGCAGAGGACAGGATGGGCAGGGCTGGTGTAAATCCCACTCTAGAGCTTTGGTGGGGTGTCGGCCAGGGGGTCGGCCAGACTAGACCAAGGGGTCAGTAGATAAAGGAGAACAAACTTATCAAGAGGTGATGTCATCGACTCTTGATGATGGAGAGAAAGTAGGTGATGTTTGGGGCGGTGATGATCACTTTGAGATTAGAAACACAGAAGGATAAACAAGTTTATTGATCTTGGAAACCTGTGATATAATTAAGGAAAAGTGGACAACAGGACATAGGTGAGATGTTGATGCTGGAAATGCAGATTCAGGAGATATCAATCAGCATAGAGGTGTTAAAATGACGAGGATAGATTATTTTACTCAATCAGGGTGTTTATGGTGAGAAGAAAATATACCAAGGACTTAATTCTAGCATTTAAAAGTGGAAAGAGGGCAAGAAGCTCATGGGTAATAATGAAGGGGAGTAACTAGCAGAATATGAGGAGGACCAAGCAATGGAAAGAGCTTCAGGAAGAGCTGTGAGTGGTCTCCTGTCTGTTGTAGTAGAATCCAGTCAGAAGAGGACTGAGAGGTGTTCATCATTTTGTCAAACTTGTGGCCACTGGAGATCTTTGGAGTAGTTCCAGTGCAGTGGTTGGCAGGAAAGGGGGGTTGTAGTAGCCTGGCTAATAAATGGAGGGTGAGAAGTAGAGACAGTAAGAGAAGAATTTTTTTAGAAAGAAAGTAGAGTAGAAATAGTGATGGTGGGGCATGCACTTGGGAGGTGGACAGACATCACAGGGAAGAGAAGAGCTCAGATTCACTGCTGGTTCTAAGGCTTCAGATGTAATTATTGTAATTGGGGGAAGCTCTGGGATGGGTATGGCCACTGGGATCATTGCAGGCAATCTATCGAGGTGACCTGGGCACCGCGGGGTGGTGTGATGATATTTAAGTCCTATCTATCTGAAGGATTCTAATTGCAGAATGCCAAGCCCACTGCACCTGGCCTTACAGAGTTCCAGTTTGATTTCAAGCCCACTCTGCGCTGAGTAAAAGCTCAGATCCTCATCTGTGTCTCCCATGGCCAAATACTTTGGGATGTCTCCATTCCACTGTACTGAATGTCCTTTCTTGCTAAGCAATCACTAGCCCTCATCATTCTAGACCGCTTTATGTCTGCATGCCTTTGTATGTGCTATTTGCCCATGCTGGGACTGGCATTGCCTGCTGTGTTCACCCAGTGAATTCACCTTTCAAATTCTTGCTCAGGTGCCCTCTCCTGTAGGAAGTGCTCCACCTTCAGAGAGGTGGGTGCTCCCCTGAGCTCCCAGAGAGGTTGTCACTCCCTCCTCTGCAGCCTGTGTGTTACAGTGCTCATCGGATGACATAATCACAGTCTTCTCCATCTACATTATTTCCTCTCTCACTGGAGCCTAAGTTTGTCGTGCCTTGGTCTTTGGGCGTCCCAGGCCCCAGAAGAGAATATCCACAAACAAGTTGACAAAAACTTGAAGGGATGCTTAAACAAAGAGAAATTCTGGTCAGAGAGTTAACGGAAGACACAGGTGAAGGCAGGGCAGGGCTCAAGACCACATGGCCCTTCTTGGTAACTACGTCCTTTCTCCAAGGCCAGTGGCTTAAAGACTCATTGTCCAAAGTACAAATTGCATGTGGATTCACCCCACCAAGGCCAGCCCTGTCGATGGCTCGATGGCTCGGGGCTTTCAGCCTTTGAATGGAACCGGCATCATGTCCTCACCCTCCACCCTGCCCAACCCATCGTTGTCCATTTCCTTGTACCTCGGATGGGGCTGCATCTCAGTCCCCTCTTCTTCAAACACTTCACCCTCCTCATTCCTGCCACCTGTTTTCCTAGACTTGAAAGAGCTGAAGTCTGGAGAGAGGCCTAAACTCTCTGTGAACCTCATGTCAAATCACACACTTACAGAAAAACCCAGATGCAGTTTGAAATTACAGTTAAGATCCCATGGAAAATAAATGACACGAACAGCTGAGAAAACCCCGCCCCCACTGTCTTCAACTCCCCTCCCCCTGGTTTTGTTTTTTTTTTTTTGGCCTCCCTCTCCCACCCCCCTCCCACCTCTTCAGCACAAAATTTGTTCACTAGGGACCTGAAACTTGAGCCTTGCACAAGCGCACAGGCCGCGGTGGATGCTGCTCCGGTCCATGCAGGTCACAGCTGCCCAAGGGGGGTGCGGGCGCGTGAGGAGCTCTCTGGAAGTCCTCAGGAGAGTTACTGTTGGAGGGTCCTTGGGGGCTGCCCCCCCTGTTTTGCACAATCTATCTTTAGAGAACTGCAAGTTCATTTCTCAGAAAGGCCCCAGAACTGAGACGACTTCTAAACGGACAAACCACTTCCTGCAATCTTTAACTGAATTGGGGCTGGGGGGGGTGTGACCATCAGAGGGGGGGCTCCATTGAGACTTGTCCACCCTCATGTCTTTCCACAGCCCATCCCTGACTCTGGGCAAAGAGAGAGAGCAAGGGGTTGGTGCTGGGCCTGCAGAGGGGTCACGGGTCACGGTGCAGTCAGGGCTGGTCACCGGGGACACCAGGGAAAGGACAGGCCCTGTCCACATCCCCAACCTTATCAGGAACCCTCCTGCACCTAATCTCTGCATGGCCTGGGGCAGTCATCTCTGTTCCCAGCAGCCTGCCCTCAGCAGGGGCTCAGAGGCTGTTTCAGACACGGCTTCAGGTACCCTAGTGGGCGGGAGCACTGATAGGGTTATTGAAAGGCAGAGATCCCTAAAGGATCCTTCCAGACAGCTTGCTGCAGTGGAGAAAGGAGGATTTTATGCACAGGCAGCTCTGGGTTCAAATACTGATTCCACCACTCCATATCTATGTGGCCAGGGGCAGGTGCCAGCATCTCTGATCCCTAGTAAATTACAATTGATAACCAACTGCCCTGGGCATTATGATGAAGTTTGCATGCAATAATGTGTGTACAATTCTCACCTCAGTGCTGGGAATAGGCAAGATGTCTGATAAATGCTACTTGTTGCTCCCTCAAAAATAAGAAGAATAGCTAAAGCTACTTTCAGGAGTTTGGTAAGTGCCAGGCCTTAGCACTGAACACACATGATCTCATCTGACCATGGCACCAACCCTATGAGGTCACTCGGTTATTACTGCAGATTTATAGAATTTCGAGATGGGCAAAGGCAACGTCCTGATGGGATTCTGTCTCTGCTATGAAGAGCCTCTTTCCCTCTCTCGGTGCTATTCCTCAACAGTTTCCTGGATGCCACTTTGGTGTTGGGGCAACCCTCCTGGGAGTTCAGGGACTCCAGGACTCCTCACTTGGTGCCATACTACCTTCCTTCCCTGTTCCTCCCACTTTCACAAAAAGTGCCACCTGGTCCACATTATCCAGGTGACTGGGAGTTGATGAGCTAAGTTAATGTTTGAGTCTATGACTCTTTGAGTCTACGAGTAGGGCTGCTCAACTAAAAAAAAAAAAAAATATATATATATATATATATAGAGAGAGAGAGAGAGAGAGAGGATACACACATATATATATATATAGGACATGGAACACACACACACATACATATATATAGGACACCAGTTAGATTTGAATTTCAGGCAACTAACATAGACTATTTTAGTATACGCATATCCTAAACATTGCATGGAACATATTTATACAAAATTTTAATGTCTATTTGAAATTAAAATGTAACTGAGCAACCCTCTCTGAGAAGATATTTGGTATGGAGACAGCTCTGGCCTGTGGGCCAAATAAACCAGGTCCTTTGTCACCAGCTCTCTGTTCTTTGGAAAGTCCCCTGCTCTGTCGGAGCCTCAATGTCATCATTTTTAAAAAAGCGAATAAAAATCTTCCCTTAGTGATTAAGCAGTCACCTCATCTTGCTTATTACAATTTCAAGTCAATGAATTCATGATGCATTTTTAAGTGAGTGGTCTGAGGGTTGGAAACAGAAGGATTTAGAAGTGTTAACTGTGGCCTTTGGGCTGATCACAGTCTGGTTGGGGGATTGTAGACACCAGATGAGTGGTTGCAAATTAATGTACTTGATCAAGTACAGGTAGTTTCCCCAACTACCTGAAAGTAGAATGTTCCTATGTGGTATGATTTGCTAGTTTACTTTAGGGTGTGGAAAGGTGGAACATTTTTTCCATATAAATTAAAGGAAATAGCATTCCCAGACCCCCCAAATAACCTACCAAATCATGCCAAATAGGAATGTTCTACTTTTGGATAGTGGGGGAAACCTGTAACGTAGAGCTGGGTGGAGCACCGTGGAGGTTCTTTTCAGATATACCTGATGGGACTTGGGGGGCTTCCAAGGAGAAGGTGCTTAAACTGGGTCTTGAAGGAGTGTGATTCCATGGCCACCTGTTTGCTATGAAATCCTCTCTCGTTTTGTATAATCAAAAATGATATTCTTCGCCTGCTAGCTATACTTCAGCTTAGCCTTCCCAGTGATGAGTTTTCTGTACTTCACATGCGTTACTCACTTAAGCCTCTACCTACCACTACTCTCATTTTTTCAGATGGGAAAGTCAAGGTTCAGACGGATCAAAGAACTATGTGGTGGAGTAGGAACCACACCTGTGATTGCTGATTACATAGGCACAATCTGAACTCCTGAGAGCTATAGCCAAGAGGAAAGAAAATGAGACTTCCAATACATTAAATGCCAGTGGAAAAGGCAGCTGGGCGCTGTGTTGGAGGCCAGGCCTGCATTTGTAGCCAGAGGTGGAGGTTCAGCATTCCAGACCCCCTCTCTGCAGTGGGGCAGGCGGAGGCAGGCGCTGGTGACCTCTCTTGTGTAGTGAAAGGTTATCTGATCACACTGGCTATTTGATCACAAAGCTCTGATGATGTTGAGTCAGAACATCCTAAATGCACGGGATAGGTCCAGTATCAAACCTGACCTTTTCTGAGCACCTTTTCTGGTGGTGAAAGGAGTTAGAGTTGCCCCTCAAAGGCAATTCTCTCTGAAATTCAAAGTAAGCAGTCAGCTGAGGAGTGGAGCGGACTAACATGCGGGAAACTTTTCTAGTTTTCAAAGGGAGGTGCCTGGTGTCCACCTCTGCCGAGGGGGCTCCTAACATAATGGCAATTGCTCCCGTCTTAGCCTTATTCTCACGTCATATGTCATATCCTCTCTCTCTAGGACACACACTTATGCTACAGAGCCACGCCCACATTAATATGCAAAACACCTACAGTGGATTGGGAGAAAACAGTTTAAACTTTATAAACATGAAGTTATCATGTCCCATGTGTTATGCATGTTATACACGTTTAATAACATTTGCAAAATAATCAGCAACTTATTAGCTTACTTATTCATTCTCCGGTTGGCTCATTCAAGGAAGCACGTGGTGTCTGTTATGTGACAGGCTGTGTTGGTCGTGGAGGGCGGGGCTGGTGATGGCTGGAGTTCACATCACCGACACTAAATACCAGGCAAATGCAGGTGCATTAGCATGGACAGAATGGAGCCACTGCAGCTACTACCTGTACCTCAGTTTGTAGCTGGGTTCAGCCACTGCCTCGCAGTGTATCTTGGGAGACCCACTGCATCCTTTGCAACTCCATTGCCGCATCTGTAAACTGTGATTAGCACAGCTATTTTATTAGTTTTGCATGAGGACCTTTGGCTATTCACATTCACATTATAATCATTTTGTTTAAGATCATACAATTAGTGAGCGGAAGAGTTGAATACTGAACTCTGACCTCCAATTTCTAAGTGCAGTATTTTTTTCACTTCTTATCAACTTATATTTTAGCCCAAATAATTTGTTCATTACTTCCTCTCAGCTAGTATACAAAACATCCCTTTATTGTGGTACCATTATCAGCTACCCTATCCACTCTCTGGAGTCCGTTTGTTCTAGACTCTCTGGAGTCCGTTTGTTCTAAACTTTCAGGAGGAGAACCACCAGCACAACACTAACTTTATTTTTTGAAGTGAGCACAGCAATTGTAGAACACGCAGTCCATGCAAGCCTCCCCCATGACTAATATGTACAATCTGGCATCAAACCATCCTGGAGGGCACGTAACCCCCTCCCTACCATAGAAAGCCAGCCCCTAGAGTGGCCCAGATGGTCCTCCAGGCTTTCTACTTATCTCCACTACCCACCTCAAGCATGCCTCTGTGTCAGTCGAGAAGGTAGAGCGCATAGCCGACACTCACTGAGGACTCAGTTTGCTTGTCTTGTCAACCACGAAAGTCCATTCTCTTTCCCGCCAACTCAAATGTGTGTGTCTCTGGGGAGAACCGCACAATTATTAATATGCTTCCACGGTAGTTGCTGACCCCTAGCTCTACCCCTGGCCAGACTTGTAGATCAGGAATAAGAGAACGTGCCTTAACTTGGCTGACTCATTGCACCACACTCAGTTGTGTGGGTACAGTAGGGGGTGAGCAGACTGGGTGGCCAAGTAAAGGTGGAAGTCTCTCTCCCCACTTTGAACCAGACCTAACATTGCACAGAGCACCGGTACACAGTTAGCACCATGAACTGGAGGGACTGTCAGTGTCATTTTCTGGTCTAACAGTCTGGCTGATATTTAGGTTCATCTTCCTAAAATTCTACTAACTGACTATTTTGCAGAGGGCCCAATTAGCATGAGTTTCCCTTGTGGCTATGTGTAGTCTGGGAATAGCAAAATCTGCTCATGCCCCATTTGAAACAGATGCACCAGTAGTCAAGTCACTTATCCATGGTCAGGATGCCTCTCACCTCGTCTGTGTCTTTGCTGTGTTTCAAATCATTTGTTAGGGGATGTGATGATGGCTACTCTGCTTGGCTCTTGAGATCACTGAAGGAAAGAAATGAAATAACAAAGGTGCAGTCTTATTGTGGATGACAAGTGCTGGTTTAAGGGACAACACTAGTACAGTGTTTAAAAATGTCTCCCCTGGAATCACATTTGGAAGGCTTGATTTCAAGTGCTCTTGAGGCTGAAATGTGTGAAGGGCCAAGGAGAACAATTCCAGCTCTGGGCAGAAGGGGGCACTCTTGCACTTTCTCTAGATGGTCTTAACCTGGTGGAGGGAGGGTACAAATTCATGTCCCCACTGTCTTGTTTAATCCTTGGGTCAGTGCCAGGGTGGTGGGTTAAATTGTGCCCATTCTCTGGGACTGATCATTTTATGACTCCCCCAATGCAAAAGGTCCAGGTCTAGATTGATTTTACTGGTGGTTTTTCCAGGATGGATAGGAGTTTGACTGGAAGACCTAAGTGGCACATGAAGTGTCCAAACCAAAATCCATCAGATGATGCATCCAAATCTCCACCTGATTTCTGCATGATCTATATGTGCTGGCATGATCTGCGTATGCTGGCATGGCCTGCTTGTGCTGGCATGACCTGCATGTGCTGGCATGCTGCACTGCAGTAGAGACAGCCTCTGCCTCTGACAGGAATGGAGGAGACAGTATTGGGCTATGGGTTCCAGGAGATAAATTTTTAAGACCCCAGCTGTCTCATCAGTGACAGCTAGACCTAACGACTCTGCTCTGTTGTATGGATGCGTGGTTATGGGAAACCATCACCAAGGGAATGGGCCCATTTAGCATCATCTTCCATCTTGTCACAAATATCAGAAACCCTGGACAGGAATGAAAAATGCGTGAGACACGTTTGGCATCTGGGGTTTCTAGAAAGTACAGTCAGAACTCACTGGAGAATAGGATAAGGAATTTCCAGTGTTAGTAAGTCATCACTTTCTCATGCTCTCTCATATATATAGATATATATATGTATATATATATATGTATATGTATATATGTATATATAATTGTTTTCGAGTAATTGTAAATTACTTGAGAGTAAATTAGAGACAAGGTGTTCTTTACTCCTAAAAACATTTGTGTGCATTTCCTAAAAATAAATACCATAAAACCATACCACAATAATTAAAACTAAGAAATTAACATTAATACAAAACTATTACCTAACTGTAGACCTTACTCAGATTCACCAGTTATCCCAATGATAGAGCAAGAGAAAACGCCGGCCATGCATTAAATTTATTTGTGGTGTTTTAGCTCCTTTAATCTGAAGCAGTTTTTGGGTAAAGAAATTGTGATACATCACTCAATAGGATACTACCCAGTTGTTAAAAGCAATTCCATAATGGGACCTCCCTGATGGCGCAAGGGGTAAGTCTCAGCACTATGAAGCTATCTGCAGCATGAGTTTGATCCCTGGCCAGGGAGCTACCCACATGGCGCGGCAGACCTCTCCTGTCTTGCCCGCTGCTCCCCTCAGCAGTGTATTTCAGTAGATCTGCCTGTTCTGCTCCCCGCTCTGTCTGGGGTGAATCCTCTCATGCCCCACTCCTCTGGGGCCTGTACCCCAGTTCTTTTACATAAAAATAAATAAAATCTTTAAAAAAAAAAAGCAATGCCGTTAGA
This sequence comes from Talpa europaea, assembly GCF_964194135.1. Classification (NCBI taxonomy): domain Eukaryota; kingdom Metazoa; phylum Chordata; class Mammalia; order Eulipotyphla; family Talpidae; genus Talpa; species Talpa europaea. Next base: position 7,802,583 of record NC_140069.1, read on the forward strand.
GCCTTGTGGAGAAGAGTGGCTGAATCTGGAGGTTTGATTACGCTAACTGAAATGTGTTAGAAAGTAAAAGACAACTCTAGGATGGTGTCACTCATTTTGGGGATATAAATAACCTAAGAAAACAAACTGGCAAAACACAACAAAAATAACTCAGACTCTGTGAAAAATATAGTAGTTAGCAGAGGGGAGGGTGGGGGAGAAAGTGGGGCTGGCATGGAGCTCTGGGGGAGGTGAGCGAGGCATGTGCACATGTTGAGGTGTGAAGGTCTGCTCCCCAAATTCTATGGTGACATGCATGAGTGAATGAATGAATATGTGAATAAGGAAGTTTTCTGTTTGCTCCAGTCCCTCCCTTGCCTTCCTGTTAATCATGGAGTGAGAGTGGCTCAGGCCCAACGTGGGCCTTTTCTGAGTGTGTTCAGTGAGTCCTTATCCCTGGTTTCATGCTTTCAGAGGAACGAATGGGTGTCCTTTCGATCACAGAGGTGGGTGACGCTGGTCCTAATGCACTGACAGCCTTCCAAGAGCCCCCCAGTCTACCACATCTCTGAAACAGTGTGCTGAGATCATTATTTTTTTAAAGGTGTCATTGCGTGGAGCATTCTGGGTGGCCAGCACAGAGAGTTCGAGCATGTGTGTTCAGAGTTGCCATTTAGCTTTGCCGTGTTGTGAGGGTTCAGATTGCGCCCAGCTACCCTGGAAACTCTCTTCGGTCACAAGGATGGTTGAGGAAGGGAGAGGGCAGCAATTTTAAGGAGACCATTCCTTCTGCAGCAAAACAAATGCACAATTGTTCTCTCCCCTGGCTGTGGGTCAGTTGAATGATTTCAAGCATGTTGGTAAGCCCAGAGCTCCAGGCCCTCGTCCCCTCCAGAGCCACAAGGATGTAGCGGGTCTGCAGGTCATCTGACTTGGCCCAGAATCTCGGAGGGGCCTCCGATCTGACAGCTGTTCATGATAATCGAAGGACCGTGTTTGCTCTCCCCCCCGCAGTGAGCACCAGGGTATATGGGCTGATTCTTCCACTCACAAGAGCTATGGCTGCCTCTCATTCTAAAGTCTGCTCTGGCCTGTGGCCTCTCCCCCATCACCTCCCGCCCTTCTCCCCCTGGTCCCTCTGCCCTGACCCCTTTCGTGGTCCTTTGAGCGTACCAGGACGCTCCTGTGTTAGACGACTCTCCTCCGGGAGCTGATGGTCCCCCAGACACAGTCCTGTCCAAGCCCTTGCTCAGACGTCATGCTTGCAAGGAGACCTCTGCTCTGCACCCAATTTAAAATTACAGCCCCTTTGGAGAAGTTGTTTTTAGCTCTTCTGCCCATTTTTTGACTGGGTTATTTACTTTGTTTTTGTTGAGTCTTGTCAGCTCCTTGTAGATTTTTGTGATCGGTCCCTTATCATTAGTGTTCTGTGCAAAACTTTTCTCCCCATCAGTGAGTGGGCTGTCTCTTTGTTTTGGTTAGTGTCTCTGCTGCTGTGCAGAAGCTCTTTAATTTGTTGTAGTCCCAGCTGTTTATCCTTTCCTTCACTATCACTGTTGGGTGATAGCAGGAATGTAGAAGACCCAAATAAGGGATCAGGAAAAAAACCTAATTATAATAAGGTGAAAATCAAAATCAACAGGCAACTATAAACCAGAGACACACTACGGGGGGCCTGGGCGGGGAGTGGAGTAGACTCAGAACAAGGGTGGTGGGAATTTTATGGGGACTATAACCAAGATGAAAAAGCATACATTGTGCAAAAATGAAAAAACAATGTAAAAAATATATAAAATAAAAAAAAATTGCTGCCCCTCTTTTCCCCTGTCCCATCCTGCTGCCCTCGTTCTGCTTTCATTGATCTCACCCACCACCTCTCACACGCTATGCACTTACCTTATTTACTACTCTTCACTCGGCCTCTCTCCACTAGAATAGGAGGCCAAGCGAGTAGAGGCTTCACTTTGCTCACTTATGTAACACCAGTGCCTAGAATGGTCGGCAGTGGTGGCAGACAATAGATATCTGACGGGAGAATGAATGGATTCAAATGTTCCTACCCCACTGGTCCGCCAGGTGCAGGCAACTACAACAACCCACAGGTTCCTGCCCTGTTTCTCAGGGAGGGCAGCCCATTCACCTTTTGATGAGAAACCACCCTGGAGGAAGGAGGTTGTGTAACCCCCAGGCTTTTCCTAATCAGTTGCACCCTAGGAGGGTGAGGAAACCTGACCAGGGGGAAGATTGTCTCCCACCTAAATTTCTCCAGCTTCCTGTTCTAGGAATGATTAGCCACAGAACTCAGAGAGAAACCAACGGAAAAACAAGCTTCCTCCAATCTCCCTTTGCACCTTGAGCATTGAGGTTTATGAAGATTACGGTAGAGCTTATCCAGGGGAACCGGGACGGCTGCCTTGCCAGGCTCCTTCCCCTGGCTGGTGGTGATGCAAGGGCCAGGGCTGCAAGGAGGGTACTGGGGTATCCGGAGTGGGGACCTCAAAGAAAACGCAGCTTGAAAAAATATGAGCTGCCCTAAGAGATCCAGCCCAGCAGCTTCCTGAAAATGAACCACATTTTGTTGGTTTCCCACCCCTAACTCTCCTCCCTTCCAGCTCTGTCCCTGGGCTCCCCGCAAGCCCCGCCAGAGAAGATAGTGGTCTCACTTCTAGACTAGGTTCTGTGGCCAGAGATAGTTTGGGGACCGTGATCCCAAGGAGGACATGCATTTGGGATCATATCCCCCCGCAAGGTTCCTGTGTTCACCATCTGCTTGGGACAGCAAACAGCTGTGTTTTGGGCTCCCATGGGCCAGAGAGGGGGCAGGGTCTCAAGTGAAAGGGAAATTTGGTGCTTAGGCTGTGGCTTAGGAGAGACAACAGTGCTTGTTGGTTAGTTAGCGCATGTGCAGAGACTGCCCAGGAGCTGAGCAGCTTTTCTTGGAGACTGCACTAGTTTGTGAGCACAAGAGATGATTTCCTGACTTAGCTGTGTTTTCTTCTTTTGAAATTTCCACCTAAGTCTGGAGTTAAGAGAGGTGAATCTGCAGAGACCCAGCCTGTGATGCAGGGAAAACCCTCTAGAATTTCAGTGTATTGTTGTTAATTTCCTTATATTTTTAATATTAGGCACAGTCCATTTATTAAAGCTTAGCTCTTTTTAAGAGTTATTCTCCACATTGTAATATTTAAAGTATATGTATTTCAGATACTCCTTTGGATTTATTCCAGGTGGATATGTTTCTACTCTTCAAAAAAAAAAAAACAAAACAAAACAACAAAACCAATTTTCTCCTCTTGGTCAATAGCATGAGATGATCACACAGGCTTTTAGTTAGGGTCAGTATATCTTGGGTAAACAATATTTAAAAATGAGGCTAAGTATTAAATACTCCCAGGGACCACAGAGTAGATTTGGCAAGATTTTGGAATGGCCACGCAAATTGCTATAAGTAAAGCTCTTACTGCACAAACCTTTAATAAAACAACATCAGAAAGTTGCATCAGTCATAAAAGCACAATTTGATGAATTTTCATGAATCAACATTAGCGAGTGCCTGGCACCTGCCCTGGAAATCGGCACCCGGCTGGTCTCAGATGACCTCTAACGTCCTCTTTACATCGCTATGTCCCCCAAGGCAACAACCACCTCGAATTTTCCTTGTGCTTGTTTTGAACTATGTATAACAGGGATCGTAAGACACACGCTCTTCTGTGACGGCTCTTTGCTCAACATCACATTTGTGCTAAATGACCAGGTGGTGCAGGAAGCAATGGGTTGTCCTTCCTCCTTTTGGTGTGTTATTTCCTTATGAGAATGTTCAGAACTTGATCTATCTATTCCTGTTGAGCACATCAGTGCCGGGTCCAGTTTGCACAATCGTGAATAGCCGTGTAGAGATGTTCTGCTGTCTCCACGTCTTCAGAAATGCTGCTTCCATTGGTGGTGCTTCTTATTTTAGGCATTCTGCTGGGCGTGCAGTGGCCCCACACCATACTTTTAATTTATATTGTCCCGATGAGTAATCATTTTGATCACTTTTTCATAAGTTTATTAGCCACTTGGGTACCTTTATCTTTGAAGGGCCTGTTTAATATTTTACTCATTTGTCTCTATGACTTGTCTTATTGATTGAGGGAGTTCTTTATATAACCCAGAGTTGTGTCCTTGTTGGGTCCATGAATTTCAAATGTCTTCTCCTATATTTGTGGCTTGCCTTTGCATACTCTTAATGGTGTCTTCCGATGAAAAGATTTTAAATTTTGATTTTCCAACTTTTCTATATGATTAGTTGTTTACTTATATGTCTTCCTTAAGAAGTTTTTGTCTATTCAGGAAACCACGGAGTTCTCCTATGGTTATTTGGTAGACACTCTATTGGTTTACCATTTTCATCAGGTCTATAATCCACTGGGATTTTTGTGTGTGTTGTAAAATATGGAGTCAGGAGTAAGATGGCAACATGAATTGAAAAGGTTATTCTTTTCCACTTACCTGCTGTATCACCTTTGTTATGAATGAGTCATTGTGTCAGAGTCTATTACTCATGCCGCTTTCTGTTTCATTGGTAGGCAGTGTAACTGTAATTCGGTACATCTTGCTATCTGATAATGTTAAGTCTGCTCAGTTTTTCTTCAAGGTTGTTGTAGTGCTTCCTGACCCTTTTGTTTCCTATAAATTTTAAATTTGCCTGGTTAAATATTCATGAAAACACTTTTGTGGTTGCTTTTTTTTAATGATTTTTTTTTCTTAAAGATTTATTTATTTATACAAGAACTGGGGTACAGGCCAGATGCGCGGGAGGGTGAGAGGACTCACCAGAGACAGAGTGGGGAGCAGAACAGGCAGAAGGACCGAAATACACTGCTGAGGGGAGCAGCGGGCAAGGCAGGAGAGGTCTGCTGTGCCATGTGGGTTTCTCCCCGGCTGGCTGGGACCGAATCTGCGCTGCAGAGGCTGCGGACAGATTCACAGTGTGGTGCTCAACCTCCTGCGCCAGCAGGGAGGCCTTCTTTTGGGTTTTTGGCAGGGATTACATAGAGTGTACAAGTCAATTGTAAGAAATGGACATATTCACTTACTGAATGTTCTGATTCAAAGTTATGGCCAAGCCCTCTCTTTAGGCCTTTCTCTAACTATCTTTCAGTTTTTGAGTCTTTCAGATCTTCAGTCAGTTTTAATGTCAGATATCTGTTTGATTTATTAAAAACTATTTTTAAGTTTTTAAATCATTTCATACAACAATCTATTAATTTCAACAGATTGGAGAGTCTTATGGATCCTTAATATATATATACAGCTACATTGTCAATGAATGATCACATTTTAATTTTTTCTTATCAATCTATATCATCCACTTCATTTTCTTGCTTTATTATACTGATTAGGGATTTTAGTACAGTATTAAATAAAATGAATGATAGTGGATATCTTTGCTTCATTTTTTAGTCACAAAAAGGTATATTTCAATATTTCACCATTAATATGCTTTATGCTGTGAATTTCTTTTTCAGACCAGAAAACAGTGTAGAACTACAACATCTATCTTTTAGTTAATTCTCTAAGGTGGGCATGTTCTTCAATCTTTTTACTTTTATTCTTTTGCAACCTGATATTTAAAGTATTTTTCTTGCATGAAATTATTTAAAATCTAATCTAAATGTTTTTATAACCCTATAACTTGGTAGGCTGGTGAGGTTTATATTTAATGTAAGCAGTGAAATATTTGCTTGCATTTAGCATAAGGTCATTTGTTTTCTATGTAGCCTGCCTCTTTGACATTCTTTTAGCTTTCTCTTCTTTTCGAAGTTAACATGTAGTTTTACTTTTTATTCCACCCTCTCAATTTAATAGTCTTTATAATTCCTTTAGTTTCATCCTAAAGATGTTGAAAAATATCCTTCTATTTAATGGAATCTAAAAATATTAATATTTCTTATGACTTAATGCCATAATATAGTTCTGGTATGCTAGAGAAGTTTATTTTCACTTACCACTCCCGCTTTTGTCCTGTTATTATCATCCACTTCAATAACACTTCGATATTTGAAATTCTATTGCAACATTAAATAGCTATTATTGTTTTATGGATCATCATGTAGTTACCCACATATTTTGTGTTTTCATATTTCCACTTTTTTAATATCAGAAACCATTTTTCTTCTGCTAGAGAGACTCATTTTTTTTGCCTTTTGTTTCAGCGTAGTTTTGTTGCCAATGAATTCTGTATTTTTATTTTTAGAAAGTTTTTTTTAGCCTTACATTTTGAAGGATTTTTTCTGTGTATAAAATGCTAGGTTGGCACTTATTTTTTTAAAGCACTTTCAAGATGTCACTTCATTTTTATCTGACCGATATTCCTATTGAGAAGTAAGCTATCAACATTATTGCTGATTCTTTGATGAAACAGTCCTACTTTATCCTGGTTGTTCTTAAATATCTACTACCATTCCTCATATTTTGTTATTATTGCCAACTTATATGATGTTCCTATATGCTCAAGGGGAGATTATTGTTTTTGTCCAGTCTAGTTCATAGCACCGAGTCTGTGACTGATGCTTTTTGTTTGTTCTGAAAATATGTCAGCCATTATCTTTTCAGTTATTGTTTCTGGCACATTTTCTTTCCTATATTTGAACTTCAGCTACATATATGTATTACCTTTTCAGGATTTTCATATATTTCTTACACTATTTTATTTTCAACATTTTCCATCCCTTTGAGCTTTGATCCAGATATTTTTGACTAGATCATGCATAAGGCATGAGCCACGTGCAATCTGTTGTATCTAATTATTGCCTTTCTAATTTTAGTTATTGTGTATTTTAGTGCCCAAATTTCCATTTGATTCTTATAGATTCAATTTCTCTGATATTATTTTTAACATCCTGTCATCTGTGTACTTGAGCATATTAAAAGTTTTTTTTTTCAAGTGTGTCTAGTAAATGCAATAAGTGGGTCATCTGTGTATTTGTTTCTATTGTCAACTTTTCCCTCATTTCTGTTTCTTCTTGTTATGAAGAGTTATTAAACAAATGTTAGACATTTCCATGAAAAAACATAGAGGATCTGATTTTATTATGTTGAATATGGCTTTTCCTTCTTTTGGAACTGCTTAGTGAATTTAATAATGGGTGTAGGAAAGTCACCTTACGGCAGGAAGATGACACTTCCTTCCAAGATAGTGAGATAAAGAGAGATAGTGAGATAGTCCTTGATCCTTCCATACATTTCACCCTCTTTCCATGTCCAATGCTGCAACCCTGGCTAAGCTTCTAATTATATCTTATCTAGGGTTCTGGCCAATATTTCTCATCATTGTGTTCTTTCAAGTCTTTGTAATTTGGTTATAGCCATGGGATTAAGTTTTGCAACATTCCCTTCTCATCACTTCATTCCTTCTATTAGAGACTTCAAGGACTAAGTTCAGAGAACTGAGCTCCAGCAAGAAAAAACTACCAAATTTTCCTCTCAAATGAATGTCCAAGAGCAAAGGAGAGCAGAGAAAAGAACAAACTTGGAAGCTGGATAAATATCCTAGTAACCAGCTTTGTTCCTAGCATGATCATGAGTAGAACTTACCTTTGGTTAATAATGACTCTTTTCCAATAAGAAAATATTATTAGCAATAATTCTTTCTTGAAATAAATTTCACTTCTTAAATTTGACAGTAAACATTATTTGTAAATTATAATAAAATAAATATTTTCTATTAAAATGTAGTTATCTCACAATCTCTTCTAGTTATACAAATAATCTAAGGTTAGCATCATTTGTTATTTACACCTAATACCTCAATTTAAATACTCTCTCCCCAAAGTAAAGGGTAGAGTGAAACCACAGGGAGAAACGCTTTCAAGACAACTTCTTTATTTTAATGAAAACATGTTCCTCTCTTCACCTTTGTGAGTATAGATTTATACTGTATGTAAATGTGCCTTGTAAACTCTAAAGTGCTATAAAAATGAAAGCTATTTTACTTAATAATTAACATTAATGCTAATAAAATATTGTCCCCTATTAAAATGCAAATGCTCTTGGGAGACTGAGACATTAAACCAATTGTGCATGACTTGGTGAGAAATATTTCATAAGCAACTTTCCTGAGCAATAAATGAAGTGATGTGATGGAATAGAGAAAAGAGAAAGGAAGCTGATTGCAGTGATTCAAGGGTCTTTGAAGAGGATCTTATGGGGTCATCTAAACCATCTAATGTAGTGCTGGGAAATTGGGAAGACTTCCCAAGGAAGGGGACACTGAATTGAGATCTGACAATAGGAGGGTGAGTTGTTTAAGTAAAAAGGAAGGGAAAAGGGACATCCCTGGGGAGAGAGTTTCAGAAGATGTCAGAGGAGACCAGGAGAAGGAGGGACAGAAACAGAGAATACATGAGCAGGTGAGGAAGAGGGAAATGGAGGCGGACAGGGGAGGAGCATGCAATGGCACCTGTTTGGAGTGTACAATATTAAAGGAGACATTGCAGAATATAAGACACAAGCAGGACTCAGAGCACACTGGGCCTTTGGCCTTTGTAAGAAGTTTGGTTTATAATGTAAAAGCAATGGTGAGTCCTTGATGGGTTTTACCTAGAGACATTTCGAGGGAATTGAAGGGGAATCAGAGTGACCCCATGGTGACCTTTCATATATTATTATTGGAATAAAATGTTCTTTTTTGGGTCAAAGTTTAACATGTCTTTCTTCAAAAGTAAGAAATCTTAGATGAGGGTGTAAGATTCAGCTCTAATGTTATATATGAAAATTCCAGCCTGAGGCCTGCTACATAACTTTCAACACACGGCAGTTATGAGGGTGACCATGTGGAAGCATCTTGGACTGTAAACCCCCAAGGTCATTCTCTTACTAACATGTGACATCTCACCTTTTGCTCTCAGGCATACAAGGCAAACTAGATTTTAGAAAATGTTCTCTTCTTATTCCCAGTATTTTTAGTCCATAAATTTTTCCTCCAGTCCCTTCTGCTCTCTTCCTTCTAGCTGAAGCCTTAAGAAATTCTGTGTGAACCCTAAGAATTTCATGCCCCAATTTTTTTGTGGAAGTCTTCCCTCTGCTGGGAAGGAATACTTTGGACTTGAGGATGGTCAGCAGACAGGTCTTCAGCATTATTTTCCCTGAAAGCTGGATGATGGAGACCTGCTAAGTCAGGGACCTTCTAGAAATGCTATTGGTTCATACAGCTCCTATAAGTACACAGGAAGCTTCCAGTAGAAATTTGGAGAAAAGATTGTTTTTTTTTTTAATAATAAATTTTATTTTTATATTCCCCATACAGTTGCAACCCCCCCTTTCTGATCCCAATCCCTCCCCTCCCGCCCCCCCCCCCAAAAGTGTCTCTGTTTCATAGTTTTTTGTTGATTCTGATTTTCACTTTCTTATAGTTAATCATTTTCCTGGTCCCTTATTTAAGTTTTCTAGATTCCTGCTATGAGTGAGACCATCCGGTATTTTTCTTTTTCTTTTTGGCTTATTTCGCTGAGCATGATCCCTTCAAGCGCCATCCATGTTGCTGCAAATTGCATGTGCTTATCTTTTTTGAATGCTGAGTAATATTCCATGGTGTATATGTACCACATCTTCTTGATCCAGTCATCTATTTTTGGGCATTTGGGTTGTTTCCAAAGCTTAGCTATTGTAAACAGTGCTGCTATAAACATAGGGGTGCAGGTGCTCTTTGGAATTGATGTTTCTGTGTCCTTTGGGTAAATACCTAGGAGTGGAATTGCTGGATCATATGGAAGCTCTATGTTTAGTAGGTCCAGAAATCTCCACACAGCTCTCCACAGTGTTTGGACCAGTTTGCACTCCCACCAACAGTGCAGAAGAGTTCCTTTTTCTCCACACCCTCGCCAACATTTGTTGTTGCTAGTTTTTTTAATATGTGCCATTCTCACTGGTGTAAGATGGTATCTCATGGTAGTTTTGATTTGCATTTCCCTGATGACAAGTAAGCCAGAGGTGCGGGCAGTGAGAGGGCTCACCAGAGTAGGGAACAGAACAGCAGATTTACTGAAATACACTGCTAAGGGGAGCAGTGGTGCAGCAGGACAGGTCTGCTGCGCCATTTGGGTCAGCGCCCTGGCTTGGGATAGAATTCAGGCCAGTATTGAAAGCACTAGGCTACCAGGGAGGCCCTAAGCCCTTATATTTTTTAACTCATTTAATCATCATGGTACATTGGGAACACAGATATATTTATTTATTCCTCACAGGTGAAAGCACTGAGGCTCAGACATGTAAAGAGACAACACAGTTGTGCCAATAGTGTAGGGGCAGGAAGGCCACAGTGCAGGTTTTCTGATCCCGCAGAGCAGGTAAAGGAGGAATCAGAGGCCTCACTGGCTCTTGCAGGTCTTTTTTTAGATTTACCAGGCATATGGCAGGTAGGGGTGCTGGGGGGCCGGGAGGCTGGCAGGCCTCCCAGCCCCCAGCAAATCCTCACTCTCTCTGGGCTCTCTGGCCTTCTCTCTGCTTCTCTTCTTCTTCTCTCAGCTTCTGTTCATTCTCGGCTTCTTCTCAGCTTCTGCTGGCGTCCCTGTGATGTTGCCCTTAAAAGCCCAGTCTCAGCCCAGGTGAATCCCCTCTACCTATGCCCACACCCTACTCCAGGTGTCCGCCATCAGGCATGCATTCAGGACCGCAAGGATCCATCATCTATCCTGATGGCGGGAGGGCAGAAAAGCCTGACATTTTTCCTTAACCTACAAATAGGAAGAAACAGAACTGGAATTGATCTGATGGAGTAGAAACCCATGCTCTTTCCATTGCCAGCTTGGGAGGAGCCATAGGAAGATTAGACAAAGAGGTTTCTATAACCAAATAATGGGAGTTGACCATAATCATTCCATTTGGGGGGGAGTAGTTTTCCTATTATTCTTTTTTACTCTTTGAATTTGACTGAAGTCATGGAGACTCTCTGGGCCTCAACTTTTTAATCTGAAAAAAAAAATAAATGGAATGAAGCCAGTGATTTTTAAACTGATCAATAAAATTTCAGGTCGCCTTTAGAAAAATATAGGGGTGGCTAGAGGAATGGGTGAGCTGTGGAGGAGGGAACAGAATGGTTGAGCATAAAGGCTCCCACATCAGCAAGCGGCCATATTCCTTTCTTTCTTGTATGTGGCAGATTTTAGGATACTTTTAAAGAAAGAATTTCATGGTTATTGATAAAAAGGGAGGGGGCAACTTGTCTACGTGATACCTCATATTTATTGGATTATATCCTGCAATGTTATTATGATCCACAGTTAGGTCAATCAATCTGAATTGACAAGCTTTTCCTCTCAACACCTGGGAGCTGCTGAGAGCCTCACTCAACATCAATGTGAACACAGGATGAAGCTGTGAAGAGGCAGAAAGCTCAGGAGAAGAATCATGGAGTTGCTCACAGGTTCTCAGTCAATTAACTGAAAATCCACTTGCCAAAAGTCAATTTATCAAAACACCAAATTCCCTGAAGCCTATTCAATGAAAATATTTTTCCAAAAGATCAATTGGCTCAATTCCCTGAAAACTGTCAAGCATGTATCTCAAACCAGATCTTGGATGGTTAGGCTGCCCCTGTTTCTTAGTAAGGGCAGATGAGTTTTATGTAAAGACTATAGCAGAGACTGAACTTAGCAGGGGAGACACTGGGTCAGAGGATAAAGCTGCAAAACCAAAAAAGTCGGTAGTGTTAAAGGATTAACTTGAGAAGATAAAATGTTGGCTATTTGAAGTGTTCAGAGAAAAATGTAAAATGCAAGAGGAACTGACATTTACATTAGGTGGATTAACAAATCTATATAAAAAGCGCACAGTGACATTTGGGTTTTTTTTCCATTTCTGGCTAGTGTGTATCAAGCTGCATGGACATTCTTGTACACATGCTTTCATTCCTTTAGGGCAGATAGTAGGGGTGGAATTGTTGGGTCATAAGGTAGGTCTATGTTTAACTTTTTAAGAAACTGTCAAACTACTTTCCATCATGACTATCAGTTTACACTTCACCAGCAATGTATGAAGCTCTAAACTTTCCACATCCTTGCCAACACTTGTTATCTGAGTTTTAGATTCTAACCAACCTACTGGGTGTGAAGTGGTATCTTGTTTTGATTTGCATTTCCTAATGAGTGTGACATACTTCGTGGCCACCGTGTGTCTTCTTTGGAGAAATGTCTACTCAAATCCTTGGCCAATTATTAAATTGGTTGTTTACCTAGTTATTACTGAGTTGTAAAAGTTTTTTTTTTAATATTCTAGATATGTCCCTTATCAGCTATATGGGACTTATATTAGTATCAAATACTTTCTACCATCCAATCCATCTTCTTACTTTATGGATGGCATCTTTTGAATATTAATTTTAACTACAATTTCTCATCTTTTAAAAATTGCTTGTGCTTTTGTGTTGTAGCTAAGAAGTCATTGCTTAACCAATATCATGACTGATTTTTTTCTTTTTGCTTTCTTAAAGAATTTTATAGTTTAACTTTTATATTTTGGTCTTTGATCATCTTTGAGTTAGTGTTTGTAGGTGAATATTCAATTAATCTTTTTACAGGTGAATATTCAATTGTTCCAATAACCTTTATTGAAAAGAAAAAAATGTCCCTTCCTATTGGATTGTCTTGGTCTCTGTTGAAAACGGGTGGATTGAAAATATAAGGTTTATTTTGGGATCCTCAGTTCCACTGATTATATATTTAGTCTTATGCAAGTCCCTCACTATTTTGATTAGTGCAGATTTATAGCAAATTTTCAGATTGGTAAGTATAAGTTCTCTGATCTCATTCTTATTTGTCAATATTGTTTGGTTATCCTAGTTCCCTTGCATTTTCAGATGAATTTAATGGTAGTTTGTCAGTTTCTGCACAAAGACAGCTAGGAATTTGATAGGGATTGTCTTAATATCTGTAAACCAATTTGTGCAGAATTACATTGTGACAATACTGAGTCTTCAAATACATAAACCCATAGGTAGCATGACAGAGATTCAAGGGTGTCTTACTCTACAACCCGATCTCTGATCCTCATTGTCAAGGGGTCTGTTCCTTCTCCCTCTTTCCTTTCTTCCTTCCCTTTTCCTTTCTATCTTTCATTTATTCAACTCACATTTATTGAGCCCTTCCTCAATGGAGCCCTGATTAATGGCTATTAGCTATTTTAATTCTTAAAAATACCCATGAAGTATATATGCTTTATTGGTCACACATTTCAGTTAGGAAAATTGATGCACAAAGAGTTTACAAGGAGAAGTCCAGCATCTCAGGTGAGAGGAGCTGCATGGACAAAGGGCAGAGAGAGGTGACGATGGCCTTCACCTTGAAAGTGTGATGAGAAATTCGTAGCAGTGAGGGTGGTGTGGGGGAGTGAGCACGTTGCTCTGGAGACTGGTTGCTGGAGTCAGGCTGTGAAGGGCTCAAGCTAGGCTTTCAACATCATGGTACTACTTCCAGACAGGAGTGGTGATCAGTTTTGACTTACAGCTCCTTCCCAAGGCAGTATCCGGGAGACCTGGAGTGTAGAGTCTGAAAGCAGCAGGGCAGGAAGTAGGCGGCTGGTGCAGAGTGAAAGTAATCATTTATTTTGGCTACACCATGTGAATCTAGGACAGGGAATTGTTTCTGAGGGGGCGCGATGAAACAAATTGTTTACAGGATTTAGGGGTGGGCCCAATAGGCGTCTATCCCTAATTTGGTTCTGTATCCCTGTGCTAATCGCATTACCTCTCAGAGGGTGTTTTTCTGGAACAGAAATAATAGTAGCTGGCACTTGAGGATTTGCACGGCATAAGGGAGCTACATGGAATGTCTTCAGATTACTCTTACTTACCTGGATTAAAAACATGTGAAGTGTGTGTGTGTATGTGTGTGTTTGTGTGTGTGTATGTGTATGCATGTACACACCTGTGCAATAGCTTTATTGAGCTATAATTTCCATATGACAAAATTCAGCCATTGTAAGTGTTTAATTTAATTACTTTGGTAAATTTATAAATTAGGGAAAGCATCATCACACACCAGTTTAGGACATTTTGACTCCCTGTCATAAACAGCCATGATCTGCTTTCTGTATCTACAAACTCTCCTCTTAAAACTTTTCTTATAGATGAAATAGACTCATTCTAAACATTTTATGTAATTGATACATATATATAGTCTTTTGTGTTTGGCTTCTTAAACTTAGCTTAATATTTTTGAGATCCATTCATGGTATATAGTATGTTTACGTCGATTGCTATTCTTTGCTTTTTTATTTTTTAATTTTTTAAAGATTTATTTGTTTATACAAGAACAGGGGTACAGGCAAGAAGCAGGGGAGGGTGAGAGGATTCACCAGAGACAGAGTGGGGAGCAGAACAGGCAGATGACCGAAAACACTGCTGAGGGAAGCAGCGGGCGAGACAGGAGAGGTCTGCTGCACCTATTGCTATACTTTGTTGATCCTGACTGCTGAGTACTATTCCTTCCTATGAATATAAGACAGTAAGTAAATGCATTCCCCAGTTGATGGAAATTTGCAGGTTAACTATTTTTGCATCATAACACTATGTGCTGCTATCAAAACTCACCAGAAATTTCAGATTAACCTGAATTTATTTTTACTTAAGCAAACAGCCACACAACAAAGACCACATCAGAGACATAAAAGAGGAGCGTGTTTCTCTCTGTCTCCTATGTCATCTACATATCACCAATCATCATTATTTTATTTTAGTATTTGATAACAAAGAAGTAGATGTTGGATTCCTTCTCTAGGTCTCAAATTCATTTAGATATCTGATGGCTAGCACTGAATAATTTGATTTCATTTATTTCACTAAGGGTAGAGGTCTTATTCATCATAGGAATATATTTTCTTAAAGATTTACTTATTTATGCATACAAGAACTGGGGTTCAGGCCAGAGGTGTGGAGGCTTAGAAGATTCACCAAAAACAGAGTGGGGAACAGAACAGGCAGAGTGACTGAAAATATACTGCTGAGGGGAGCAGCGGGCCAGACAGGAGAGGTCTGCTGCGCCATGTGGGTAGTTCCCTGGTGGCCCGGGGATCGAACTCGTGTTGCAGAGACTGTGGATAGCTTCATAGTGCTGTGCTTAACACCTTGCACCACCAGGGAGACCCTTTAATAATGAGGCAATAAGCCAAAAATATATTTGGTTATTACTAGGGCAAGTTGGAAGTGAACTCCAGCAGAACGCTCCCATTTTCCACATTTCAAGCGAATGACATTTTGATCGTAATAAGAAGCCTGTTCCTGTTCAATGACCTCCAGGAGCAGCCTCCCAGGGTGGCTGACATCCTTACACGTGGCTGGGAAAGCGCTGTCCCTTGTGCTTACCCCCACTAGAGCACCCATCATCCTGTTCTGCATTTTCTGTTCACATGTAGCCTCATATACCAGGTCTTTACTTCCTGGGGAAGTAATGTTTCAGCTTTGCATATTTACTTTCTACATAACTTTGTCCCCCACCTAGCAAATGCTCAGTAATATTTCTGAATCCATGGATATGTGCTAAGTATACTGCTTAGGATGTTGAGGTTTATTTTTGCAAGTGATAGCTATTTTGAAAGTATTCTAAGTGGGTTGAAGTGAAAGGGACCACTTCCTGGCTCCGTTTATAATTTCCACTCCTATGGTCTGTTGTTAGGAAGAAACACTGTGTGGTTCCTCCCCTCACCCAGGGGAGATTGGTGGGAACTGACTACTTCTCACTCACTAGCTTTCAGTGGTTGAAGATTCTACATTCCCAAGTAGCCTCGCTTCTTTGTTTGCTGGGGTTCGAAAGTAGGCATCCACTTTTTCCTTCATTTCTAAAACTTTGCCTTCGTGGCCAAATCATCTGATACTTGACCTTTTAAGGTAGACCTTAAAAGTAAGCCAGATGTAAGCACAGGAATGAAACCACTCTTTACTTTTCTGTATTATTGCCCTACCCCAAACCTCATTCCTGCATACCCTTCCTTCAAAGAAAACTAAGTTGTTATTACAAATGTGGGAAAAACTTTTCCTAGTGTGACTGCTGCCTGGTTCTCTAGTTTCATCTCTGCTTCTCATGTACCTTTGTTTCATGACTATTCAGCCACAGAGGTTGACCTCACACCCTTTTAAGTGACAACTGAGAGGTCAGGGGTCAACAACACAGAATACAAACAGTGTCAATAGCGAGCCCCTGATCTACTGAGTGTGCCCTATGCCCCCAAAGAATCAAAAGTGGGGAGAGGACTCTTGTTTGCCCTTGATTGGCTTAAGTTCCCACACCCCTCTCAGCGTGAGCTCTGTACCTCACCCCGGGAATTATTAGCTACCTCATATTTCTTAGTAGTGATGGGAACCCAACTCTGGGGAAAACTTACTGATGGGAGCTCTGAAAGACAGCTCATTCAGCCACCTCAAAACTGCTTCCAAAGGAATTTTCTAGAGTCTATTCTGTATTTCTTCAATGGGGAACAACTCCCTCTAGTATCAATGCAGTTTCTCAAGCTTCTCCAGGCTGCTCTGCAGAACCCCCGGTCTGACAAGTCTTGCTTTTTTGTTCTATGACTTTGCTCACATTCAAAGCTCAGTCACACTCAAGACTTCCAGAAGCTTTCTCTGCCCCTCCTCAGACTGCACTGAATCACCTTCCTTGTGTGCTAACAGCTGATCAGCCTTCTAGACCTGCATCAAGAACCTCATTAGCAGTAGTGACGTGCTTACTTCATAATTCTAACATTGCTTCCACATTTGTTGCCTGATATTCTTCCATAAAACAGATCTTTCTGTCACGAATGGGTCTCTTTGCCCTGTAATATGGTTTTTTAACTCACAAGGCAGGATGACTACTTAATTACTTCTCTTTAATTATATATTTGTAAAGGATGAGGTTGGTTTAATAACCACTTCAGTTAATGACAAGTGAATTTTAGTTCCCGGCTTTCTCTTTTTTGAGAACCATATGGGCTCCTCTTTAGAAGACTCCGTGTACCTCATTCCACTCTAGTCACTGCTTCTCCGAGGGCAACAATCATCGCAATTGTAGGCAACATGAGCTCAGTCTAGCTCTTTCTTATCTCCTTTTGTCAAACCCAATTACTATTTGAAAGCTTCTTTGCTTTTGAACATGATAACATGTTCCAGGCTCACCTTGTCCTTTGCCTAATCCAGTCCTGGAAACAGCCAGTTCTCTAGGAAATACTGATTTTATAAAGCAAAATCTGAGTCCTGGGAGGCATCACTGCTACCAGCTGGGCCTTTTCAATAGCCTAAGGTGGGTAATATACAATGAATAAAGCCATCCTCTGTTTAACTATCTTTCCTTCCATTTCAACACTAGTTTAATCATTAACTTTTGATTCTATAATTGACTCTTTCACTCTCTTAGCTCATCATTAACATAACTCCTCATTTGCTTGATTCTAATATAAAAAAGTCTCAAAATAATAGAGTGAATTTTATTATTAACATAAAATAGTTAGGTTTAGTTTAAAGTCTTTGTAGTTCTTTTTGTCCATGGATCATATCCCACTAAGGATGTTCAGAGTTCTGTGATCAAAGTGTCTTAGGGAGGAGGGAGAATCGTTTTTCTGTGTGGTTATGTTACTAAATTGATATATGGCTAAATTTATCTGTCTTGGTTTATTTTCAATTTTGGAAATGCTTTTAAAAACTACCTTTTCTTTTAATAGGTAACAACATTGAAGTATTCAAAAGGAATAACAGTATAAAAAAGTATAGTAAGGAAATTTTGTTTCCATTTGTTTCTCCTTCACACTTCCCCCACTGCCCATAAGGTAAAATCACTTGTGTTCCTTTCTTGTTTAAAATTTTGTGTTCTTGTGTTGTTGTTTTTTTTTAATTTTTATTTTTTTTTTGCAAATGTATGGCATAGTGAGAGATTCTTATTTTCTTCTAGAAAAACTGACATCTACACTTTCCTGTTTGCAGTGATCAATGAACGCTGGGCCAACTCCTTGTATCACGACACGGAGATCACTCTTATTTTTTCTTGCTGCAGAGTACTCCATAGTGCGGACATACCATCACTTTTTTTTTTTTAACCATACACTATTGCTGGAAACTTTAATTATTTTTGATGTTTTGACTTGCAAATAATGCTACAACTAGTGATCACACACATACATCTCTGCATGCTTTTTCGGGTATTTCTGTAGTATGCACTTCTAGAACTAGGATTCAGGGGTCAGAGTAAATGAATGATAACTGCAACACATTGCTAAAAGCCAAACAATTTTATCTCTGTGCAATGATGCCTCCCTAAATGGATTCAAAGTGAGAAATTTAAAACATTTATTTAAAAATATTTCAGAAACATTTCAATATTTTTTTAAATACCAGGTTACTTTAAGGAACTTAATCTGTGTGTATTCTTCTAAAAAATAAAACAAGACACTAACAAAAGTGAACTCAGTAACACCGAAATACTTATGTAATCATTGAATGAAACAAAGACAATGTTGGTGAGGACACCTGTGTTCCAGAGCCCTAGCAAGTGCTCGTGATACCAGTGTGAGTTTGGCTGCAGGGAGCTCACAGTCTGGTTGTGTTGCTGAGACAGTCATTTACCGGCTTAATTGTAGTTGTGATGAGATCCATAGGGTGGCATGAATGGACCTAACAGGAGGACATGCGCTTGCTTTGGGAGAGGTGTAGGGCTTTTCTGTGTGACATTTGTGCTAAAAGACCTGAAAGATGAGTGACAATAAACGAGAAAAGTGGTGAGGTCTGGAGGGAAAAGGCAAGAGAGACACTGAGAAAGAGGAAACCAAATTTGCAGATTCTGAGGTCTGGAAAGAGGTTGCTGCAAGTAACAGAAAGAAGGTCAGCACTGCTGGAGCCCAGAGGACCAGGATGCGAAGTGTGTGTTGCTGTCAAGAGAGAGGTAGAAGTTTGTTCTTTAAGCCATTCCATGGAGGCACCCCCATTTCTGATTCTTTTGCTTTTCCTTCAGTGTCTAGCATAAAGCTGTGTACAAAGTCGAAAAGCACTGAGGCAATTTGGGGTTAACCTTGGGGGGTCCTTGGTGTCATGAGAGGGCAATGCTGTCAAAGACTTGCTGTTCTTTAACCACCATCCAAAGACAAACTTGCGAGAAGATAATCGGACAATTATCCACTTGAAGACTCAGAGTGGAAGGGCCTCCAGATCACCCGTGGTGATGTCTGCTCCACTTGCTGGGTTTGTGAAGCACTGGGATGCTGCATCCCAATAGCCGCCATGATCTGTCTATGCCTGGTCTCCTTTCATCCTGGACCAGCTCTAGGAGATAAGCACAAAGCCGGAAACTTTGTCTTTTTGTATCCTTAGCAAGGTCGGCCCTCCCCATCCTTGGGAATAATAAACAGAATTATCACTTTATTCTCTCCTCTGGAATAAACAAGTAGATTGTTTAGGTAAGGAATCAAAACCAGCCAACCAACAAAGAACATTCAAGTCAAGGTGTGAATGTCGGGTAACAATCTGGAGGATTATTACCAGGAGACAGGGCGTGGATGATTTACTGCAACGCTGTCGACACTGCTGCTAAATGAAGACAAGTAACTGAGTTACATGACCCCATGCTTAGCATTTTATATGCATTGCATAATTTAGTATTCACAGCTGTCATGGAAGGTAAGGAGTATTATTATCCCCAGAGGGAGATAATGAACTTGGTGCAGCAAACCTACGTAAGGCCAGGCACAGGCCTAAGCACTTTCCCAAGAATAACTTATTTAACACATCAACAACAACGCGAGCTGGTACAGCTGTTTCTGGCTTACAGATGAAAGAAGTGAGTGCCATGTTGAATAAGCTGCAGTGCGGGCATTTGGAGCCACTATCTCAGCACGATCTTGGTCTTCACGGCACTTGGGTCACCTGTGTTGGGGTAGGGAAGGTCAAGCTTGTCTATTTGCTCCGGTAGGTGATCTGGTCACATCACTGCTTGGTGCATGGTCTCCTGACTCAGGGATCTGGGGATCTGGTCATTTCAAATGCTTGATGCATGCTTTCCTAACTCAGGCCTCCTGGGCTCTTTCTGGCTGGTTTGTTCTGAATGTCAGTGAGATAGAGCCAAAGTTCACAGCATTTGGTTCAGTCCTAAGAGGTTCTGTGCTGAGTGGACTCTACTTGCTCATGTCTTCTGATACCCCAGAGATATTAACAATATTTATGAGATAAGAGTTAAGAGCAAACAAGTACTCTTTGAACTTTATGCTATCTCTCGTCTTATTATTTTATGAATTAAATACTATGACATTCACTTGACAGATGAGACCACTGAGGCTAGAGAATATAAGAAATCAAGATGGACTCCTTATACTTCAGGAGCTGGGATTTGAACCCAAGCTAGACCTTTCTCCATCCCAACCGTCCAAAACCACCCTCTTTGAAACCAGACAACTCCAGGTTTGAATCCAAGTTCTGCAACATATCTGGTGCATGTCAAGGTTAGTTATGTTACCTCTCTGAGTCTCAGTTTGCACATCTAGTGGGGTGATGTGGTCATTGAAAGGACAGAGGGAGATGGTCCACGCAAATGACGAAGCTTCGAGCCTGGTACATAATCAGCTGTTAACAAATGTTAGTTCTTTTCCAATTGAAATGTTGGTGAGATAAATTGCTCCCTGAAGGCTGACACAAGGCGAACTGCCTACCTCAGTCCACCAAATGAGACTTGGAGGAATTAAGTTGAGCAGCTTTAATTGATCATCTTGTAATTTCCACCACTGGATGCGGATTAGCCACACTACATCATAGACTAATTATATTCATCACGCCACGGGGCCTGAGGAATACCTTGTTGTCTTTGTTATTAAAATGGGGTTTGTCTAATTAAAACCAAGAAGTTCTGCAAACAGCCTATGGTGTTTTAATTCCGGCAGGCTGTATTTAATCAGAACAATTGCCTATGGGCCTACCAATTGTATTTCTTTTGGATCAAATTCTCCGCTTAATGTGCCATAGGATTGCACTATTGACTGAAGTTGACGGGAGGCTAGCCAGGGAGAACAGATAGTTTGCTAGCAGCTGAGCGCTCACTGTTTTCATGGTTTATTATCTCAGCTTTCATTCTTGCTATTTAAATAAAGCCTTAATAGGGAGGAGACAATTGTTCTGTCTTTTCCCCGTGGACTTGGACATACATGTATTCTTAATCTCTTTGACATTGATTTATTGGGGCTTGCTAACTAGCCAGGCACCATACTAGGTACTGGATGCTATATGGCAATATTGCTAAAGAGCTGGTTCTTGATATTTGGGTGAAAAAGATCCCAGGAGGTGGGAGGTTAAGGATAACGCAATGAATCACAATGCTACATAAACTTGAAATTAAAAGTTGTTTTGATTTATGATTCCATGGAGAGGGGGTAGGGGGATGGCGTTACCCTGACCTTGGGCAAGTTCACCTTTGTTGAGCACCAGATGCCTCAATTGTAAGATTGGGGCGACAAAGCCCACTTTTTATGTTGTTCTGAAGATCCTGGGAGATAAAATATATACGATACAAATGTCAATGCTGCAATTTATGTTCGTCTTGATGAGTCTTGATTAGTATCAGTATTAACTGTCAGATGCCAAGTAAGTTACTTCATCTCATAAAATCACAATTTTCTGATCAAAGGGGCATCCTTTTCCCTTCCAGTACCAGGTTCATGACATATATTTCCCCCTTTAATCTTAGTAGTGGATCAAGCCTCATTTGACTCCAAGCTCCTCTGAGAGCAGGGGACCTCTTGTTAAATGTTTCTGGAACCTCTTCCTTCTCAGCCTAAAATACATAATGAATGGTTCAGAAACAGTTGCAGAATGAATATGTTGGGTAATTTAGAGGAAGATATACTATTTATTTACTTTTTACTAGGTAGTAACCCCTGTCCTAAACAATGCACCAATCACCTAGTTTAATTCTCACAATAATAGTAACAAAATAAGATAATACTAGTCTGGTGTTTATCTTCAGATGGAGAAACTGAAATGCAGAGGCTAGGGGACTTTCCTGGCATGAATCTGCTAGCTGGCTCCAGTCTTAATCACTGTGCTGTCCTCTCCCTGTGATATAATGAGAACACAATGAATAAGACCTCTCCAAGGGAACTGCTGTTTCACATAAAGAACTTACATTTTCCACCTTTTAGAAAAGCCATGGCGAGTGGTGTGATCTCCCCTTGGACATATGGAAAGTGAAGTTCATAAAGTTAACTGATTTGCCCAAAGTCATGTAGGTAATATACAATAGAGAGTGGCTTGCCTTTTATTTTTATTTTAGCAAACTGAAATGCTTCCTATATCATTTGCTATATTGCATCTCCCTTTTTTTGGTTGTAATTTTACCATATCATGAAGAAGTTAAAATGTCGTGTAAGTCACATAATGTTGCATTTATGAATATACCTTAAGTTTTAAATCACTTCCCTGTTGTTGGGCTTTGGTCTTCATCTATTTTGGGAGTGGTGGTTATTACTTTTGCTCTCATTAACATCCTTTTCTATAAACCTAGATCTTTGTCTGATTGCTTCTGTAGAACAGATTAGTTCTCAGAAGTGGAGTAACTGGGTCAAAGGTTGTAAACTTTTGCTTGACAACTACCAAATTACTCTCTAAGGCATAATAACAACTAAATGAATGAATGCTGAACCAAAGAGAGTCATTCCAGGAGTGTATAAAATCCCTTCTGTATTCATCTGTTGTTGGTCAAGAAATAGAACCACTCATTACAAGCCTTTTAGGGAAAAGAGTTTAATATAGAAATTAGGCCTACATGAGTGTAGGAAGAGAGGGGACGTGACCGTGTGAAAGACTGCAGTCAGATGGGATAAAGTGACTTCAGCCCTAAGCTCTGGGCTGAGAGAAGTTGGAGCAACCCCCACAACCCAACACAATTGCAAAGTGGGAACTCATGGAATAGTCTAGAAAGTCTGGTCTCCAGGATCTCTGGCTTTTGTCCAACTTCTGCCTTCTAAATCTCCGGTGAGTTTTTCCCCTTGGCAAACTCCAGCTCTGAGTTTTCAGAATTCTGATATTCTTGGAAACCCAGCTCATGCCTTAGAACTGGGTGCTGAGCCAACAAGGATAATCCGTGACACCTTCTCTCTGTTCTCAGCAGGACTTGAAACCGCTGAAGATTTGCTGCCAATGTGAAAGAGAACAGAATATTTTAATTTGAATTTTTTATTGTGTGATTTTTTTTCCCCACATACTTTTTGGTCACCTGCCTATACAACAAATACTCTTGAGCTCTGAATAGAAATCAGTCATAGTTCTGGGCTTGGGGGAAACTGAGGAAGAAGACAGCCAAAGCTGTCTATTTTGGGAGTGGTGGTTATTACTTTTGCTCTTATGAAGCTTACAGTCCAGGGCAGGAAGATGGGAAAAAGGAGCAAATATAGGAACAAGATAATTTCAGATTGTTATCAGTATTCCAGGGGAAAAATGGATAATTGTGAAATGGGCAAAAGAGATTACGAATACCCTATTAGTGGATCTGGAGTCTCTGGAGATTCTTTACTACTGTGGGGGTGGGAGGGTTCATTGTCCACTAGACTATTTACATTTTTTTTATTTAATTATTTTCCATTGAGGTAATATTGGTTTACAACTCTGTATGGTTTAGGAGAATAGGCTCACACCTCTGTCTGTATATCACCACATATACCATCATAATCCTCCACCACAGCCCGTTGGGTCCCCTCCCCGTCTGGTAGCCTTAATTAAACAGTCATATTTTTAGGGTTTGTTTGGTTTAGTTTGATCTATTTCTTTGTTTCATTTTTCTAAATTTTACATATGAGTAAGATCATCCAGTATTTGTCTTTCTCCTTCTGACTTATTTCACTTAGCAGAATCCACTCCAAGTCCATCCATGCTCTCTCAAATGGCAAGAGTTCATCTTTTTTTATAGCTAAGTAGTATTCCACTCTATTTATATATCACACTTTCATAGTCCACTCATTTGTCCCTAAGAACCTAAGTTGTTTCCATAGTTTGCCTATGTAAATAGTGCTGCTATGAACTTAGCAAATTTTTGCATTCTTCAGATAGACACCTAGGAGTGAAATTGTTAGATCACATCACATATTAGGTTTTTTTTACAACTCTGTAGAGAAAGAAGTTAACTGGGGGCCTCCCTGGTGGCGCAGTGGTTGAGCGCTGGGTTGCCAAGCTGCCCGCAGCCTCTGTGGCGCCGGTTCGAATCCCACCGGAGGAGGGTCCCACGTGGCGCGCAGACCTCTCCTGCCGCCCGCTGCTCCCCTCAGCAGTGTACTTCGGTCCTTCTGCCTGCTCTGCTCCCGGCTCTGGCTCTGGTGAATTCTCTCACCCTCCCGCGCTTCTGACTGTACCCAGTGCTTGTATAAATAAATAAATAAATAAATCTTTAAAAAAAAAAAAAGACATTAACTAGTAACAAACTGTTAGAATGTGATTATTTCCTTTCCATAGACTTGCAAACTGTGTCAGGTCGAAGGCAATTGATTATCACTGTTGGGCATTGAGCACTTTTGCCAGCTCTACATCAATATGTAAGTTCAGTTAAGCATTCCTTAGCTGAATGGCAGTGTCTGCACCTTGGATTTCTTTGTTGAATTGGTTGTAACATCTCACTGGTTATCTCTTAATTTTTGAGCTAAATGAAGTCTTTGGGATAGATTCCTCTTATGACAGCCATGATTATATCTTCTATTTAACAGCTATGTTAGTTTACGTATAGGAATAAGTGTATTAAGTCAATGAGCAAAATAATTTCAGATAGGAATAATATTAATGAGAAAATAAGATAGGTGTTGTTTGAAAGGGTCACTGTGGGAAGGATGGTGGGAAGTTGCTAATTAGGATGGGTGATCAGAAAAGATCTCACTAAGGAAATGACATTTGAAATGAAACATGATTGGAAAAAGTTGTCCATGTGCAAGCAGGAGGGCAGAGAGTTCCAGGACGAGGGGACAGCTTATGCAAAGGTCCTGAGACAGGGATAACTTGTCATATGCAAGAAAACAATTGTATTGGGTAAAGTAGGAATGGCAATAGTGTGACTAAGGAGGCTAGGGAGGGCCAGCTTATGCCATGCCATTTACAATTAGAATTTTATTCTAAATGCACTGAGAAACTATGTGGTTTTAGACAGTGGAGTATTGTCATCTGATTCATATTAAAGAATGGATTTTTGGGCCTCCCCTGGTAGCACAGCGGTTGAGCACTAGGCTGCGAAGCTGCCCACAGCCTCTGCAGCGCCGGTGCAATCCCCGGCCACTGGTGAGGGTCCCACATGGCACACAGACCTCTCCTGCCATGCCCGCTGCTCCCCTTAGCAGTGTGTTTTGTCAGTCTGCCTGTTCTGTTGCCCACTCTGGTGAATTCTCTCATCCTCCCGCACTTCTGACTGTACCCAGTGCTTGTATAAATAAATAAATAAATCTTTAAAAAAAAGAATGGATTTGTGTAGCTTCTATGAGTGTTCCATTCTCATTTTCCTTCTCAAATTATTATTATTAAGCCTGACATGTCGATTAGTTTATCAAGTCTTATCATAAGTAAACACATCATTTTATTTTGATTAATAATTATGAACAAATAGAATCATGAAAGTAACAGATAGTCATTGGAGAAATATTTGAAAAATAAAAAATACACCAAAAGGAAATAAAAAGTAGTTTGCTTTAGAAATAAGGCGCACAGCTCTTGCAGTGTTTTTAGCTGGAGTAGTTCAGTGTCATGAGCCCCTTGAGCCAGGAAACAAATCACACGACACCTTGTAAGCTGGCCCATCTACTAAATTTGGTGATTTACAGAGTTTCTCTGTAGCAGTGAGCAGTAGAAACTAATGGGAACTACCTGTGAGCAGCAGGTGTCAGACACACCTGAGGTTTTCACACCAAACCCAGTTCATGTCAGGTCACACGTCTGTCCTCCTTCCTCTGAGGGACACACATGGGGAAGACTCTTTGCTTGGCAGTCCCAGGGGGTGGGTGCTAATCTCCCCCCACCTCCTCCTAAGGAGCCAGTGGAAGAAAAACCAACCAGTGGAAAAAAAAGTCATACAAAGAAAGCAAAAGGAAATTCAGCGGAGGTGCCCAGAGGCCTTTATGATAGGAAGCAGGAAATGGACATATTTTTCCAGGCTTGCTATGAAACAAAGGTCTATTCTTTACTCAAGTCTTGCTATGTAAGTCAGTGGAGTTAGGGGCCCCTCAGTTGGGTGCATGAGGCCAGGAAGAGCCTCCCTCTTGGATGGGCACTGCCCTTATCGTGTTATGGAAAAGGGACTCGCTCTCACGATGGTGTCTCTGGGGCCCAAACTTCCATGGATAAATATGATGTAGGGGATCATTGTAGAGTGAAGCCTTTCCATGTAACAGGAAGACTTTACCTCCAGGGGAACTTGAAAGAACGATCAGACTTTATAGTTTGGACTCTTCCTTAATTATGACAAGCTGTGGTTTAGCTCCTCTAACCTGAGGGTTAAGGACCTGGGATTTGGAGGCAAGCCAACCTGAGCTTTGCCATTTAGTAACTGTGTGATCTTGGGCAAGTTAATGAAATTCTCTGAGTCTCAATTTTCCCATTTGTAAAAGGACAATCATAGTATCTGTTACAGAGAATCGTATGCTTAGAAAGAGCTAATATATTCTATGTGCTTAGCTCAGAAACAGGACACAATCTTCCAGTAAGCCAGGGAAAAAAGAATGAAGTTTCAGAAATTAGTAAGGTTTATATAATCCTGTGTAAGAGGAGGGACCCAGAAACAGCAGGCAGGGATGTTCTGTAACCTCAGGGTGTGGAGTCTATTGTGGTAGGCAGAACAAAGAGTTCTTTAGTGAGGACAAAAGAGAACTACAAATTCCACTCATAATTATGATAAACCCTGCACCACACCTCTTTATTTTTTATTACTAATTTGTCACCCAGAGAATTTTCCCACAAGTAAAAGTGAGCATATGGGGAGCTGACTGGAGTAATCTAGTCACATATTCTTAGTGACTAAGAATATGGATTGATCATTCGACAGGTAGTAAAGCATATCAGGTTTACCAATGGGTATTGGTGGCAGTGTCAACAAAAATAAAATGCACGTTTTCATTGAATGTGTATCATGAACTGGATCCTATGCTTGGCCTTAACTTATGTTTGTTCAAAGATGCCAATAATGCCCCCATAGTAGACTGGTGTAATCCTTATCTTACAGATGAGGCTCGTAGAAGATCTGTGACTTACCCAAAGCCACAGAGGTATTTGGAGGGTAGGATTGGGTAATGGGTTCGTTTGTCGCTAATGCTGCTTCTGTGTCAATGCTTTCATTATGCTTCCAGCCAGCCCCTCTGAGATTTTGGGGAGCTTGCTCAGGAATTAAGACCTGAGCATCACCCTCAGGCCTCTTCTGTTGCAATGGAGTCTGCTGGACTGATAGAGAATCCAGCTGTATGGGTTGTGTCTTTGGGATGAGGGTCTGTGTGGCACACAGAGCAATGCCTGTAGATGAGATGGACCTGCTGCTGCCTTGCGCAAACTAGATAATTCAAAGAATCTCAAATTTCCTATCTGTAATTTGGAAGTTAGACATATTTCCCAGAGTTTCTTTGAGGATTAAATGGCATTGAGTAGACATTTATTAAACTCAACTTTTTTCCCCTTATCAATCATTAATTTGTTCAATTAAGACACTGTGCCATGTTACAACAATGTTCAAGAGAGACATAGTCCAGTTTTATTTCACATATTCTACGGGAGGATAAACTTTAAAAAAGCTGCTCAAGTAAATATATACATGAATTATGTTTTAAGTGCCTTGAAAGAGAAAGGAGTGGAGTTTGTACAGATGTGGTCAGGTAAAGCCTTTCTCTGAAAATTAGTGAAGATTTAAGTGAATTATAACAGACAGTCATCTGATGAAAAGCAATCTGAGAGGGGGGCCTCCCTGGTGGCGCAGGGGTTAATGTCTCAGTACTACTAAGCTATCAGCGGCCATTGCAGCAGGAGTTCGATCCCTGGCCAGTGAGCTGACCCACATGGCACAGCAGACCTCTCCTGTCTCGCCCACTGCTCCCCTCAGCAGTGTATGTCAGTAGATCCGCCTGTTCTGTTCCCCACTCTGCCTCTGGCAAATCTTCTCACCCCCACACCTCTGGATTACACCCCAGCTCTTGTATGCATAAATAAAAATAAATCTTTAAAACAAAATTCTGAGAGGTGGAGAGAGCATTTCAGGAATGGAAAATAGCACGCCCAAAGGTCCTAGAAGTGGGAATGGCCTTATTGCTGGAAGTAGGAATGAGCAAGGAGACAAGTGGGCAGGAGACTCCAGAGGGTTTCCGTTTCATCTTCCCCTCGGGCACCCATGCCACCGCCTCTCTTAAAGGCAATCAAGGTCTAGCATCACAAAGGATCCCACTGAAGATATTTTTCTTCTCTGTACCCATCCATGTTCACTACCTGAAAAATTGTGAACTGACTTCTTGGGCCGTGGGACTTGAGTTGTTCAACAAGGGTGACTACGTGTTCTGGTTTTCCCTGGACAGGCCTAAGTGTTCATGGTTCCCCAAAGTCATTATTTACAGTTCACCCTTTTGTTCTGAAACCTGTCCTGGTTTAGATGATTAATTATGTGGTCATCCTACTCTCTGCACTTGGGACTTGACTCCTGCCCGGAGAGCTCATTCATTGTGTTACTGGTTGTTTGGTGTGACTGTTCCTTGCGGTGATATCTCCCTTGTTCTTTGGTCAGTTGGAATTGTGTTGTATTTAAAGCTTTGAGATGGTACCTGGGTGGATGATAGCTTGGAAAAAGAATGAAAGTCATATTATGGTGGTTGTCACCGTCTTCTGTGGGACAAACTCTGCTGCTGCCAGGACATGCAGTACAGTAGAGCAATCAATTCACTGGAACATTTTTGCTTTCTATATGAGGAAAGGAAATAATTTTTGGAGTCACTTCTAAGCCAGGCTCTGTGGTAGGTGCTGCGTTTCAGCCCCCTGGTGTGGCTGATCTGTGTGCCCTTATACTGGCTGCAGTTCTGGCTCTAGTACTCTCCAACTGGGCTCCTTCAAGCAGGTCACTAACCTCTGTGGACCTCAGTTTTCTCATCCCAGGGAGGTTATTTTAAAATGGGGGTTCAGATTTAACTCAGTTGAGGTGATCAGAGGGTGAGCTCCTCCACAGGACTGTAACTGAGGAAAGTTGTCATCATGTCGCTTCTCCTGTGGCCTGAAGAAAGAACATGTGCAGCTCAGGCTTTGAGATAATGCCTGTCACCGCCTGGGGCTCCTGTGTGACCGTGGGTAAGAGGCTGTCCCGCCCCTCAGGCCATGAATCATAGCCAGGGTG
This sequence comes from Talpa europaea, assembly GCF_964194135.1. NCBI lineage: Eukaryota > Metazoa > Chordata > Mammalia > Eulipotyphla > Talpidae > Talpa > Talpa europaea. Next base: position 7,831,856 of record NC_140069.1, read on the forward strand.
GGAGGCTGACCGCAGGGCCTGATACGCTACTGGACTCTGGTTTAGCATTTGGATTTGGAAGCCAGGCCAGAGTGAGAAGTGGTTTTCCTACTGGCTGCTCTGTTTTGCTTTGTCTTCTCTCTCCAGCACATGACAGGATCTGGCAGAGGTAGTGGTCAGGGGAGTATGATGGAGGAAGTAACCTTTCCTCTCATTGGGGGAGATTGGCTCCATTGAAACATGAAGTGCAACTTCACACGGCTGGGCCTTCACTGGCTGGCAAAGGGCAGTGTGTTAGCAAACAAAAGCGTTCTTATTTTTGTCAATGAAAACTCAGCAAACCGCAGGAAGAGATGACAGCACTTCTCCCACTTCATTCACATGAATGATAATGAACTCCATTGTCGGGCAGCCTTTGGGCATTATCTGATGCTGCTATTTCTGCTGGTCAGAATTTGCACATCTCCCACATGACTCAGGGTCCTGCAGTCTCTTTCCCAGTTGGGAACTCTGACTGCTTAGCATTCTGCAGATCCTCATGCTGGCGTGGGGAACTAGTCTCTCAAAAGGAGCATGGCCCGATGGCCCCAAACCTTCTGACAAGGGAAATAGTTCCAAGGAACGTGTAATTACAATGGGCTTTTCTTAGGGCTTTTAAATATACAGTGACTTTTTGGTGAATGAAATTTACGCACACACCCCCCACATTCCTAAGTGATTTGAATTTCCGATGAGCCAGAACGTCTAAAATCAATTCCGTAGGGTGAAGGGTGAGTGGCAAGATTTAAGAATACACCATGCTATGGACCCTCTCTAGATGCTTCCCAAACATCATCCTCTTAGCTTCTCAAGGAACCCGCTGAGATAGGTGTCATAAGCCGATGGCATTGGAGGGGAGGCTGATATTCAGAGCAGGTCATTTATTGACCAAAGATGGTGACAGATCAATGAAAGCATTGGGCCAGAAAGCTGCTGCCGATTGCAGCCCAATCATATGTCAGTGCAAAGTGAGGTGAGTTGTGGCCCTTTTCTCACTGCATTCGCGTAGTGACTTTATTATGAGCCTCATGGGAGATGGAAGCCCTGATTTCCCAGAGGGTGGGTGGGCGGCATCTCACACACAGTCAGGATTGCAAACACGCTTTTGTCCACATCACGCTACCAAGTGAATCCACTTGGAGGAACCAAAATTTCATCTCAGGACCTGATCACTAAGGGAAGCTGGCCGGAGCTGACTTAACATGCTCTCCATACCTGTGCCAACCACCATCATTCCTTTCTCTTTTTGGACCTCATTGGACTCATGCATTTTATGGTACCCAGACTATACATCGATACAGTTTATTTAAAAAAAAAAATTGGAAGTCACTGGTCTAGTAGGCAAAGGGAAACTAATCACAAGGTGACAACATTTACTAAATGATGTCCATGAACAGGAGAAGAAACTATGTGTGGTAATATAGGCAGATAAAATTTAAATGTAATTTAAAAAGAAAGAGTAATACATGCACATGGTTAGAAAAGAGAAGGTCTCACCATGAAAATAAATATTATCCTTCTGTCCTGTCTTGTCCCAGTAAATTTTGATGACATACTGTGTCCAAAGCATCATAGAGGCACTGCTGTTCAAAAAAAGCAATGTTAATGCTTGCAAAACCAGGTAAGACACGCAGATGTTTGCTGTACTGAGGCAGAAATCAGAGGAATGCAGCTTTAGGAGCATTTCAGAAGTGGCAAACTAGTTAATGAAAATATACTTGACAAGATCCTCGATATTCTCCCAGCATTTCAGCAACTGGTATTTAAATCTAAAGAACATGTTCCTTTCTTACCATCAGTAGGTCAAGTCCCAAAAATAGGGTGTCAAACTTAAAAAAAAAATTTTTTTAATCTAGTGGCCTCCTGGAGTTGGGGCCATGCTGCATAGATTGTCTCTAATTTTCACAATGATGCTGAAGGAAGTGTCATTTCCCACGTTTGCCTGGACAGGAACCTGGTACAGAAAGCAGGCACCTTGAATCACCGAGTCTTCAGCTAGTGATGGAGGGAGCCGAGCTGGGGACTGAGCTGTTTCCCAGCCTGTATGTTTCTGTTGATGTCTGCAGAAACGAAACTTACCACCCTGCTCAAGTTTTGGAGCCTCCATACTAGGCTTTGTTCTAAAACCCAGGAAGTGCTTTCAATAGTTCTCAGGCACAAGGTCTAGGATTCGAGGGGCCAGTTGTAGACAGCGAGGGCCTAGTGATTCTGATTTTATTTACATTTTTAGGTTGTGAGCTCATTGAAGAACACAGCCAGCTGCTGTCTGTTTCTGCTCTTCCTTTTTCTGTAAAGGCCTGAAGCACCCAACATGTGTGAATTTTACTCTACTGATGTGTGTGGTTTTTGGACTAAAAGAAGTCTTGAAACAGACACCAAAAAGGGAGGGACTTGAGGCAGCAAGATGTGGCAATTACTGGAAGGAAACAAAAAAAGAAAACTAGCAAAAGTAGATAGAAGTTTTCAAAAGCATGAAAGTTGGGTTATTCAGGGTTGGTGCAAATAACCTCAGACCTGTCAATAATCTTGGTCAAGTTCTTCCTGACCCTTGTCACAGTGGCTCACTCAACAGAGAAATGGTATTTGTCTAGTACCCTGGGATCAATTCAGGAAATTGCTTGTTGTTGAGTTAACTGCCCCCGTTGAGCTTTGGCTCAGCCTGACCACCCCTGTCTAGGGGGCTGCCATCTTGGCTCAGCTGTCCCATGTGGCCCAGCACATGGATTATGCACCATTTTAGCAAGCCCACAATGCAGTAAGGGGTGATGTCTTACTGTGTCCCTACTGTTTGGTCTCAGCCAACCCTTACAAGTGTTCGTCGAATGAATGGGGAGATGACTGCATTAAAAGACGATATTTATTCAAGAAGATAGGGCAACACATAATCAGGCCTCTTAGAGATATATTTAAATGAAAGCTAAAGAAACCACTTGGTGGATTTTCATGATATGGCAAAGTGATCCTGGTCACTTATGGGGAAGTGACCAGGAAAATAATTGGTTGGCTTTCTGGCTTTCTCCATTTCTAAATCAATAAGAAAAAAAAAAAGATAATAAACTAAATGAACGAGACTTGGGATCATGACAAGTAAGATAAATATTCTGTTTCTAAGTATCAGTCATTTTGGGGCCCCTTTTGCCACTCTGCAGTGGTGAAACTGGGAGAAGCCACATCCCTTCCCCCCTTTTAAATGGCACACCACAATACTTTTTGGGGGGTGACTTCGATTAACCAAACTCACCAGATGTTTCCAGTGGTGAGACCAGTGTGAGCAATGTGCCAGGCATACGCCCGGCTTATTTCCATGTACTAGGAGGTGGGGTGGGGGGTCCATGAGCATTGTTTGCAGCATGGTCTGGATTCTGTTTTAGATTTTTGATGATATGGTGCTGTTTTGCGATTATTTGTGCTACTTTTTAATTTAAAAAAGTTAAAATTGATATTTCCAATGTCAGAATTAGACTAGACCTGTGTGCTTGTGTGTGTGTGTGGTTTCTTTGTTGGGGGTAACGTGGAAACCTTGTGGCTGATGAGAGCAACCGTTAGGATTTGACTAGTCTGGCGTGAATTTTTCCCAAAGATACACAACACTGATCATCCAAAGACGAGTTACTTGCCAGAAAAAGTAAAAGACCAAAAAAAAAAAAAAAATCTTAAAGGGAAGAGTGAGTTGAAGCAAGACGGAGAAGGTTTTTTATGGCCCAAATTTCCTTCTGCAAGAGCTACCTTTTTGAAAGTGATACAGAAGGACTGAGGTTCATTTTTTTTTTTTTTTTCAAACTGTGCTCTTGGGAAGTTGAAAAAGCTGAACAGAAAGTATGAAATCTGGAAGTTTAAAAAAAGGTACAAAACCTCCCCAAAGTGACCAAAAATTGACTGATATTTAGAAACAGAATATTTCACTTACTTGTCATGGTCCCATATTGCATTCATTTAATGAACTACCTTTTTTTTTTTAATATTGACTTAGAAGTGGAGAAAGCCAACCAGTTATTTTCCTGGTGACTTCTGTTTGCCATATCATGAAAATTTTTATTGTGATTTATCATTAATAGCAAAGATCCAGAAATACTGCCTTAAACAGAGCAAGTCGATGTGGCCCTAGCATCAGATACAGGGGGCTGCTGGCAGATCAACTGGGCAGGGCTCTCCTGGGCGTGTGGAAGCTGTCAAGCTTCATCCAGGCTTGGTTTGCTGAACCAAGTCTCTTGAGGTCACACGAGTGTCAGTTCTGGAGCCGTCTTTGGAGTGCTTGTGTGGAGACAGCTCTGGCTTGGATTCTGAGTCAATAGCTTTTATCTAACTGGATGACCTCCACATTACCTCAGCTGTCTGAGCCCCAGAATTTCTCCACTGTCAAATGGGCTACATCACCTCTCTCTAACCCATGAGGTTACCCCATGAGGTTGTTGTGAAAATTAAAAGTGGACATAGAAGCAAAGTATTGGCAAATGCTCTTATATAGTATGTCTTCTGCCATCTTTCAGTGGACCCAGTGGGCTACGTGGAGATTGGCAGGTGTTTAGGCCAAAATGTGTGGGCATCTAGGGTGTGTGAATTGTGTGAAGTTAACTCAGGCCAGCACTAAAGGGGTGAGGAGTGTAAGGGGATTTGCATTTGTTCATTATCTCCTGGAGTCAGGCTCTGTGCAAGGTCATTTCACACATGTACTATTTAATTCTTGCAAAAACCCTATGCAACAGGAGCCAGCAACACATGCCTAGCCCCTTTCATTCAGTTTCACATGAGGAAACTGAGGCTCATGGCGTTTCTTACCCTCCTAAGTTGATGCAAATAAGTAAGTGGTGGGGCAGGGGAAGGAGTTCAGTTTTCCTGCTGTTTATCGTGCAACTGACCAAATTTATAATTTCAGGCATGTATTTTAGGAAGTTCCCCCTAGATGGGCCATATCAAATTACTTTCATTTTTAACAATGGCTGGGTCACAGGTTTCCTGACATGCTGATTAAGTGTGACCCCCACTTCTGTCTGAAGACAGTGTCCCCTAGCCTGTCTGCTGTCAAGAGTAGAAGGCTGCCTTTGAGGTCTCTGCCTGAGTGCAAAGAGACAAAGGACTTGAATGAGGCTCTCGGCTCTAAGTGTTCACGTGGGGGTGGTTCTCTTTCAAGTTCCCTAGCCCTCCCTCATTTTCACACCCCTGTGCCTTTGCACAAGCTCTTCCCCCTATTTACAAAGTCTGCACCACCGTTTAGGTTCTGTTGGACTACTTTTTCCTTTTTTTTTTTTATTCTTACCGTGGAGCTTATTTAACTGGTTTCCCACCCAGCTCCCATGTTGGGAGCCTCTTGAGGTATGGATTGTGCATGATCCCTTTTAGGATCTACTGTCCACTGTATGGTATGCACACTCCTGCTAGAGAAATACTAGAAATCAGTGACAAAAAAGAAGCCAGCATTGCCTCCAAATGAGAGTGCCACCTCTGGAAACATACTGTCTTTAGAGGCGTGCCCTGAAAGCCTCCTGTTTGGGCCTCTGCCTTCTCTCAGCATCTTCATCCTCACTCTCTTATGCAAGAGCCAGCTCAGAATAGCTCTAACTGAGCACTGCTTTAGTCTAAACTATACCTTGATTGTTTATTTCTATTCTTTACCTGGAACCCCTGGGGATTCTGATTTAATTGGTCCAGGCACTTGCCTCACAGAGTGAACTGTTTAAATAAAACCAGCACAAGGAACGACACTCAGGCTGCAGCTCTGAGATCCAGTATTTGAGGAAGAGATACCCATGCGTGCAAAAGAGAGAAACCATTCATGAATGCCCTGGCTGGGGGAGGGGACAGCAGTTGAAAGAAAACAAAAGCCACTTCCCTTTTGCATGTGAGTAGAAGCTCCTGCAGGAGTTATCGGAGCCATTCATCTATATGATCATTCATTTATCTGTTGGTTCATTCATCCTGTATCGCCTAGATTACTGCATGAGGACTTCATGGGTCTCCTGCCCTAGCTTCTGGCTCCTGTCCAAACTACCTTCTACAGTGCACACTGTGAACGCTCCAGGCTTTCCCTTGTTCACAAGATAAAGCGAAAACTCCTTAGCATGGCGTCCAAGGTCACTGATCTTGTCTGTCCTTGTGTCCTGCAGCTCTGCCCTTGCACCTCTTTAAGATCCAGCAACATTGGACTTTTCGGGCACCACTGAAGTGCTGGATGTTTTTGCCTTCATACTTTCCTGTGTGCTGCCTTCTAGTGTCCCTGACTTCTAGATTGTTTTCCTGTTCCTCTACTTTGTCTAAAACCCTCAGTTCAACCTTATATCCACTGTCAGTCTTTCCCTGACATGGTCAATCTCAAGGAGAAGGAGTCCTTTTCTTCCATTTGCCATTGCTCTGATTACCTGGTCAGGGACCTGCTTGACATTCGTCTTTCTTCCTACTCGTCGGTGGACTTCTCATAATCAAGGCACATGTATTATTCTTCACCACAACCCGAGATATCACCTGACGGGAAGTAGGTGCTAAGTAACATGTCAAATGAACACGTGCCTTGTATGCTGCCTGCTAAGGAGTTTGAACACTATCCTGAATTCAAGAGGGATCATTAATAAGTTCTAAGCAGAGGGAGTGGCAGGTTGGGGCTGTGGGTAGGGATAGAATGGGAAGGAATGTGTTTGGCAATACTGGGGGCAAAGAAACTAGCTCACCTCTGCCCTCACCTCTAGCTCCTTCCACCAACATTGGAAAGTGTCTCATGAACGTCTCCCCTCCCTTGAGACACCGCTAAAAAGCTAAAACATCAAACATCATCTCCTCCCAGGAGCTGTCAGTGACCAGTTTCTAGTGCACTTTTTAATGTTCTCAATGGTAACAGAACATGTCTAATATTTATTGAGCATTTGATTATATGCAGAGCTCTTTGTACTTTAAACATATCAATCATGACACTCACCCAGTGAGACACTATTTATTATCAACCTTTTTTGACAGTCAAGGCACCTGAAGCCAAGAGAAGCTGTCAGGTGAGACGGGATGCTTGTCTGACTTATTCACTGCTCATTCGCCTGATGATATGACATTGTGACTTCTTCCTCCATGTAGGACACTTGACACAATAGTTGGCTTAACCTGGTCTATGCTGGCAACCAGTGTATAGCTGGTATGGGGACTCCAGAGGCCCCAGAATTGTTTGTGGTGTTCTAGTTTCCCCCTGAGTCTTCCTGGTAAACCCCATGCCCCTCTTTCTTTTCATTGTGTCCCTCCAGATTCTCATGGCATCAGTTTTCACTTGCATTGGGTCACTTTTTTCTTTTCCTTTGAAATTTGATTGATTCAAATCTTCATCAACCTTCCCATTACCAAGAGGCTATTATTGTCCTAGTGTTGATAAGATGGTGGCCTCACTTCTGGAATGTTCTGGTAGGGTGGACTGCCATCCACTCTTTGAAGCCCAATGCCTGTCTTATTTTGGTAGTAGGCCCACACTTCCCAAATACTCTTTTACCTGAAAGATCATGACCTTCAATTAGAAGAAGAAAATATCTTCTAGACCTGGAAGTCCTTTTTGTCCCCTGGCCTTGATGGGACTTGTACCATGCTAATATCTAGACAGCCCTGTGCTCCACCTCAGCCTCTACCCCTCCCTAGCTGTGCAACTTGTGTGAAATGAGACCACCACTGTCTCTGCTCCTGAGTCATAGGGAGAATTCAAAATGATCCTGGGTTAAGAGCTTCTGGTACAGTTCCTGGTTCACACAAATGACCTCCTTTTGCTTCATCAGGAAGTCTCTGTTGAAAGTCCCCCTACAGGCTGCTTAGTGTGAATCAACCCAGTTGGGTGAAGCTGGTGGACTTGTTGGGGATTCAGGCAAAACTTAATTTTTCATTTTTTCTCATATACCAGACACTGTCTAGGTGTTTCCATAATTGTCATGTCACATAACCTTATCTTGGGGGTTGGTATATGTCTTCTGTGAAGGGTCACGTAATAAATATTTTAGGCTGTTTAGGTCATGGAGTTTTTATCACTTCTACTTAACTGAAAGCATTCATAGATAATGGGTAAATGAGTGAGCTTAGCTATGCTTCCTTACAATTTTATTTGCAAAAAGAGGTAATGAACTTCAGAATAGTGTCCGGTCCACTGGTCCAAGTTTGCTGACCATTAGAATGTTCTTGTCCAAGCCCACTCCTCTACATTGTAACCACCTGTCCCAGAAAGATAGCACTTCATCCTGTAGCTTCCTTAACTTCCATGGAGTATTTCTGTTCTCTTGGTTAGCAGACATTAAGCGCCATAGCAACTGGTAACTGGGGTCCCGGATGAACTTGCCAGTCTTTGTGCATTGTCCTCTCCATTAGCCTCATGAGCACACTCTGCCTGCTGAACAGTCCCCACCTTACAGTCTGCCCAGAGTTCCTGTCTCTGTTTCATTCCAATATGGAATATTTCACATTCTTCTACTTAACAATCCTTTGATTTTCCACCATCCTATCAGAATATTTTCCTTTGAATTTCTCCTAGGATTATTTTCTCTATCCCTATCCCATTTAAGAATGGTTTATTCTATGGTAGACATTTGAGATTCTGTTTTTGTGGAGATTTGAGATTCTCTTTTAGAATGGACAGATTGTGTTTGAGTTTTGACTTTTTGACTCACTATCTACCAGACCTTGTATAAGTTATGTATACTCTCTAAGCCCCATTTTGTTATTTGTGAGATAAGGATATAGCAGTACTTACCTCACAGGGTATTTGTAACTCATGAAGGAAGACATATACCATCACACATTATATAGTCCATGGAAAGAACTCATTCATTCATCAAATAAGTGCTGAGTATATACAATATGTCACACTGTATGTCAGTCCTTATAATATTCATGGTCGCACATCTTATAAATTTCAGAGTTGATGCTGAAGTCAGATCTACTAAACCTCCCAACGCTATACTCCATATGCAGTAATTACCTTGAAAGTAAATATTTTTAGGAAATGTATGACTTTTTACCACTATTAGAGTTTTTGGTATACTTTCTTCACCCAATCTCCACTTTATCGCCTCCATGGTACTTTCAAACATACACATTTCAGCCCTGGTGAATATTTATAGAATGAATTAATTTGATGAGAAAGCCAATGAGTGGAGTTTTTAAAAGATAAAATAAATGTCTACAAAGGACTGTGTGTTTTTACTCATTCCTACCTTTTATCTGACCACGAATATTTCTCCAATATTTATTCATTTTAGTCTTGAGATTGAGCTTTTCAGTCATTTCTTGCAATTTCCCAAATCATACCCAGAATTTTTATTGCTTCCCAGACCATGATGTTCAAACCACACTTCACACTCTATGCATTTGAATATTCAGTGGCTTAGGTTGGTGCCAAGGCTAATTTTCCCAATGTCCCTTGTTGTCTCTCTCATTGCTTTTGACAGGAGCCAGGCTCACCACAACACACTCAGCCTGTTAGGAAGGCTGAAGAAACTGCTTTAGCCCCAAATTTTTGGTGGCTGAGCTGGTATTCCTTTGCCTTATAAAACCTTTAATTGAAAACAACACATGGATTCTAACTTGTTTAAAATGTCTCCAAGTCCTGGCATACATTGAATCGAACTCAAAGACTTAAGACCTATCATCCCCAGAGAAACACAACATTAGAGGGACAGAGATTAGAGTGGAAAGACCTATGGGAATGCAGAGGTCTGTTAAATGCTCAAATACATTCTATGAGGTTTGGCAAAAATCTGAACTCTTGTAGCCAGACACGATCTGCATGAAGTTTGAAATGATATGACATGGTGGCAGAGAAGTTCTTGTGCTCACGATTCATGAGTCACTCATCAGCATTTTATTTTGTGTAAGGTGTCCAAGATACCTAGTGGTTCTTGTTGAAATGCTGTCAATGCTTTACTTTCCCACTCTTTCTGTCTTTCACATTCTTGGGCAAGGCAAACAGCATTTGAATCTGGTATGTCTTGATTTGTATTTAGGTCTTGGAAGTCAAATCATATGACATGATATAAACACAGCAAGATTTATTTTCCTCACTCGCTATAGTGACTTGTTTAATCACCTATTCAAGTTATTCAATTGAGTCCATTAGTTAGGCTCAGATAAGATGTACAGTGGAATTCTTCAAAACATTTTCCTCAAAAATATTATTTTCCATTTAGAAATTAACCAGAGAGTGCCCACATAGACGCTATTCTGAATTTCAAGCCAGTACACTCTCAGTGCACTGAGGTCTTATGCTGGCGAATACCCCTTTATACCAACGACCTCATTGGAAAGTTGAAAGTTATTATTGACTCTTTCCTTTAAGTTTCTAACCAATCCCTGAGATGGGCTGCTTCTACTTTATGCATATAGATTGATTGCATCCACTTCTTCCAAACTCACAATTCATGCCCTTATAGTTCCTCTTCTAGACTATTATAGCTGACTGGCCTCTCTGCTTATAGACTTGCCTTCTTACCTTCCATCTGCAAAAAGTAGTCATATTGATTTATCTAAAGCATGGATTTTATGATGTCATTCAGCTGTTTTAGTATTCCCAGTGATCTCCCTCTTTCTTTGGAGAATGCCCAATTAATAAGCACAATCTGCAAAATCAAGCACAACCTGGTCTATGGCTTGTATGTCAACATTGTTTCCCTCATCACCTCTTCATTCTTTAGGATCTGCCATATTGAATTCTAGGATGTCCTCAAACCAAGCCATGTGTTCTCAAACTGCTGTGTCTTTACTTTGATTGTTTTACTGCCTTGAGAGGATTAATTGACCGTTTTCCAACTTGCCTTATTCATCCTTCAGGAGACTCTTTAGTTACCTGTTCTTACAAAAGACTTCCTAAGTCTGGATTGTGAGCTCTTTTATGCTTTTACACTACTTTGGATTTTCTCCTATTATAGCACTTGTTGCAGTATCATAATTACCTGCTTATTATTTTTTATCCCATTTAAATAACTAGACAATAAGTTCCCTGAAGACTGGACCATGTCATGGTCACCATTGTATCAATATTTCTGAAGTTGTGGATCTCTGAGAGAAGAAATAATTTATTCTTTCTTTTTAGTCCTGTCATATCTGTTTAAGATATACCAGATTGTTTCCCTTTTCTGAACCCACTAAGCTAGATTATTTCATGATTATCTTTATTCTAGATGTTTCTTAGCCATATGTCTTTTCTCTTCTTTCTCCACATGAGTTCATCTTTTTTTAATGTTTTATTTTTAAACAGTTTTTTTAATTCACTTATTTTTCTAATTTTTTATTTTACACTTATAATCAGAAAAGTTAAGCTAGACAATAAGGCATAGGCTGGAATTGCATTATTTATATAGAATGAAACATCTTTGAAAGAGCTCAGGGTAGGAGTCAGAAGTCAGAGTCCTGGTCACAGCTATACTGATGAATTATTATGTGACCATTAGCAAATCATTTCCCCTCTATGAACCTCACCTTCCTCATCTTGGTACAAAAAGGAATAAAATTAGTTGATCTTTAAGTATCCCTCCAGCAGTAATCTCCATAAATTATGATATTTGAGGTAGGAAAGGAAAGGATTGTGTAGAAAGATCTGTCTAAGCTGAAGTAGGTCACAACAATGAATAAACCTGTAAACAATATATTGGTGACCAGAGTTGATGAGGGGGCTGGGAGGCTATAATATGAGAGGGAAAGTGATGGTGTATTGGTATCACATGAGAGAACCATGTGCATGTATGAAGGTGTGAAGTGGTGTTCCCCAAATTATATAGTTATATAGTTAGGTAAATCATTGGCAAATCAGTAAAATTTGGATGAATAAAATCAAGAGCAGCAAACTAAAAAAAAAAAAAAAACCTGTATATTTAACATCCAAATAAAATCAGCCTATACAACCTTAGCTGGTCATTGCTCTGCCATTGCATATGTTGAGACTAAACTTGGCATTGACTGCTGTGGTCCCTGAGTTCACCTGGCCCAACCACAGACTTTGGTTGGACAAAACAATATGTGGTTTCTAGTCCTAGTTCTACCACTTACTTGCTATGTGACCTTGAACAAATTCCTTTTATCTAGGCTTCGACTTCTATATAAATTCAGTCACAAGAGCATATACTTATTAAGTTTGGTGGAAACATTAGAGATTCAGGCTTTGAGATAAAGCCTGTAAAGCACTTAGCAGGGTTTATTCAGTAGGTGCTTAATAATTATTGTTATGGTGGTAGTGGTGATGGTAGAGGTGATGATGATGTAACTTGATATATGTTGATTGTCACATGGTAAAAATAAGAACATTAAAAGAGAGCTCTTAGGGTAGTTACTCTGACATGGTGAATATTGAAATATATTATTGATTAGAACAATGCACTATATCCCACACTCAGTAGTAAAAGGGAGAATTTACTTTTTATATGGAAAACAGTTCTGAGGTTTAACTTAGGCTATTTGAAAGATTTGGAAGCATTGCTTTGAGTCCTTAGTGTCTTTCGTCACTACTCATCCTTCTGTGAACTTGGGCCACTAGGATTTGTAGAAGTTCTGAGGGTTAAAGTCGTGTGACCAGGAAGCATCTCCATTCTTTTATGTGTCCTCTCACCCCTGAGCTATCACTTACAGAACAGACTGCTTTAATACTCTCCTTTAAAAAATAAATCTTTAAATAAGGTTTATTTTACATTCTGTAATTTAAAACCAGTCTCACTAGCTACCTAATAGAAGAAAATACATAAAACTAGACAAAATAAAGATAAAGCAAGCAAGAGCTGTAGTTCATATACAACATTTGGATATATATTGGTCAAGAAGATAGGATTTGGGGCATGGATCTACATTAAGGCCCTAGTTCCATGCTTGTATGGAAGTCAAGTGACCTAGCCTCTCTCAACATCATTGTTCCTTATGTTTAAGATGGATTTAATGATATTTACCATGTAGTGTTCTTATGGTGGATCAGTAGGAGGATTCTATGAGAAAGTGCCCAGATCAGTCCATGCACGCAGCAGATAGGTATTCTTGAAATCGTAACTTCTTTTGCAGGCTTTTCTTGGGGAGACTTATGCTGATGCTGGAGGCTGACCTGGCCAGGACTGGGCATGCTGCCAGGTGACAGCATGTCTGACCCAAGTCTTGGAGCACAAGTAAAGGTGCTCCAAGTGGTAGCTACCAGGGCTGTTTATCTAAAACTGGCTTCAGTAAAACCAAATTGGGGGCTACCAAAATTATTTCTCATTATTTCATTTAATTTTAAATCTTTCATTTTTAAAAAATTGTCAGTCTTCTATATATCTATATATTGGGGTTACATTTGTACTTTTCCACATGTGCGCATGCTTCACTTGCCCTCCACTAGAGCTTGCTCTCCATGCCCCCTCCCTCCCTTCCCTCTGGTAGGTAACCAGTATATTTTCATTAAGTCTAAGATTTGCTTTTGCTGTGCTTTGCCAGTATATGATTTCTTTTGTATTCCACAAATAAATAACATTTTTGACTTACTTTGCTTAGCATAATCACCCCAAGTTCCACCCATTTTGTTCCAGAAGGAAATATTTCATCTTTCTAAATATATATTACACAATTTCTTGATCCATTCATTTGTTGATGTGTACTTAGGATGGTCCCATGACTCAGAATGTGTGGACAGTGCTGCTATGAACATAGACGTGCATGAGACTTTTTCATATTAGAGTTTTCATATTCGTTGGGTAAATGCCTAGCAGAGGTATTGCTCGATCATATGGGATTTCCATTTTACTTTTTTCTCCACGCCGTTTTCCACAGAGGCTCTACCAACTTGCATCCCCATCAAGAGTGCATGAGTGTTCCTTTTACACCATATCCTTGAGAATATTTGTTGTTTCCATTTTTTTTATATAGACCCTTCTCACAGGGGTGTGAGATCATTGTGGTTATGATTTTCTGTATTTCAAGTATAGAAATTTCTGCATAGAAATTGAGTACACCCCGGCAAATGTGTTACCATGCCCTTCACCTACCACATTTCCTGGGTCAGAATTACTTACAGTAATTATATTTGGATTTCAGGTTAATTGGGCTTTTAGCAAAAATGAGCCCAGTAATTCCTACTTTTGTAACTGTGATTATTCCTGTTAGTATCAGATATGCTTCAGATAATTCTCAAGCATCTTATGATTCTTTCTGTAAATGCTGTCTACATCTAGAACCATGCCTGAGAGATTGGAAGCATAATAAATGATATATGACTTGTAATGATATACTCGGATGGAAATTTGAAACTACAATTTTTGACAGTCATCAGTAACTGTGTTTACAGACTCATGCATTACAAACTTAAAAACTTTATGGATGTGGTTTTATCAGTAATATTTGAGCTTGATTCAATTTGATTTTTTCCTTTATTCATTAAAAAAAAATTCAACCAACACCTACTATTAAGTAGACATAGGAGATTCTGCGATAAATAAGAATTTTCCTTGACCTCAAGAAGCTCAGAGTCTTGTGGATGATACAGGTAAAAATTAATAAAAATTAGAGCAAAGAATGAAAAATAATAGCAAAATATATTGAGCAGAGCCATAAGAAATTGTGCAGAGAATGTTGTGGGTATATAGGAAGAGAGCAAGAAAACTTCCCACACACCCAGTTTCATTCTGCAGTCAGGGAATCCCTGGCATTGACTCAGATGGCTCTCTTTTTCTTTCATGTATTTATCATAATGTGACATAATTATGTGGATAAGGGGGTGCAAGCTCTATGGGGACACTGTTGGTGGCTACCATGTCCATCACTGAATACTTGTTGCTTTTCTTAGTACAGTACTTGCATACAGTACGTGCACAATGCATACTGGCCTAATGGCAATGAGGTGACCTCAACTGGCCACAAATGCAATGCACTGAAGAGCTGGGATATAGGTCTGAAACGGCTAAAATGTTGGTGCAATGTTTAGTATCCTGGAGCACATTCTTGCCTCTGGAAAAGAGATTTCCTTTCCAGTTTAAATGTCTTGAATTGTATGTAGCTTTCTTTGCCATCTTTCATAAGTCAGGGATTCCTGGACCATGAGCACAATTCCAAATGTGGAGACATTCCCGGCAACTGAAGGAATGCCCATGAAAATCAGAGAGTCTTTATTTCTCCAAATGGACCAGATTTATAGAGTGAGAAGAGATATGTGAATCTAGGCCAATGGCCAAGCTTCCTCACTCACTCCATCGCTGGCTAGTGAAGGCTTTAACAAGATGTGATAACAACCAGCGTCTTCATACCTGTGCTTGCAGGACACAGAGCCTGGAAAAGTCAGCAGACAGCCCTTCTGATGTCTATACGGCCCTGGGGCCTGGCTTCTTTGGAAAGTGGTCCATCCCCGGTGTTCTAGAAAGAGCACAGGGATTGCAGAAGTGGCTTTCCAGTCCAGCTCTGCTGCCTTCCAGCTGTGTGTTACTGGTCAGCTTAGTGGATCTTCTCTTGGCTGTAAAATGAGGGTGGGAGAGGGGCTCAAATTCCAACACACCTGTGGTTGAGTGTCCAGAGGACTGGAACCCAAATTCTACATTTGAGACTCAACTTGGCCCCTGTGCTCACTGACTGTCCACTTGGTGAGTGGACAAATCCATTCTGTACATTAGTGGAGAAACTTCCTCTTGCCAGAAATGAGGTCTTACTTTGGACTGTGTGACCAGTCTAGTGTGGACTCCCTGCTGGGGTGGAGCTCGCTGCAGGCAGGGGTTGCATCCTGTTCCTACCGTGGTTTGTTCATAGCAGAATCTCAATGAAGTTTTGCCAGTGAAAGAATGAAGCGTCCTCTCTGCTCCAGGCCCTGAAATTTGTGCTGGTGTCTGCCTGTCCGCTGGTGTCCTCTAGATGGCAAACTCAGCTCAGTTTTGGACTGGAGTCAGGCTCTTGGCTGGGGATGCCAGGGCATGAAGTAGCTTATTGGAAATCCAGTTTTATCCAGCACACATGGGATATTCAGAAAGGCTGCAAGGCTTCTGGAAATGCCAGTCAGGCAGGGTGGATCTCTCTTCTTTTGCAAGGAGATGGTGGGTACAGGGTTATCATCTCCCCTCTCCCACTAAAGCGTTTTCTGCACGATGGAAACGGCCTCCTAAGAGGTGGGGAAATGGAGGAAGGAGCTAAACTTTGTTCACAGGCGTTGTTGGCCTTGCTGGGTGGCCTCCGTGGTCTAATTCTCTCCATGACCCAGCCCAATAGTAATGTTACTATTTCCCCTTTATATTGATGAAGCAGAGACTTTGAAGCATTAATATGTCTTATCAAAGTTAAGCAGCTCTTCTGGAAGCGCTGAGTTGTTAAATCATGTCACTGCATAGTTGCAGTCACTCAAACCTAGATATTTCTATGGGGAAGAGCAAAGGTCACAAATCAAGGGAGAGGGAAATAGAAATACAATAGTTGTGACTGTTTTTAAGAGTCATCTGCTCCAGGCGGTGACACCTCAGAAGTTGGCCAGTCCGGGCCTCAGTCTTGGGAAGATGGGTTTAACTTGTCCAGGAGATTACGCTGCTTACAGGGAGCCCCTTTGAAGGGTCCAGTCAGCTGCAGAAGTTCTAGATGCTTCTGACCCTCAAATTATTATCTGAAAATGATCATTTTCTCCACAAATGGATGGCTAATTCTCTCTTTCCTGTATTTTGGAGTTGGCTGATACTTTTGGGAGCGAGGTGAGTGGGAAAAGTCATCATTCACTTATTTAACAGATATTGATCCATTGAGACCCTTTTGGCTTGGACGGTGTTCTGTCAGGCAACTCTGCAAAGTTGGGGCTTATGGAAGCCTTGCCTTACTAAAAAGAGACACTGAGATAGGTAAAAATAATTAGAATTTAAGGTAGAAAATGCCAAGGGCCTTGAATGTATTTGGGAGAATTTTTACATTCAGTTAGGGGACTCTGAAAAGGCTTCAAGGAGGAGGTGATATTTGACTGCGACCTTGGAGGTTATTAAGGATGAGGGTCTGTGGGGATTCATCGGAGGACATGAGGAGAAGGGTAGCAGCATATAAAAGCCATGAAAGTTTAAAAACCAAAGTGGATAGATGGGGATCATTGAGTCCTATGATTCTGCCTATGTAGACAAACGTGGAGTCACCGTTCAGGAAACGACTAGCTTTAGGGACAGAGACTTGACATGCCATATTCCTCCCTCATTATGTGGTGAAATGAGCCATTATATCTGCAAATTGACCTTGTGTCAAAAATATCTATTTCTAATAATACTTCTTACCTTACAGTCCATATTGGAGGATATTAATACGCAGCTACGCCAGAGTTCTTTTGGTGAACTTTTGTGTAGTTCATCTTTTAAAATCCTTTGACTTTTAACCTTTCTATGTGCTGTTCTTCGAGGTGTATCATACGTAGGCAACCTAGAAGTTTCCCTTTAATCTGACGATGTGTGTGTGTCTCTCGGTTAGAGAATTTAGTCTGTTAGCATTAAATGTAATTATGGAAATATTTGTACCTTCAAATATTCTTACTATTTATTTTCTATTTCATTCACTTGCTCTATGTTTCATTTTTCTTTCTTTAAGAATACACATATATTTCTAAATTCTATTTCTTCACTTTATAACAATTTTCGCTATATACTCTTTTTATTATAATTCATGTACATATCTTAGATATTGTAAGATTTCTTCCAAATTTATTAATTTTGGCATAAATTAATATTTCATCACCTCTTCAACAATGCTAAGGTTTTGAGCACTTTAAATTACTTTCTATTGTCTTTTATTGTGAGTTTTGGAAAACTGTCAGCCAATTCTACTCTGTAAATGTATTTTCTGTCTCATTTCTTCATCTTCTTTTATGACTTTAATTACATATACAGTAGAATTTTACGGCTTTTATTTATATATCACTTATGTATAGGAAAATAATATATAAATGTAGATATGTGATATCTATCTACTAACCTATCAGTCATCTTACCCTCTTTCTGTATTTGCCATGTTTTTTTATTGTCTTTCAGTACATATTTTCTAAAGATCTGTCTTCCATTTAACTAATTTTTTCTTCTGCTGCACCTAATTATTGCTAAACCCACTTATAGAGTTCTTAATTTCAAATACTGCATTTTTCAGTTCTAATGTTCCTATTTTTTATTGTTTGTTTCTTCATTGAAATTCCTCATCTTGTGTCTATTTTATTTTACATATCAATCATAGATAAAAAATAATATTTGGGTATGTGGTAAGAAAAAAAGGTAAGATGACCCTCAACTTTCCCCCTTACCCCCAGCCCAGTGTTTGTTCCATGTATAATCCCCTCCTCTGAGTGTGGGTGGTGTCTGTGAATAGGATAGAAGTCCTTGATTGATAATATTGCATCAGATGCAATGAGATAGTCATTCCGTGTTAAGACTCTTCAGAGCATCCTGGAGAGGCTCTCTTGTTGCTTTGAGGAAGTACGATGCCAATATTTGGCTGGTCACATGGCCAGGAAACTGAGGGTAATCTCTAAGAGCTGGACAGCCAACAACCGAAGGGAACTTTAAGTTCTTCCAACCACTGGATGGAACTTAGGAGTCTAAGCTCCAGATAAAGATGCAGCTTCCCTGATTTCAGTTTGTGATACTACAAGCAGACAACCCAGCTTTACCATGCTTCTGAGCTTCAGGGACTGAGAACAAGTACATGGTGTTGTCTGATGTCTCTGAGAGTTGTAGTCTGTTGTGTATCTTTGGAAAATGAGTGCAGGCCTTTAACAGATCAATTTTGTATCTTTTTCTGTTAATCTTTCGTAATGGTCTTTATTTTCATGTTGAAGAAGAGAAGAGAAATTAGAGAGGGCTCTTGATGCTGTCTTCCTCCAGGGAGGGATCATTCTGTTCCCTAGTAAGTGTCAAGGGTAATGGCAAGTATTAATAATCAACAGCAATGGAGCTCTGTCAAGGCTTAGTTGTAATGTTTGTATGACTGTGTCTGAATTTGTCCATGCCCTCACCCTTAGGTATAGCCCGCTAAGAATCAGAGCTGAAATCTGGAGTGTTTCCTGGGGCTTTCCTTTAAAACAGATCCCGAAATTCAATATCTTGGTTCTATGGACAGAATGTCTGTGTCTCCCCAAAATCCTGTGTTGAAGCCTCAATGTGATGGTGTTTGTAGGTGGAGCCTTGGGGAGGTAAGTAGGTTATGGAAGTGGAGTCCGACAGGGATTTATATGAGATTAATGTCCACATTATGGGATAAAAAGAAAGCAGATCTCTCTCTATGGCATGTAAGACACAGCAAGAAGGTGTCCATCAGCAAGCCAGGAAGAGAGTTCCCACCAGGAACCAAATTGTCTGGGACTTTCATCTTGAACTTCCAGGCTTTGGAACTATGAAAAGTAAGTTTCTGTTATTTGAGCCACCTAATCTGTGGTGTTTTAAAATAATAGCCCAAACTGACTAATAGACTGGCTATTGAGAAAAACTTCTCTCTGCTTTGAGATAGCTTCTGTACTGGTGTACTCAGCTTCCTGCCCTTATGTTGCTAAAGATATGCCCTTATCTTTAGCAACTTAAGTTTTTCTGCCATGCTCTTCATTTCCTTGTGAGTCCTCAGTAGTGAGTCTCATTGCATTTCTACTAATAGTCTATTCAAAGCCAGCAAAGGCTTTTCCCTATAATGCTCCTCAAAATTACGCCAACTTCTGTCCAATTTCTACTTCATATTTTTTAGTGTTTCTTCCAGCAGCACCCCCTTTCATGTACCAAAATTTGAATTAGTCAGAGCTCAACCACAGAAACAAAACTAGTGGGAGAGAACTATAAAGAGATTCATTGTAATGAAGTGACTTGTGCAATTGTTGAAGCTGATGACAAGACTGAAATCCATAATGCCAGCCATCAGAGAGGGCAACTTGGGACTTTTGGATATGAAACTTCTGTGCATAGGTGGCATTTTTCCTACTCTCAAGAAAACCTTAGCACTGCTTTTCATTTAATCATTTGAGGGAGGCCCACCCAGATTCCCTAGAACATTTTCTATCACTTATGTCAACTGATTATGGACTTTAGCCACTTCTGCAATTATACTTTTACAGCAATGTGTAGGTGTCTTGCTGGAAAACTGAGGACTGGACTCTAGGCTAGCCAACTAGATACATTCAAAAGACCATCACAATTGGCTGTGAACTTGTTCTGCCTTTGCAAATGATATATATTTGCCCTTTATCTGTACTTGATCAAATATCTCCAATTTTTGGCTTAAATGTTGCCTTTTCACTGTTTACTCTGCCTCCCTTCCCTATATAACATTTATTTCTTTTTCTTTGTTGTATCCATGGCATTGGATATGCTATTGTCTTAACAGCATTTACTGTGTTTTCTTGTAATGAGGTTATTTGTCCACTTACTGAACTCTGAGGTTTGAAAGAGAACAGGACATTGTGTCCAGGGTCTGATACTGAGTAAATGCTCCATAAATATCATTTAAGTGCTTATTGATTCTGTACCAAAGTAGAAGGTTTGTTTTTATTTGTTTCTAAATCTTAATCAATGGAAGCTGACTTTCTTGTGAAACTTCATTTGAATGGGCCACTTAGTTATGCAAATATATAGTGATAATAGCATAGCCATTGTGTTGAGATAATGTCAAGCAGAAACTTTTATAACTTTATCAAGAGTGCCAATTTCTAGATCAATTGTATGCAAAGCTGATCTTGGCTTAGGAGGAGGCAGATAAATTTACATGAGCATCCCATGGATTTTTTTTTTTTTTTTAAAGAGAAGGGGCAATAAACCTGTCCCTTCTCCCTGAGATTCTAATTAAGGGAGAATTATTGGAGTAAATAGGGTGGACCTGTTGAAGATCCAGTCTCAGGGAAAGGCAATGGATTTTCCCAATAAAATTCTTCTTAAGGATAGGAAGGTCTAGGCTACAAGCTCAAGTCTAAATCACCTTGGAGATGGCCTGGTTGCCTCACCCCGTGAGTGATCCAGATCCCTCCAGACTTACCCACCTTGATACAGTGCTGGGGAACAGTGGCTGTACATGGTGGTGAAACTGAACACTTCCCTCAGCCTCAAACCCCTTTGGCTAATCTTACCCCTGAAAGAGTGAGATCATTTTCCTTTGAATACTAATAATACTGTGAATAAGCAGCTTGGCTGGTGAGTCCTGCTGTAGTGACCAGTATCCCGTTACAACAATCCAGAACGATAAGAGGTCTTGCCAATATTAGCAGGTTAGAATGCGGTACCTTGCCTACTGTTGGGATTCATTTTTAATAGCTTTATTGAATCTTCATGAAATCTGTGCATATTTAATATGTATAATTTGATAAATTTGGACATGTGCATACACCTGTGAAACCAACACTGTACCCATCCCCTCCAAAAGTTTCCTGTGTCCCTTTTTTTATTTTATATATTTTTTACATCATTTTCTCATTTTGCACAATATATGCATTTTCATCTTGGTTATAATCCCCACACAATTCCCACCCCCCTTGTTTTGACCGTAATTCCTCCTATCCCTGCCCCCCGTAGTGTGTCTCTGGTTTATGGCTGCTTATTGATTTTGATTTTTACTTTATTATAATTAGTCTTCTTCCTGGGTCCCTTTTTATATGTGGCAAGAACACTAATGTCAGACTTACCCTTTTAACAAAGTGTTCACTGCAGAATACAGTATTGTGGGTCATAAGCAGCATGCAGTTAGCAGATCTCCAGAAGTCACTGGAAAGAACCACCCTTTTGGACAATGTATGCTTTGTGTTTTAGTGCAGACAGTCTCAAGGGAAATAATTTCTTACTAATCTGGCAATGAGAGATCAAGCGTCTGTAATTGAACCTGAGGTGGTAGAACTTGTCAAGTCAGTTTCAGATGGACTCAGTGAATGAAGGAGCGATCATCATTTATGCTCTTCCCCTACTGCCAGTTTTAACAATGAGAACACAGACTTTGGAGTCATAAGGAGTGGTGTTAGGAAGATGACTTCAATGCTTAACTTACCTGTGTGAATGTGAGCTGTGATTTAACCTCTCCAAGTATCAGTTTCAATTGCCTTCTCCTAGGGATGTCCAAGCCCACTTCAGAAAATGAGTTCTTTGTGAGATAATCCAGATCTCTTGATTCCTACCTAGATGTATCCCCACATCCTGCTGTATTTTGTTATCAAATGGAGACCCTGTAAAAGGCACTAGTTTTTCAAATTCTGCCCTAGACTAGGGTTAAATAATTGATACAACAAAAACCTGGTGGCCGCCCATATGCACTGGAATCTGTTTCCTACCCAGAATGGTGTGAGAACATCACATTGAAAATCTTCCACAGAGTCCTATTTCCTCTCTACAACTAAGATTGTCCTCTGCTGTCAAATGGAGACAGTTCTTGAGATCAAAATAACATCAGAATTCAGAAGGAACCAAAACAGAAGTTGAAGAGAAAGTGTTCTTGCAAGGAAGTGAGAACACAGGAGGCTGTAGATTGCTCAGGACTGTGGTTCAGGTACTAGAAACTCTATTCTTAGACTTTAACTTTTTATTGACGTATTTCAACAGGGGAAGGGCTGGTAGGAACTTGTTGCATGGATGTATTTTTGAATGGTATTGGATTTACTATGTAGTTGGCTATTAAATTTATATCCTGTGATCCTTTGGCTCATTTTGGCTCTCTATAAATGTCTCCTTCCCCTTAATTGAAGGAGCTGAGGTTTATTTTGTTGATTATTGATCTCTAAACAGTTCATTCAGTCACTCAGTCATTCATTCAAAGCCATTTTGATAGTCCTTTTGGAAATGTAGAGAAAAGACCTCATTCCAGAACTTAGGCTAACACACTTGCTACCACTTGGAATATTGGAAGGAAACACATGTACAGAAAAAGAACCCCACCAGAAATTAAGTGCTGTAGGCTAGAAAAGACAAATGTTACTTCTGTTGACACTCTGGGCAAAAGTAATGCATGGAGCCTGTTAGGAGTTGAATTGCATCCCCAGAAGGTATGCTGAAGTCCTAACACCTGGAACCTCTGCAGGTAGGCTTGCTGGGAATTAGGGTCTCAGCACATGTAATCATGTTAAGGTGAGGTCACACCCTTAGGATGAGGGTGCATAATCCAATATGAATGGTATTCTTCTAAGAGAGGAGGAAACACAGGCACAGGCACAGGGGGGCAGGATGCCCTGTGATGATGGAGGCAGACTACAGAGCTGCAGCTGCATGCCAAGGATGCCTGGCATTCCAGTGCCATTCAAAGGCATTCCAATGTCACACAGACTCAGAAGCTAGGAGGAGGCAAGAAAGGATTCTCCTCTAAAGGTCTCAGAGGGAGCCCAGGTGTGGTGACACCTTGATCATGGATTTCTAGCCTCCAGAACTGTGACTGAATTTATGCTGTGTTAAGTAACCCAGCTTGTGGCCCTTTGTTAAAGTGGCCCTGGGAGACCAGTGCCAGACTTAGGCCAACTGCTAACAGGGGGGCAGTTCAGTCGCCATGGGCCTGAAAAAAGACTTGCTCTCTGTTGGTAGTGCTTAGTGACTATGAAAAGAAGCATCATTAAATAAGGTCAATTCTACTAAACATTTTCTGGAGTTCATCACAATAAGCAGCAAAATCTTGTTGAAATAGCCTAGTGAGAATTCTCTCTTCTCCTGTCTGATGTTTTCCTCAGCAACTACTCTTTCCTTCCCTTTCCAACTTGCAAACAAATTCCTTTTGTTACTCTTGCAATTTAGCTCACCTTGTTCAGCTAAATACAGACTAGTGGTGAGGCAGACTTCAGTCCTGTTTCCACAATTTGGAGGAGTGCTCCTATTTGGGGATTTCAGGCTAATCTGGATACTGACCAGGGCTGGTTGGTGGAGCCACAGTTATCACTGGGCTAGGCTTTCATACCTGAACACGGTCACAGTCCATTGCTACCTCCTGGTGACCTTTAGGTTTTGCATCACTTACACTTATATGTGCCACATGGCAGAGACATTTCTAGATGTGCATTCCCATGGCCTTCCACATCATTGGCACAGGGTGCCAGTTTGACTAAATTATGGGATAATTTTCTAGTTGGTATTTTTGGTATGATGCTTGCCTGAAGGTGTAAACAATGACTAATGAGGTTTTGCTGCAGGCAAACCTGTTCTAGTAATAGATATGCATGAAATCATGTTGTAAAATACAACCTACTTTATTACCAATAGGTACAAGAGTCCTCTTGTCTTCTTTTTGTGTTAATTTTATAAGAGAGGCCTGGCTATTCTGATTCCCTGTGTCAAGACAACCTCAGGCTGGAGCAAATATCAAGGAGTTGCTATGGGTATGATTTGAAGTCAGATCTCAGAGCGGTTGAAGGGGGATCTGAGGCCAACTGGCAAGGGTGCTAGAAAGGAGATTCCACCTGTCTTCTCTCTAGTCCCTTCAATAAGCACAATGTCATTAGCACACCTTTAGCTGAAGGGCTAGCCCAGTAGCACAGAATCCTTAAATTCTGCAGGTGTCACATGCTACATAAATATTTCATGTGTCGTAAGCAATAGCAAGACATTGCTTCTTCCTGGCAAGTCAAGTTCATAAATTAGTTAATGTTTGACTTGGATTAATATTTATTAGATTACCATTTACATTAAATTATATTAAAATGTTAATTTAAGCATACATTGAGCAAATCCAATTCCCAATTGTGGGATATTTGCGATGTACGAATTGAGTAATTAGACATTTATAAATCATTTTAAGTCATTCCTTTATATACAGTCAGATATGCAAAGGTACCCTTTGAGGGAAAACAAGTGATACTTTCTGAAGGTGATTTTGACCTCTTGGTGCACATCCAAAATACTAGAAGATGTAATTCCCGAAATGCACACTGCTTTCTTTAAAAATATGAGTAGCTGTATCCCAAACACTGGCTTAAACATAAGTGGCAGACATATAAAACTCATACACACTGAGTACTAAAATATGCTGGGCTTCGCTCTAGGCATTTTACATTATTTTCATATTTAATACTTAAACGTCCCCTTGAGGAAGGTATTGATAGTCTCACTTGATAGATGAAGGTACAGAGATGTGGTATGTTTAAGTAATTTGGAGAAAGATAATAAGTGTTAAATGATTAGTGGAGAAGCTTGATTTTGAACAGAAATCTCTCTAACCTCACAGCCCTTACTTTAAAGAAATATATAAAACGTCTAGTGTCAAACATACACTTCGTTTACTCTCTGGAATTTGCAAAACTCCCTCAGGAAGGAACTGTGCAACCTCATACTGCCATTTTCTGAAGGAAAAATCCAGAGGGTTAGGAATATTTTCCTGAAATAACTGAAAAGTCCCTCATTTGTAACCTACCCCAAAATAGGAACTAGATCACTTTCACCTTCTATCATCCCCAAAACCAACACAAAACTTAGAGAAACAAAAAGAGATTTGCTGCATGATGGATCCTTAATAAAGTCACTGCCTACTTCTAATTTTTTGAGGGCTCCATTTCCCCATTATCTTCAGGGCAAAGTCCCAACTCTCTACACCCGTCAACAGTCGTCCACTGTCGGTCCTGCTCAGTGCTCCCACTGACCTTCCACACTTGAGAAAAGGTACTGTTTGCTCCAGCAGGGTAAACCGACTGGCAGTTCCAGAACACACAGTACTTGCTCCAGTCTGACCTGGTACTGGCTATTCTCCTCCTGCTGCTGCTGCCCAGACAGAGCCCTTGGCTCCTGGAAGTGCTCCCTGCACCCAGGGCCTCTTCCCCCACGGTGTCTGTGTTGTCCTTGCTAGCACCTTTTCAGTCCTTTCAACTGTAGTGCAAGTCAAATAATTTGCGAGAGCTGATGGAGGCAGGGGCGGGACGTACCAAGCAGCATAATAAACATAGCCCTGAATTCAGAGTCCCTGTGAAGTGTCGAACCCGCTGCATAAATCATTCAAAGCTAAGTGTGTTTTTTATTTATTCATATTAAACACTGTACTATTCTATTCTCATTCATTCCACTAACAAATATATTCTTAAAAAAATTAAGCAGAAGGGTTCTTTTGAAAAAAGCAAAACTCTTTCCCTTTATAGGAAAACTTCTACAAACTTAAAAAAAAAAATTTGAGCATCTCCTGAGTGCCCAGCTCTGTGCCAACTCTAATATTCTCGCAAGGACGAGGTTGGAGAAAGTGCTGGTCAAGAACATATTATAGGGGAGGCTTATTGCTAGTGCCAGGGACAAAGAGTTTCAGGGAAAGGCTAAATAAAAATCATAACTGAAAATTAAAAGGAAGGGGGAGTAGCTTTTTTTCTTGCCATCTACACACTTTGGAACATCTGTGCTTGTAGCATTATAACAACGCGATCAACTTGGCTGTTAAATCATATCCCCTCCAAAAGCCCTGCTGAGGACCTGCTGCCCATTACCTCAGGATGTGACCTTATTTGAAATAGGGTTTGTACGGGGGTGATCGAGGTAAAATGATGTCACCAGGGTAGACCTTAATTCAATATGACCTGCATTCCTATAAAAAGGGAAAATTTGGAGACAGACTTGGACCATGTAAAGATGAGACAGATGCAGAGTAACACTGTCCACAGCACAGGAACCCCGGAGGCCCCTGGAAGCTGGAGAAAGTCCTGGGAGAGATTCCCCCTGAGAGGCCTCAGATGGAACCAGGCCTGCTGACATTTCCATCTAGGACTTCCAGCCTTCAGAACTGAGAGATAACACATTTTTGTTACTTAAGCCAGTTTATAGCATCTTGTTATGGTAGTTCAAACAAACAAATGCATTGGCATTTAAATCTCTATTTTTCAGAGGGCTAAACTGAGGTCAGTTGCAGTAATGTGATGCAGATAGGACAAAGCCTGGGTGGGAACGGAGACTTTCAGAGCTGCAGAGACCAGCCCTCAGCTGTAAAGGACCCCGAGGAATGGGGTGGAAGCAGGAAGGGGTTGGATAGGCAGAGAAAGAGGCTGCCCCTGGAGGGACAGGTGCCAGAGCCCGTGGACAGCTTTACCCACTCCTGGTACTCCTGACATGGCTGATGAGATTAACTGACCTGGGCCTTGCCTTTCCTCTAGAGAATTGCCCCTTCCTGGGTCATGTTTCTAGGGATTCTCAGTGTCAATGGGAATTTGAACCACTTATTCAAATGTGACTGATTTGCTGGAGGCATCCGCTGAAGGATGACGATACAAACCAGAAGGGACCACCTCCGATTAATCACAGTGGTCAGCAAGCCGGGTGAGCCTTCCCGGAGTTACACAGAGCTTGCCCCTGTGTCAGCTCTCGATTCCTGCTCTGTGGATGCTGCTGCTCACTGTGCGTCCTGTAAAGGAGAGAGGAACCTTTGTTTCCACTGCCACCAAGTACTCGGGTCCTTTAAAGACACTGTTATTTTGGGCATTTGTTGCAGAATCAGGCCTTAGTATTTTCTACCCAAGTGGAGCCTAAGTTATATTGTTATTTTATTATTATTTGGGGGTTACTTATACACTCCTTTAGACTAAGCCAAGTTTTTATTAACATACCTTAAAGCATTTCAAAGGATGTCACCTAATGTCTCATATGCCTCTGTGTCCCCATCAGGTAGCATGTAGCCATCTATTGCAGAATGTCCACACATATTTGCAGAATGAATGAAAAGATCCCAGGGCTTTGAATCATAGACGTTGTGCTCAAATTTGAATTCCATGTGGACTGTTCCAGGTATCAGGCTAAGTTAGGGGAACACCAAGATGGGTAAGATTGCACTACATCCTTCAAGAAGCTCACAATGGGCATGGGGTATGCAGGTGAGAAAGCAGGCACACAGGTATAGAAACAGATCTGTAGTATGCTGTGGGTAAAACCAGGGAGTTTCTAGCAAGTCCCCTTCTCTGGTAAAAGGCATTTGAATCAGAGCTGTCAATAGGAATCTCAACTGTAATCTGAATTGTACTCAGAAAAAGAATTCCTGTAACAGTCCACCTACTGAGAAATAGAAATTAGCACGCTGCCAAGGGAGAGAGGTGTTTATATGGGTCAACTCCTTTGCTGAGAAGCTCCCATGAGAAACTCATGTCCTTGGTCTCCCTGGTAACTACTGGCAGGTTTTGCTCTAAGTCTTTAGTTTGAACGCTGCATTTTATAATTTTCTCAGTTCCTGCAGGGTACTGTATGCCTACTTGAATGATCAGGGAGTTAATTTTTTTTCCAAGAGCATTTACTGCTCCTGGAAGTCAGGTTCTGTGCTGGGTCCTGGAGGAACAGAGGTAGAAAATTTTGCATTCCCTGCCCTCAAGACTCATAATGCAGAATCAATCAACAAGTAGTCAACTTATAACTACTTTGGTCATAATCTCTTACAAGGATGGACATGCAGAAGAATAGTTTATGGACAAACAAATCACAGCTTAAATGATACCCAGTGAATCTAATGACTGGCTGTAAAGAAAGAACAGTTGATTTAAATCTCTGCAGTCCTTAAAAATAAGGACTGATTTTTATATAACTCAGATAGTGCTGAATTAGAGGTTAAAAATGTACAAAAGTGTATATAAGCTATTATAAACATGCAAAATAAGTTAAGAATCAGGCTAAGATGTATATAGGTAAATGGTTTACAGACACGGAGACTGATTTATTTTATTTTGTGAGAACCTGTGTTTTCTTTTGCCTTTTTCTTTTTTGGAAGTATTTGAAAAATTATGTGTATTAGCATTCCCAATTTTTTTTTCAAAGATTTATTTATTTATTTATACAAGCACTGGGTATAGTCAGAAGCGCGGGAGGGTGAGAGAATTCACCAGAGCCAGAGCGGGGAGCAGAGCAGGCAGAAGGACCGAAGTACACTGCTGAGGGGGGCAGCAGGCGCGGCAGGAGAGGTCTGCCCGCCATGTGGGACCCTCACCCGGCATCCAGGGATCGAACCGGTGCTGCATACGATACAGGCAGCTTCACAGCCCAGCGCTCAACCGCTGCGCCACTGGGGAGGCCCAGCATTCCCAATTTTTAATAAGAGACTAAAATCCCAAACAACTTTTGTTTTGAAATGTGCTGGTTACAAGAAATTAGTGTGTGGGGGGTTGTTTTTGAAATGGATGAAATGAATGATGTGAATCCACTGAACCATGATGCTCTTCATTAGAGGGAGACTCCATTAGACACAGATGAGGCCAAATTCAGGATGCAGAATTTGCTGGGAGACCTCACTGTGTCTCTGAAGAGCAGTTGCTGAATTTGCAAGGTAAGGAAGAACAACTCAGACAAGGAGAAAAAGAAGGGATAAAATGTGCTGTATCAATTGAATTATGATGTGTTTTGCTTCGACTTTCTGCTTCCTTTCTTCCTCTGTCTTTATCTCTTTCCCCAATATTATCAGAAGGTACAGAATGTCTAAGGATTTAACATGGTGATAGATATCAGGATTTATCTGCGTTTTACTTCAAACTGGACATCGTCTAATCAGCCTTTTCTATTGTTCACTTACGCTTTTATTTACCATCAGAAGGAACATGAATTGTGTCACAGAACCTGTGGAAAGTCTGACTAACCCATATTTTCCTGTGATTCTTGCTACTTGGCATTCAAATTACTTGTGACTGTAAGAGAAAAATTCTAAGAAAAAATGCATTGTTCTGATTATTACAGTGCTCCTAGTCTGTCTGCTTTCTTCTGGATTTCAGGTTGTGTAGGTCAAGCAATCCTCGGGGAAGAAGACTCCTACTGGGCCAAGGACATAGCTGCAGAGAGGTATGTCAGACTTAGAGCATGGCTTTACTTCAAGACTTTGGTGGATCTGCTATGTGATTTTTCTTTGGGAACCTTCCAGAATCTCCACAAAATTTCCACATTTCATTCAAACTGTTATGATTAATTGCATTAGGTGGATGGATGGATGGATGGATGGCTGAGTGGCTGGCTGTACAGATGGATGGACAGACAGAAAGACAGATAGATAGATAGATCTGACTTTTGATGGAATAGGTCCATGGTTTATTGGCTACTAGATTGTTAGTTTCTTTAGATCAAGGACAATGTCATGTCATCCTTTCATTCAGATATTGCTTTGGGTAAATAGCCATTAAAAAAATATATATCCTTGTGTATTTTTTCACAATATAGGATTTCTTCCCTCAGGTGTGGTCACGGTAGTTTTCTTACCACCAAAGTACCCACAATCCTCTACTACACTCCACCACAATCTCCTGCCCTCCTTCTATATTCTCTCCTTTTCCCTCTCCCACCTCCCCTCCTGAGTGTCTCAGATCTGCAGTCTGCTTTAAAGGGCCAGCCGTATAGTTTGACTTTGTTTGATTATTTGGGTGACCATTTTTTAAAATGGTTGCTCTAGATATTGTATTATATATGTAATATTACATATAAATATTCACATATGTGTGTGTTTTGGAAAATACACACACACACACACACACGTTATCATAGTCTAATTTACTTGTCAATTTATCAGTTTGAGTAAACTGTATAAATGTTACCTGGGCTGTGTGCGCTCAGCTAACCTGTCTGAGTAATCCATTTGGTTAATTGTGCTAAGATCAGGTAAATAAAACTTTGAGTGGATGAATAAACAAGCACCAAATTTGAGATTTCTTGATGATCACAGGTCTGGCAGATTTTATAGTTCCGGCTAGAAAAAGTAGAGGCTTGACTTTTTCACCAAAATTACAGAAGTTCTCTCACTTTTCATAAATAATCCTTGGGCAACCTTGACAAACACAATGGACTAATGGAAAAATATTCACCAGTGTTTTCTCCCCTTCTGCTTACACTAATTTTATAACATTTTTGACATTTAGAAACATGAAAAACATCCTCTAATTTAGTGCTAATATGACCTCAGTCCATTTCAGCAGTAACCAAATACAGACAATTGCAAAAAGTCAGCTGAGGGTAAAGTGCCTCACCGTCCCTGGGCCCAGTCCCACAGGATCCAGTGTCTCAATGGTAAATTTTACAAGTTGGAGGAACTGAGGCACAGGGGTTCTGAAGGGCCATATATTATAAACTCCATGATGAGACCATTCATTTCGCTATTACCTAGACTGTTCCTTGTGAAGTATTCCTGTTTGTGGTACCTTCTACCTGTGAGGAGAGACATAGTGGTAACAAGCACGGCATCCAGGATAAACATGAGGCAGTGTTTTTACTCTCTCATTCCAGGGATCCTAACTTCAGTTTCCCCCTTATTCACCTTCTCCATTGGTCATTGTCATGACCAATGGTTTTCCTAAGTCTGGAAGCCCAACATCAAACTAAAAACATTCTGCACAGTAAGACAAATTGTCATTACAATTAGGACATCCTACCAAATGCGAGAAAACATTTGCACATTGTGCCTCCTAGAAGAGGCTAGTACACAAGAGCTACAAGGAACTCATACAACTCAACAGAAAGACAACAAGTAGCCCAGTCACAAAGTGGGCAGAAGAGCTGAATAGGTACTTCTCCAAAGAAGACATACAGATGGCCGATAGGTACATGAAAAAATGTTCAACATCACTTATCACGTGGGAATTACAAATCAAAACTGTAATGAGATACTACCTCACACCTGTGAAAATGACCCATATCAACAAAACCAGAAACAACAAATATTGGTGAGGATGTGGAGAAAAGGGCACCCTCTTATTTTGTAATATCTTGTCAGGTTTGGTATCAGTGTGATGATATTGTCCTCTCAACCATATATTTGGAAGCTTCCCACATCCCCACTTTATTTTTTTGGGGGGGGCAAGATTTTGTGTAGGATAGGTTTTCATCTTTGAAGATTTTGTAGAGTTATCTGAGCCTGGACTTTTGTTCTTTGTGAGTCTTTTAATTACTGTTTCAATCTCCTTGCCTGTGATTTTTCTGTTTAGGTCTTCTATTTATTCCTGGTTCAGTTCCAGCAGGTTGTAGGTTACTAAGAATTTCTCCATTTCATCTAGGTTATTCATTTTGTTGGCATATAGGTGCTCATAGTAATCTCTTATGATCTTCTGTATTTCTAAAATGCCTGTTGTAATTTCTCCTCTTTTGTTTCTGTTTATTAGATTGGTCATAGTCCATAGTTTAGAATGTTGGTGATCTACTATAGAATTGAATGAATATTATTGGGATGTGGATACAGTTATGTAAATAAAATATTGGATTGGGAACCAGGAGACAAAAGTGTAGCTTTGTATTTAACATCGACCTACGATCAACCCACTTGTGTTAAAATGGTCTTTTTGTTCATATATTTATAGCCTATTTTTAACATTCAGATAGCATATAATTTCTTTAAGATTTAATTTATATTTATTCCATTTATTCAGTCAGCTTAGACATATGGATGAAATTAAATATTTAAATGTTTTCCCAATTACTTTAATAAGTATAGCATAGTTGCTCCTTTGTTTATTGAACATTCTACTTGCTTCTTCCATTTTCAGTGAAACTCCTATTCTACAGCCTCTCACTTTCATAATGGTTTTCAGAATTTCTTTTCTTTCATACCCTAGGGAATTTGTAGGTAAGACCATTTCCAGTGTTCTTTTGAGAATCATTTGCTCCTTTCTTTATTCATACATCCTCTCTGTCACCCACACACACATATTCAAGGGGAGAAGTTATCTTTCAAAGTCTTGAGTGACTCAGCACTCAACTGCCAGTGCCCTCCAGCCTGAGCCTCAAGGGGTTTTGCTTTACATCAGGAACTCTCAGGAACCCCCTGGTGAGAGTCTTGACTCCAGGCCCTGCTGCCAGTTCCTCAGGATCAGACAGAGGTCCTAGCTGTGACCTTGCAGGAACTAGATATTCAGTGTGGGCTCCCAGCTGCACTGGGAAGTGCATCCCATTTAGCATTCAGGTGTACAGGGCCTCCCATGTCAGGGAACTTCAGCAACCCTGTGCCCTCCTGGCCACCAGAAACAGGCCCTGAGCCACCACTCCTGGGTGAGGCAAGGTCCCAGCAACACAGCCTCTTGATGCAGCATCCCCCAGTCCTCTTGACCAACAGAACGAGGCCCAGAAGTACTTTGGGGGAAGCTCTAGCACCTCCGCAGATCCTACAAGACCCCATTAGCTGTGCCCACCATCAAGTAAACACCCAGAACAGTGGGGGAGAAGGGCTCAGCTATGACAAAAACCCCGAACACAGTAGAACAAACCCAAAGCAAACAATGGGGAGAAGGAAAATTACAAAAAATGGTCAAGCAAGCCCTTGGGGAACCACAGAGAGAAAATCTGTGCTGTGGACCAGTTATTCTCAAAGCGTGGGTCCCACCAGCAGCATCAGCATCACCTTGTGAACTTGTTAGAAATGCCCAGCAACTGCGTTTAACAAGTCTTCCATGTGAGTCTGATGTATTCAAAAGTTTAGAGGATCCCTCAGTTCCTTCCAATTCAGAAGTGTGTGCAGCCATGATTTTCTGCTCTGGACCCCACATCAATCTCTCTCATCCTAACTGCATTCACTTAAAGCACATGGCCTATCAAATTTCTAGTTGTATGTTCCTGTCATCCTGAAGTTAGAATTATAGTTCCCCTGAAAGCTGAGAATTTACCTGACACAGCAGTTGTTATCCGCCTATTGACAGGTGAGCCAAACTGGTAAATATTGCAGAGATAAAGAAGTTTCCAAGAAACCTAGCTAGATATAGGCCAGTTGGCATACATTATAATTCTGCTATGGGTACCTTTTCCTTCAGATGTGCCATTCTGACAGCACAGCAGACTCAAGTGTATATTGAGGAGTCCCGGATCTTCTCGCAAAAATTAAATATTTTTTTTTAAAAAGATTTGAAGACAGAGGAAATTAAAATAAAGGAGATAGATACTGAAAATTAAATTATAGTGGGGTCCAAAGGACTCGATCTATATAAATATATTAGATTCTGCCCATTTGCCCTGATTACTCACAGTTGATATGCATTTTATGAATACAGAAACGATAAGACAAAAATCATCCAGGAAGATACGACTCTAATGACTTTGATAGGAGGAGAGATAGGCATGCAATGATAGGGCCAGATTTTGATGCATCACCTGGTTGGTTAACTGCTATTTTCATCAGTTTCATCAACCTCTTCACATTGATCAATATATAAATTCATCTATTCCATATTAGATTCCAGGAAGGAATTTGCATTGACTGTAGTTTTTCATAAAGAAAAGGAAAAGGATGGAACTTAAATGTGTGTTAAATTGACATTTGTAGAGAAAACCTCCGTGTATTTGTCATCCACGGACATTAGTATTTAATGAAGCTGTCATCAGGACTCTTTCGAAGTATCCTGGTATCTCCCTTTTTGTATGTATACTTTATTTTGAATGTACATTTTCCTAATATATATACATATTAATAGATAGGTATAGATATACATATGCATGTATCTCCTCATTATGTGTATAATCAAAACTTGTTCCTCAATAAATTTAGCTGTGTAGCCAAGGATGGGAGAATGGAAATAGTAACTTCTTCTGTGTACTAAGCCCAGGAACCTTGCATTTATCTTTACAGACACCTTTTAATCTTTACAGACACCTTTCCAAGAAAATGGCTGTTATTCCCATTTTACAGAGGAGCAAACTGAGGCTCAGGAGGGCAAAGCTATTTTTTCCAGGAGTGCATGGCAGATACGAGATTGGAACCTAAATCTTTCAGATTTCAAAAGCTGGGACCCAGCTGTACCGCCTCATAGGTCAATACCATATAGAGAGAAACAGAGAGAGAGAATCATCTCTGTGCTCGCTTCCCCATCCCCACTGCCCTTGCCAGTTCCACTTTACCCCCTTCTCCCAGCAGGAGCATGATGGCCATGTACCATTCTGGCCCCCTTATCTCCAGGAGCTTTTCCCCATATACCCTCTTCCTTGAGATATAGCCACAGCAGCAGCCAATGCCATAGGAACAAATTTTTTTTTTTTCTTTTAAAGACAGAGTTGATAAGGTGCAGAGGAAAAGACTGTTGAGCCACATTGCTTGAAAGCAGCCTATTTGCCTTCTAAGTAATGTGACAAGAGACCAACATTCTCAGGCATTAGAGAACTTCTAGAACAAACACCAATGAGTACTTCTTTAAAAAAACTCAATTGAGAGTTTGTTTCTTGATGAAATTACAACCAAACAAAAGGCTTTAGGATACAAGTAACCCCCAAAAGCTGGTTTTTGCACTTATATTTTTTTCATTGGCTAGAATGTTCACTTATTCGTTTATTTATTTATGCATACAAGAACTGGGTTATAGGCCAGAGGTGCAGGGGGTGAGAGGATTCACCAGAGACAGAGTGGGGAGCT
Organism: Talpa europaea; assembly: GCF_964194135.1. Taxonomy (NCBI): domain Eukaryota; kingdom Metazoa; phylum Chordata; class Mammalia; order Eulipotyphla; family Talpidae; genus Talpa; species Talpa europaea. Next base: position 7,866,983 of record NC_140069.1, read on the forward strand.
GAACAGGCAGATCCACTGAAATACACTGCTGAGGGGAGCAGTGGGAGAAACAGGAGAGGTCTGCTGCACCATGTGGGTCTCCAACCTGGCCGGGGATTGAACTCATGCAGCAGTGGCTGCAGACAGCTTCATCGTGCTGAGATTTTAACCCCTGTGCCACCAGGGAGGCCCTAGAATGTTCTTAAGATCATCAGGCCACCCTATGAAAACATGCAGCCACAAGCTGATACTCCTCTTTCTACTCCCTTTACCTGTTTTTATTTTACTCACGGCATTTACCACATGACATATTTTGTATATGCAAGTGTATGTACAGATACAGGATGGTGTTTATTTATATCTGTGTCTCATTATAAGTTTCACAGCCTCTGTTCTGTTTTGTTCACCACTATATACCTAGCACATGAACAGTACCAGATACAAAGTGGGGACTCAATAGGAATTAACTACAGTACACATTGGAATGTATACTTAAAATAGTACATGGTGGGAATTTTGGGTTTAGAATGAAACACAGATTCTCCAAACTCTGACAAATTAAAAATAGTAATCTATTTAATAAATGTGGGCAGAAAGGGAGATGGGATGAGAAACAAAGTAATTATGTTACTCCTCAGGGAAGCCAAGGGTAGAACATAATGTTGAATGTTTGATTTAAAATGATTTCTTAAAGTTTATTCTGTAATCTGTTAATCCTTAAACTTTGAGGAAACACTCGATAATTAATAGATCTTGGGCATAAGAAACATCCAGTTTAGCAACTTTCCTTTTTCTTTAGGATCTTTTTTTTTCCTTTGTTCAAAATTCATATGAAAAGAAAATATTTTTATTCCAAAGGGGATTATATTATGAACCCAATGCTTTTTTAAATACACTCTTTGACATATATATGAATGGATGAGCTATCTATCATATTCTTTTCCTTTTTCAATCCCTTTCCATTTATGTATAAAATAATGGATTGATTTTCTTTGAGTGTTGGTAATGATTGTTTCTAGGTGATGAGATGTTGGGTAATTATTTTTTTTTACTAGCCTTTGCTATGTTTGTATCTCCCCTCTCCCCACTTCATGCATTGAGTACCTAATCCCCAATGTGGTTATCTGTCTTTGGGGGTAATTAGCTCACTAGGATGGAGCCCCCATTATGGGATTAGTGTCCTTGGGGGAACAGGAAGGGATTTAGTCTTGCCTCTCTTTCTCCTGTGGATCCTTCTTGAGGTCTCAAGGAGAACCAGTCTGTCGTTGTACCAGGGAGAGAATTCTAACCAGAAACGACCTTGCTGGCCCCCTGATTTCAGACTTTCAGCCTCCAAAACTGTGGGAAATCAATTTCTGTTGCTTAAGCCGCCCAATCTATGGTATTTTACTCTTGCAGTCAGAACTGACAAAGACACTTCTTTATACAGCTCTCATATGTCTTATGTTTATTTGTAATTAGTATGCAATGTTTTTCTTTCAAATAAAAGTCTAAAGTCACTTGTCTCAGAAAAGCATGATTAATTTATCTATTTAACAAATATTTCCTGGGCAGTGAGTTTAGGGAAAACATCGAGTCCATGCTGCAGACTTCTGGTTTCACAAGAGGATGATGATCCTGGGATATGAACCCAGCACACATTTTGCATTTACCCTGATGGGGGAAAACTGGATCACGTTATGGTGTAACAATCCAGGTTCCTGACAATGGCCTTGAAACCTCAAGAAAAATAAACAACGATTTATTTTTGGCCAATAAGTTTGCAAAAAACATGTATTTGGTCAGTATATTTTGTGACATGCACATAAAGTATGCCAACAAATCTCTGCTCAGAGACACCCGATGGTTTCCTTAGGTCCCCTAGTGACTAAATGAAGCCAGGCCAAAGCCTCATATTTTCTTATGCCAAATTATATGTTCTTTACCTTACATTCTGTTTCAGTATGTGGAAAGTGTTATGGAAAGATTTTCATGAAAATATAAAAATTATTGCTAAAAAAAGATAATGCTTCAGTTTTCCAAACAACTCATCTATGCTGAAGACCTCATTTATGACAGAAATGAGATATTATTACTATTATATTATTATCAGCACAGGATCCCCTATGTGTCCTCTCATTAATTTTTGTACAACCTCTTAGGCGGGTAATATGACTGGACCCATATCACAAAGAAACGAAGGTCAGGGAGCCGGAATCTGCCAGAGCGGGGGATGGAGGTCCAGGTGATTTGCCTCTGGTGCTCACATCTTGATTGCTTTTTCCTTTACCCAGCCCAGAAAAGGGCAAACCCCTCATTCAAGGTCACACCTGCAACTGGTTCAAAATAGAACCTCAACTAATTACCTCCTTTTTCTTAATCTATGGATTTTTCAACCCATTATTTTAGCCGATTTGGGAAATGCATGGCCAAAGTCGCCCCTTAGCCTTCTGTTCCCTAAATAAAACAATTCAAAAGCCTAGGGGCTTCTATCCTCAGGCCTGTTTTGCATGACTCTGATAATTTGTTCTGGTCTTCCTCAACACTTGAATGTCAATGATTGAAACTGGACCAAACCTGACCCTTCCGTGCAGTTAGGAACATTCTTAAGATCACTCACAAGCAATGTTCGCTGCAGCCCTGGCTGTCCTCACCCTGGCTGCTTTCTGCTGCTCTCAGAACCAGAGTCTTCCATTTGGAAGGTACTGATTTGCAGAGCTTCCTTGCCTCCGGGCACAGATTAAATGCAATTACACAATTTATTACTGTATAATCATTATTTACCTGGGGCTTTCCAAACAATAAACCCTAAATTGCATTCCCCAAAGGTCAAAAGCAATTTTTCTTATGCTTGCAAAAGTGCTTACTGACTCTATACAGAGAGGAATTCATACATTTCAGAAGTAAACATGGAAAGTAACTGGTAATTTTGAAATGTGAATCGATTAAATTCCTGATTTTTAAAATCCATCAGGTCCCAGGTTTTCTAAGATATCTGCTTTCAGGAACATCACAGCTGGATGACGGAAGTTGTATTTATCTTCTGGTCAAGTTTAGACCATCTAGTTTAGTGTATGCTTGTGTCTCAGTCAGCTCAGGCTGCTATCACAGAATGTCAGACTGGAAGGTCAAGGAACAGACCCGCTGTTGTCTCAGGAGGTAGGCAGAGCTCTGGGTCTCTCCCTAGAGACACTAATCCCCAATGCCCTGCTCCACCCTCATGACCCCATGTAAATACCCTCCCAAGCTCCCATCACTACAGGTAGTCCCATTGGGGGTTAGGGCTTCCATGTGTGAATTTGGGGGAGATTAGAATGTGCAGTGTACAGCACCTGAGGCCCACCCAGGTGAACTAGCAAGAAAATGGGAAGCTTTGCTTGGAGGCAGAACAGCCTCAAGCAGTTGCCTTGCTCTTAGTGAGAGCAAACTGTCTCCTAGAATGGCCGAGAAAAAAGAACAGCCAAGAGAGGTCAGCCCCCACACCCCCCCCCCCAGAAAAGGAAATGGCAGATTCAGAAGGAGAGGGACTTAAACCTAGGTGGAGCTAGACAATACCTCAGGGCAGGAACGGCAGCTGGGAACAGCTGTGGGGAAAGATTTCTTCACTCCTCTCTCAATTCCCCTCTCCCCTTCTCACAGGCACGCGATCAGTACTCACAGCCTTTCTCCGACCTCCAGCTTCCCTGACTCACTGCCTGCACACTCTCCCAACCTCTGCCCCTCAGAGTCATTTTCAGCCCACTTCTCTAGGTGTTGTCATGGAACTATCAGTGAGAGGAGGTGGAATCTTACTGCATCTGTGTCCAATGGAGTATGAAGTAATACAACACTGCCTTTCTGGATCCACTTCCACACTTAATTTGGTGTAAACACTTGCTCCGACTTCTCCCCTCCTGTTCCTTGGAGGATTGCTCTGGCCTCTTACATTTACTTCTGCACAGCCACGGCTGGCCTGGCGCCCTCATGTCATGGCTTCCGGGCCTTTTGAGCATCCTATGCTGTCACTTCTAGCTTTGAGGAAGTAAAATGATCATTTCCTTTGCATGAGTCACTGCTGTACTTACCCGGCCACATCTCTGATGTGCTGGAGTGACTGAAAGGCTCTTTCTCTCTCTCCTGGCCCCTTCCTCCAATTTCTGGTGGAACACAGCAGGCTTAGGCTACAGTGTTGCTGAGGGAAAGAAGACAATTAAAAATAAAGAGCATGTACTCTTTGACTCCATGTTACAAATTTCTGAACAATGCAAGCCAACCTCTAGTCAGGAGAAATCAGATGTTTTGCCTGAGGATTGTGGGGAGCCGGGAGCAAAGAGAGCCAGGGAGAGAGGAATTGAAGAGGGCTGTGAGGAAACTTTGTGGGGGTGATGGCTCCAAGCATTGTCTTGATGGAGGCTGTGCTTCCTCAGGTGTATGCATTTGTTGAAATTGAATGTATTGATTCTTTTGAGTCTTGCCTTTAAGCTTTCTTAAGCAAGACAGAGCAACATTTTGTCTAGGGCTATTTTTTTCCCCATTACTGAGGCAAAACTATTTCAAATATTTCACCCAATTCTTCATGAAATATGAGATTTTCCACTCTGGCTATTGGGAAAAAGAATTATTCCAAGCCCCATGTGTGTTTTGCTGATTCATTTCTGCCCCCTCAGCCCTCTAAGTGTTCTCCTCACAGCTCACATCCTCACATCACACACTGGTTGGTTCTCAGCTGAAGACTCAGGGGGGCTCTGTGGTCTCTGTCATACATCTGCACTAGTCCCAGGACTCCATCCTCCAAATGCTGCCATTTTGGTGTCCTCTCACTCTCTGCTCCTTCACCTACACTCAGAAGGGGCCACAGGGCTCCTCTGGGTTTCTCTGTCTGCTGCCCAGGCTGCGAATTGGGGCATGCTCAAGCCTCGCTCACTTATTCCTGACCTCACACAGCTCATTGTCCTTCTGTACTGTATGCTGAAATCTTGAAAAGTGCTGCTTCGTATATGTGTTGTCTATTTAGGTGTTTCAGGTGGGAGAGCCAGTCTGGCCCCTATTACTCCATCTGGACCAAAAACATTCTTCGTCTTACCCTTTGGATATATGAAATGTTTTGGATCATTTAACAAAGCATTCTCTTTGGATTTTGCTCCCAGAACTTGGCTTTAAATGGTAGTGTCTGGGATGTTTTCTTATTGGGGTGATAACACATCTTTCTCCTTTTCTATTCCATTGGTCAGAAAAAGGAGTTTGGGCATCACGCTAACAATCTCCCTTCTCTCACACCCAACAGTGTGAGGAAGTGTTCTCAAGCTAGAGGCTTGTAGACTAAATCTAATCCAAAGGGGTGTGTGTGTGTGTGTGTGTGTGTGTGTATCTTTGCCGGCAGTGCTGAAAAACTGGAATTTGTTCTCAGCATTAAAGCTCTGAAGTTTTCCCATGGCTCTCTGGATTTCTGGCTTCCTTTGAAAAGCCAGAAGAGCTGACATCTTGGGCTCATGTTCTCACATAGTGTTATAGGGCAGCCCCGATACTGAACTGATTGCCTGGCTGTGGGTCCTCACCTGCGCACTTGGGATTAGGGTCAAAATAAAGGGGTTGCAATTGTTTGGGGAATATAAAAATAAAATTAAAAAAAGGGACTTATTAATACTCCACTACAGGCACACACAAAAGGTTAATAAAAGGTTTATTTACAAGGGAAAAGGAAATAAGGAAAATGTATAACTCAAGGAGAAAATAGGGAAATAAAGTCTTTAATGCATCCTACCCGATCCGATGACCTGGAAACCCAAAGGCACTCTCCGAGCTGGCCAGACGCTGTGAGCTGGTGGAGAGCCAAAATGGGGGACCCCCCCAAAGCCCACGTGTCTGGCTTTATACCAACCTGGCTGCTGAACCCCACCCTCAAGTCCCAGCCACCTTCCCTTTGGTGGTGATGGGATTTGGAGTTCCCAGTGTCTTTGGCTTTGGCCTGGGGTGGGGGTGGGAGTCCACAAAGCCTGTGTGGAATTAGCTTTAGGACAGCCTTTTCCCCCAACAATAGAAAAATTTGTCTAAAATGAGTCCGCAGCTGCCCCCTTTTGAAAGGCTCCTCACTCTCCCTTTTGACACAGGTCTCCCCTGAACCCACCTCTCACTTCTGATACTTCACTGGCCCCAGACAGCATGAGGACCTGTGGCTCCAGTGTGGCGATCCAGAACTTCAGCCCTGGTGTTAAAGAGGTCCTGGTGCAAGTCCCGTCACGGGTGTTTTGAAGACTTGACGCAGGGCTTGCTCGCCCTGGCTCCTGGTGCTCAACTGCTCTTCTGGCTTCTTCTGTGTCCCTCATGTGTGTCCTCTACTGTCTCACACATTCTGGGTTTGCTGCACCACAGGTTCTGCCTCTGCCTGGTCTGTATTTGGCTTCAAATCCCACGACCCACTGCTCTGTCATTTTACATATTTCATCCGAACTCCCTCTAATAAGACTTCCTGATGGATTTAGAATCATTATTATCCCTTTGGGGCAAGTACTTTGACTCTGGAGCCAGAAGCCCCTAGAGGTGGCTGTTCATGGGTCAGGTGCCTATTCACGGGCCAGTCAGCTTTGCTCGTGGCCCTGCAGGTCATGCGATCGGCTCTTTAGAAAAGACAGTGGATGTGCCAGATACTTAGAGTGGAATAGAATTCCTCTGCTACAGCATCTAATTCACTTCGTATGTGACCTAAGACACAGACTCTGTTCAAGGAACATCTTTACAAGAATGATAACAAAAGCAGTAAGAATGACAACAGGAACAGCTTTGTCAAGCACTGACTGTTTTCCAGGCATCATATTAAGCACTTTACACAAATCAGTCCTTTCTGTCTCCATAGTAACTTTAATAATTAGGAACTGTTTTTTTTTTTTTTTTTTTTTTTTCAGGGATGAGAAAACACTCTCAAAGATGTGAAATAACTTTCCAAGCTGATGTTGGGGATGAAATTCAAGCCCCGACAGGTCAGACTCCGAACAGGGGTGTTTCACTCAGAACAAACCCGTGGAGTAGGACTTAACATCGTGTGGAGCAGGCCTCCCAGGGATGCTAAAAGGTTTGGAGCTGAAAGAGAAAAAGGCAGGAAGGGCATTCCATGGACTCGGAGGGGTCCCAGAAAGGCAGCAGTTTTGCATCATGGAAACAATGCAGCTTCTGGTACCAAGAGCCGAGGAACCCGGCCCGGCATTCCCTTGTTCCACAGCCTTATGAGAGTTACTTAACCTCCATGAACCGCGGCTTCCTCTCCTTAAAATAGAGAGAGCAGAGTCTGCTTCCCTGATGTAAGGTTCCCTTAAGGTGGTCCTTGTGGGCGTTTATCAGATAAGTCCTTTTACCAAACAACCGTTCATTTCCAAGGACTGTTTGGAGGGTTAAAACAGGCAAAGGAGGTTTCCTATGGGGACAGTCAGCCCTCCAAAGATGATCACTATTAATGCTCCCACATCCTATACCTGCCATTCCTAAACCTCCGCGTCTCTGAAATTGAAAGTTTGGTGTCAAAATGAATGTGGGGCAAAATCTGACCCCAACTGACAGGTGGCTGCTTGTCACTCTTTCCCCAGCGAGATCTGATAACTGGGGCCTGCGAGCCAGACAATGTATACATGTCACATCGTACCTCTAAGGTCCGAAAACTCCACTTCTGAAGGTCCTCCCTCCGCAAGGATTTGGGGTGGGGTCTGTGAGCTGGTCTCGCTGTTACTATTACCCCACATCTGCTCCCCTGTTGTTGGCCGAGTTGCCACATAAATAGCAGCCTCTCTTGTTGCTCTTGTTCTTGCCAACCTGTGGTGTAAATGCCTGGGACACGGTTAGTAATGTATAAATGTGTATTGATTAAATGAATAAAAGAATGATAGGGTTTTGGTGATGAGGAAAATAAAAATAGAATCCCAGAAAATGAGAAAGGAAAACTGCATTATTTTCCCCTTCTTTTCTTAGGCCTTTTAAAGGGCTCAGCTCTGTTTGAGGGGCTCACATCATTAACCGGCAGCGTGGGGAGGGAGGGCTGGAAGCAACTCCAGAATTCTGAAAAGGCTATTGGCGGGGCTGCGCTGGCAGCAGCGCCCTGCTTCGTGATTCTATCAAGGAGCACAATTGCCTTTTTTGGAGGGCTGGCTCAGACACAGCTGGTGTTACAAGCTTTGCAACCATAATGCAAGGAAAAGCTGGGAAAATCCCACAAAGTGAAATTGTATCTGCTTGTGGTCAAGTTCAGACTCCAAATTTGGACAGTGGAATTTGGTGGGAAAATGGGAAATGCATCAGGGGTTATAGAGCGAACCCAAGATTTATCGCTACGGTGGGGGCAAGCGGCTATTTCCAGAGACACCAGCAAGTTGTTGTAACATTTCTCTGAAGGAGGAAAGAGGGGCGGGCCCACAGCTCACTGCTGATGTGATCAACCTGTTAAAATCTTTGAACAAATGGAAACATCTAAGTTCTTCCACAGTACCTTTCAGATTAGTGCACACCAGGATATATATGGACCTTTAAAAAGCATGAAACCAATTGATTAGAACATAAAATACTACAGTCGGTTGAAGTACTTGAATTAGATGCCAAAATTGTGTGTTGCCAAGCTTCTGTTGAAAGCTACTTAAATGTATCTCAGGGAAAGAGATGGAGGCCAGGAACAGTGGGCTCAAGCCAGGGGTGGCACTTAATTGACCTCCCAGCAGTGTGTTAGATAGTGAGACCAACTGAGACTTGAAATGTGGACCAACCAGCTCAGCTCCCCTCTGGCTCTGTGATGTTGGCTGTATCAGGTAACCACTCTGAGCCTCAGTATTTGATCTATAGACTGGAACCTTTAATACTTGCTCCAACTCTGAAACACAAATATGATCATGCATGCGAAAGACCACTGTCAGTTGCTATTGTACCCTGGAGGGAACTGGGGAGAACACCATCAAAACAATCCACCCTCGGCGTTAGACATGTCTCCGTGGTACATGCATTATGAAGCCAAAGCCAGCTCAAGTGCTTGGTGAATTTAGTTCAAGACATTTAAGAATGAAAATAGATGCTATATGAATCTGGGATACTGGTTTCTATTGGAAGACTGCAAGTTCTGGAAATACTGGTCATCATGCCAATAGGGCCAGCAGAGACTCAGTTTCCAGAAAATGTGGAGAACAGAGGAAGGACTTTGGCAAACCCCAGAGTACACTGCAAAGTGTCAGAAAGATCCCTATCCAGTTGGTTTCATCCCCACTTACTTACATCATCTGCATAGCCCATGGGAGTAGTTGAGATTTTGACCTTGCTTTATAGTGTTTGAAGACCTCAGTTAAGATGCTAATGACTTTGGAGAGAGATGAAAACACATCAAGCAATTGTTTAATTGGGCTATTTGTTTTCTGGTTGTTGAATTATATGAGTTCTTTGTAGGGAGAGGAGCTAAATGGATACTTTTTCAAAGAAGACATGCAGATGGCCAACAGGTGCATGAAAAAATGCTGATTATCACATCTATCAGTGAAGTGCAAATCAAAACTACAGTAAGGCACCACCTCACTCCTGGGAGAATGATGCATATCCCGAGACCAGAAATGACAAGTATGGGCAAGAGTGTGAAGAAAAGGGAAACTTAGAAACTGTTGGTGGGAATGTAGGTGTCTCAAAATTTTAAAAATAGATCCACTGTGTGAGCCAGCAATCCCACTCCAAAGTATCTACCCAAAGGATACAAAAGCACTAGTTTGAAGGGGTATCTGCTCTCCTTTGTTCATTGTAGCACTACTTATAATAACCAAGTTATAGACACAGCCCAATGCAGATGAGTAGATTAAGAAGATGTGGTATATACTACTGCTCAGCTATAAAAAAGGATTAACTCGCCATCTGCAACAATAGGGATAGGATTGGAGGGGGTTATGCTAAGTGAAGTAAGTTAGAAGGAGAGCCAAATATTGGATAGTTTCAGTCATATGGGAAATATAGAGAAACAAAGCAAAGGGACAGAAGAGCTAAACCAAAACAAATCCTAGATATCTGAATATAGCAATGAGGCCACCAGAGAGAGAGAGTAGGGGATGAGGGGTGAAACAGAGGAGCATGTGGGGAGGTGGCCCAATGGTCTAGTATGGTGGGTGTCTTGGGTGTGGTAACACGCATCTGAGGAGCATGAACCTACACCCCCAAATCACATGCAATGTTGTATATACCATTGTTACCTCAATAAAAATAGTAAAATAAAAATAAATCAAGCTATGGTGAAGCACAGACATTCAAACTGAAGTTTATTGAATAAAAAATATCTGGTCACAGACCCAGGAAGGGACAGAAAGCCTAAATTCTACCTGGGGACTGAAATGGGCTTATGATGGAGAAATTTTGTTGATCGTCTAGTTAGAGTTCTAAACACCAGCTGTAGATTGCTCTGGGGCTGCTGGTAGACAACACCATCTAGGTGTGGGCACAGTAAGAAAACATTTTATATTATCTTTATGCCAGATTATTAGTCAAGGAATTTGAGGACAGGTTCGTGGTCCAGCCCACCAAAGCCTGTCATTCACTGCTGCTACCTACACACACATACGTTTGGCCTCCTGCCCCCCAGCTTTGTGAGCTTTTCCTGGTGTCTTTCCTGCAAAACCCTCCACTTCCAAGATGCTAATCCACTTTTGTCCCATGGATCTTTTTGCTACTCAGGAATACTATAATATATATCATATTCTTAAATGTGCATTATAAAAATAAAAATAAACCAGTTAAATGTAGTCATCAAAGAATTCAAAGAAGTCTTTGTGTTATAGTGAAACATCGGATAACAAGAACTAGCAGAGAGTTTAGTAATGACCAAAAGTCAAAGTGACATTTTTCAATATTTGTAATAATTATGATGTTGTAACAGGGTGGTCCTCAGGAAAAGGGAAGGTTCAGTTTCCCTCCCCCATTAAAGGTTTTACACACTAGAGTATGTTTTGTCTTGATGTGGCAGATGGCAGAATTTATTTAGAATGGACAGGTTTTGGGGTTCTGGGGTGCCCCCTCCCTGCCCTATAACAGTGTGATATGAAAATAGCTGTGATTTCCAGTGATGAAAGTTACTGTAACTGTTAATGTTACTGTTATATAGTATGAGGGCTTTTTGCTTACATTCAAACTTGAAGGAAACAATACATTTCAGTGAGAGGAGAAAGCAGATGAGGGTGGAATAATATTCCCAGTGAAACACACAGATCCCTAAATTCTCTCTCTCAATTCCTACCTCCTCCTTAAAAGGTAAAACCATGGACTTTCAGGTCAGTGTTTGTGCCGAGATCTGCTCTTCCTGCTCCTCTGACTGTGGCCATGTAACTCGACAGAGCTTCCATTTCATCATCTTGGACTGACACCAGCTCTGCCATCCTTGGCCTACTGTTATGATATGGCGGCCGCATCACAATCCCCACCTCTCTGTGGTGTCAGAGCTGGCCTCCCTCAGCCTGTGCATTTCAGTAGGACTTGACTGTGGGGCCTCAAATATGCAGGACAGGTGCTTAACAAACTGGACAACTCACATTAGGACAAAGGGCTGAGTGTTGGAATCATGTGCCCGAATATGTGATGGGGATCCAGTTTGACTAGGAAGAATAACTACTTCAGAGATCCACAAATGAGTACCTCACTCTGGCTTGAGGCTTTCTGTCCTAGTGAGTTGGGAGAAGGCTCATTTTGCAACAGGCATCCTTGAACCTGAACTGACAATCAGAAATTCTGGGCATGCCTCGTGTGCAGATGGTAGGAAACAATCAGTGTGCCGTTCGCTTTGTTTTAGACTCTGTTTCTCTTCCTTTGTTCTTTCTATGCACTAAAGGAGGATGATGGAGTGTGTGTGTGTGTGTGTGTGTGTGTGTGTGTACCATCTCTGCCTGTTTGTTGCAGAGCGGGAGTGTCATGGTATCTAATAGTGTCCATTGCAGAAATTGACCACTGACCCCACCGCAGCCCCTTGGGGCAGCCCTGGCTCAGTCAGCTTGGGCTACTCTAGCTGAATACTGTGGCCTGGCAGCTTAGACTGCATGTTCTTAGAGTCTGCAGATGGAAAAGTCAAGGTCAGGCAGCCAGCACTGGGTTCTGGAGAGAGCACTTCTTGCATTGGAGAGAGCACCCTCTTGTCTTCCTGCTGCATGCTGACATGGCTGGGAGGCCATCCCTGTGTCTCTTTAGAAGGGCACTAATCCTGCTCATGAGGGCTCCTCCTGCAAAGACCCCACCCCAAATATTACCAGCAAGGGCTTCAACATATGAACCTGGGAGGGACACAAGCACTCAACCCACAGCCAGCTTCCTGAAGGAGCGGAGGAGACTCTATCCTTATGCCACTTGGTGAGTCCAAGGATGCAAGTGTCTGCTTGACGTCCAGGTTTCTCATCCCTGTGAAAGAAGTAGGGAGGCATGGGGTGCTATAGACACCAGGCATTTTTATGTTCCTCAAGCATCTGCATGTCCTTTCCTCCAATTCCTCATTCCAGTTCAGTGGAGCAGGGGTTTCTCATCTTATTTTAAAGTTAGGAAAACAAGGAGGTATGAAGTCACCTGATGCGCCTGACCAGTAGGTGCCAGGAAGGTGACCACAGCGCCTAGATATGGTCCTTTCTTGGTTGGTGATGCGAGCTTGTCTGTCTTGAAGGGTGGCAGCCCCAGGGCATTCGGAAGCTGCTCCCTCGGTGAGGACATCCCTGCTCCTCCCCATGAGGCTGTCAGCAGGTGCGGTGTGGAGAGCTCCTCAGGCAGCCTGATCACCACCGGGAGGGAGAACAGAGGTGCCCAGTGCAGTGGAGACAATTGTTCGGGAAGGATGGGAGGTAAAACTTAGGGTCTCATAGTGGCAAGTAGGAACCTTCTGGATGGAGCTGAGTGAACACAAGCAGGAGGAAGTAGAGTGAGCTGAGTTAGTACCACTCACACGGGGACATGGCGGCTGCATAAATCCAGAGCACCTACTGTGTACCAGATGCTTTGTCAAGCACCGTCACTTACAAAACTTCATTTCAAACTTAGAAAAACATTGCAGGGAGGGAATACAGCTTGTAATTTATAGACAAGGAAGTGGTGCCTCAGTCAAATGGGGTATATGATCCAATGTTAAGTAGCTAGTTGGGGGCAGAGAGGAAGTAATGTTTACACAGATAAGAGCAGACGGTGGAGGTAGGAAGACATATGCTTGGGTTTCCTGAGTAGTGGACTGAGGAATCTCAAAGTTTACTGATGGTGTTCCTGAGCTGGGTCTGGTGTGAAGTGCAGACATAGTCGGTGGGTCTAGGGTGTTTATGTAGCACTGACAACGGGTTGTATTTGTCAACATTATATGACACCCCCATGGTGTCTGACTGTACCCCCATGGAACAAGTGTTCTCGAGCTGTCAGGGAATTCTCTCAGGGTCAGTGGAAGGATGTTAAATACAGTCCCTTGGGGCTTGTTCCATGTTCTCCATTCTCCCTGCTTCCTCCTTCAAAAGCAACCACGCTTCTTCTCCCTCATGTTTCCAGCTCCTTGGTATTATATCTGCACCTTCAGCATTTAGTACTTCCACCTATCCAGCCATTGGGGGCATCTATTTTTGCTCACCCTCCTTCACCCTGACTCCTGAGGCAGTGTGGCTTGAGGGGGTGGTGAAGGTAGAATTTAAATATATGCCTCATGGATGGCAAAGTCTGGTTGACTCCACTCTACTTAAACACAGACTTGTTTGATTCAGTCATGCAACCCGTCAATTCAATCAGACAGACAGGCTGACTTTCGGAAGATAAACAGTTTTTCAATATGTGTTCAACACTTTATTGAGCACTGGCCTTATGTGGGCACTGTTCTAGACAATGTAGAAATAACAGGTAACAAGACAAATAAATTCCTGTTTCTGTGGAGATAGCCTTCTGATGGAAAGGCTGGAAAATAAGTGCATCTGGGATTAATTTTATGGATTAACTTAGCTAGGTATTGGTACCCAGTTTTTGCTTAAATACCAGTGTATATGTTGCTGCGAAAGTATTTTTTAGATTTGAGTAACACTTTAAGACAGAAGATTGAATAAAGCAGGTTACTGTCCATAACAGTGATGGGCCTCATTTAGTCAATGGAAGGCTTTAAGGAAGGGACTGAGGTCTTAAAAGATGGGATTCTGCCTCCAGACCATCTTCAGATTTGAGTGTGTAATAGCATTTCTACAGTCTGCCATCTGGCCCCTACCGACTTCAGACTTGCTGCCTCCATAATACATGAGCCAATACCTTAAAATCTCCCTCTTATCTATCTATCTATCTATCTATCTATCTATCTATCTATCTATCTATCTATTGATTATCTAGCCATCCATCCATCCATCCATACATCCACCCATCTGTGTCTATCTCTATTTATGATGTATATCCTATGGGTTCTGTTGCTCATCTGCATACTTTGTATGCATGTAATGTACCCATGTTTGTGCATGTGTATGCATGTCTGTGTGTGCTAATAAAATGATACAAAGGCAAATAAGGCAGAATAATGGCATGAGGAGTGAGACTTTCAATAGGCTGATCAGGAAAGTTCTTTTAGATGGAGTAGCATTTGAACAGCCATCTGAATGACCAAAGAATAAGCCTTGTGAAGACCTGGGAGCCAGGATTACAAGTGGGTGTGTGCTCCACATGCCTAGGAAGCAGCAGTGGGGATGCTTGAGCAAGGGCCAGTGAGTGATTGGGCAGCACGGTCACAGATGCCGCCTTATTACAGGACCGGGGAGACGTCTGAACCATGTGGCGATATGATCTGGCCTTCCTCTGTCGTGTGAAGAACAGACTGAAAGGAAGAAAGACAGAAGCAGAGGCTCAGCGAGTGAGCTGCAGTGGTAACCCAGGTGAGAGGTGAGTATTGTTTGACTGGTAGAAGGATTCCTCACCTCAGCACTATTGAAATCTTGGATGGAAGACTCTCTCGTTGCCAGGGTGGCCCTGGGCACTGTCTCTAGCCTCTACTCACTGATGCCTATTGTAAACCTCACCCCACACCACAACTCAAAATGTCCCTGGGTGCAAAATCTCTCCCAGTTGAAAACCACTAAATTAGGACATTGATTTTGGAGGTGTCAGAAGGAGTTGTTTGTGAGTAGTGTTTCCCCCTCCAAATAATTCTCATTCTTAGGTTGCTATTTTTTTAACTCAGATTGAAAACAAATCTCAATTTAGAAAACTCAGAAATAATAAAGAATCAGAAAAGTCATCCATAAACCATTTCCTTTAGGCAATGGAATTGGCTAAATGACTTAAAAATATTTTCCTAATAATTGGCAATAATTAAATGAGTCTTTTTTTCAGGTTTTTATAACAATCTTATCAAAAATGTTTAACCTGGACCTCCCTGGTGGTGCAAGGGGTTAAGTCTCAGCACTATGAAAAGTTATCGCCAGCCACTGCAGCATGAGTTTAATCCCTGGCCAGGGAGCTGACCCACATGGCACAGCAGACCTCTCCTGTCTCGCCCGCTGCTCCCCTCGGCAGTGTATTTCAGTAGATCTGCCTGTTCTGCTCCCCATTCTGTCTTTGGTGAATCTTCTCACTCCTGTACCTCTGGCCTATACCTCAGCTCTTGTATGCATTAATAAATAAAATGAATCTTTGAAAAAAAAGGTTTAAAAATATTCAACCTGTCTTTCCAGCTTTGTACCTCACTTCTTATTCAAAGAAGAAACTTCTTCCAGTTTTTTTTCCTCTGCACATTTTCCTTTTCCCTACTCAACCCCCACTCTCCCCTTCGGTCTCAGAAGCTTCCATTCGAGATTCCCAACAACCCCACGCAACTTCAGTTTGCTTCTGAGTCAGGGAAATGAAGATAAAATATGAATGCGCTTAGGAAATGGTCCTCCACTTTCATGAAAGAAAAAAAGAAAGTAACATTGCTGCCAGGTCACCCAGAACAAGTTCCAATTCCCAAAAGCCTGGGAAGAATTTTCAAAGTAAAAAATCAATGGCTATGAAATTACACATTAGTCCAGGGGAGAGTTCTCTGTCTGTTTTCCCAGGGAACATCCATCTTGCTATAGTAATAGTGGCACAGACAATTTGCTGCAGTGAAGTTGATCTATAAGTGTTTTAATTAAAGTTCTGACAGCCAATTGAAGCCTTTTTTATTTTTTGGATGTATCGTATCAATCTTTTTCTGCCTGCAAACGACCAAGCCTGGGGAATTTAATCTATCAGGGAGGTGTAAGTTAATGTCCTGGATGTATTCACCGATTAGGAAGGAAAGGACCTCCATAGTCATCTTCTGCTTTTACGTTCTCCAAGATCAAAGTTCCATAAAAGCATGTCTTAATAGGTATTTGTTGAATACAAAAGTGAATGATGATCGCTCTGGGACTATGGTGGAGAACAGGGTGAGATTTGAATTTGTAGCCTTGGGAATCTTTGTTGTTTTGTCTCGTATAAGCTTCGTGTTCTTGGTAATACACTAGCACTTTCAAATACTTGCCATCATTAACCTAGCTTGGGTTTCTGGAAGGTTAGTGGAATTGAATACTGATAAGGATTAAAGGAAATAGGGAATTTACAAGCATTCTAGAATCGCCGAGGGTATTAACTTGGTGCCAGCAAAAGTCCCAAATTCCTGGTGGTTATTTTAATTCAAACTCTTGCAAGCAAATGATTATATAACCAAAGAGAGTCAAGGTGATGGTCAGTGCCCCAAACTCAGATTTTTGACTGAGCACTGGCTAAAATTTGACGGCTGATATCAGTCTGTTCAAGTTAGCACTTAATAAGTATATATTGGATAAATTCGTATTGTTTACCTATTACGCTACAATTTCAGAATATTTTTGAGAAGGGATTGGTGAATATAGTGCATTATTACTGGTGTCTGATACGTGTGCCAAGAAGAAGTGATTGTGAAATCAACAACATAGGATCAGTTGTCTAGAGAGCATTTTGAGGTTCCAAGTCTCCCATGATTTGACGTACTGAGCATTCCTGCTCCGGGACCTAGATTGTCTCACTTTCTAAATCTAAGTTTCCATGATCCCATCGTCAACAGTGCCTTGTGCATAACTTGTCAAAGTTCTGAGATTTTCTGTTTTCAAGGAGAGGAGGCATTTACAGTTGTAGCTATATCTCCCATGGTGATGAAATCAAAGCAAACCAAATAATAAGAACTGGTCTGAGGATTCCATCTTTATGTGTGGGAAAGTTCAGAGTGGGAAGGGTCTTGCCCAAAGTCATAAAGCAAGTTTGGAAATAGGCCCAGAACCCAGGGTTTCTGACCCTTAGTCCAAGATTTTCTAGGTTTTCACTATAACAATAATCAATAATAGTGGCATTTTGTTGCAGAGGGTCAGACTGGGGTGCATGGAGGTCAATGGCTTGTCTTAAATGATGTATTGGTCTCTGTGACCTTGAATGAATTGGTTGTGGGTCATGAAGATCTATTGGCCTGGTTCTCCTATGGTCATTTTATTGCCTGTCATGAGATCGACTCACCTTCTATGTTAGATATGTGCTTAATCAGAGGACCAGTGATGACGACACCCTAGGCTTTTCATACTGGGTTAGGTCTCCTGTAGCATATGAAGCCAATGCCCACATCACTGCAGAGCTGACACTGCCCACCAGCTCTCACGTCACCTAGTTTTGATCTTGAAGCTATGATCTTGAAGAAACATAAAAGAAACGATATAGTATATAAAATAACTTTGTCCTCCTGGAGTTTCAGTACGGTTCACCTAAGGTCCTTGCTTATCTTATGTTGAGAGAACTTGGTGCTTCAACAGCCAGAGAGAAACTCATTAGACAGGATGATTTAGAGAATCCAGGTCACTTGAATTTGTTTCTTTCCAACGTGGGACATGGTGGTTCTTGAATATTGTCAAAGTTAAACATATATGTGCATTGACTGTAGTCCAGATAAAGTTGGATCATGTAACATTGAACACAGAGATGGAGACAAGGAATAGGGTTTCAAAAAAATGACTTAAGGTGTCCACAAAAACATGTGCTGTCCAGCAATTGGGAGAGAACCTGAAGAACACGGTTGTGTTAACTTGATTTAACACATATAAATGGGAATATAAAGTGTTGACTTTATTTAACATTTATAATTCCCACCTATAATGGGAATATGGAGGAGGGAAATTAGACCTAGTGGACAATGGCATTTTGGAAAGGCTAATTAGAAGAGGTGAACTAGACTAGCTTGTATAATGACTAAGCACACAGGCTAGGAGTGAACAGGCTTGAATTGTGAGTCAACTTGAAAACATTACTGACCTAAGTTTCTTGCCAAGAGTGTGAGAATCATGAAGCGTCTCCACCTAGCGTTGTGAGAATTAATAAACTACTCTGTGTTGCGTGCATGCTCTGCATAAACATCAAGTGCTCAGCTGATGTTAGCTGTTATCAGTATTGCTACTTTATCTCCTTCAAGGACTTTCAGAACAGCAACCTAGGTTGGTAGACCGCCTTGGGATGGGCAGGCATGTGCTGATTTTTAAGCTCTAGTCTCTTAACTCCAAAACTACAATTCCATAATCTGCTTTGCGATGCGAAAATGTATAGCCTGCAAGTTCTGTTTCCCCTTGGTGGCTGCTTCCCTGTCAGTTTCTCCCAACAGGGGCACTCAAGGGAAGCCAGAGGCAGGAGGAGGGAGGGGGACTCACTTCATTCTGTTTATTGCTGTTCCTCTGGTGTTATCCTAGCAACAGCCCTCCCTCCCAGGAGCAGCGGTGAAGAGCAGTCTCAGCCTCTTTTATACGTTCATGGTTGCATTGCACCACTCAGAAGTTTGGCAGCATTCTTTCTCGCAGGACTGAAATTCAGTTCTGGGAAGTTCTTCTTCTGAGCTCCTAAGGAACAGAAGCAGCACCCCCTGCCCCAGGGTGTCTGGATCCCAGGTCTCCGCCGTACCTCCCTGAACTTCTGATAACCCCAATCGCTCCCCTTTTCTCAAATTAATTTTTATTGAAGTAATACCGTTTACAATATTAGGTGGCCAGTATTATAATTCAACATCTATATCATCTCCACCAAAAGGCTAGTTGCTACCCATTGCCATAACATTGATCCCCTTTATGTAATTTGCCCACCACTTAACCTCTTGCCTTTTGGTAATCACCATGTTATTCTCAGAATCTAAGAGGTTATTTTAAATTTGTTTGTGCCTTTGTTTTCTTTCCTTTTTAAAAAATAAAAAATCCGAAAGGGCAGGTTTATTATAAAAAGGGAGAAAAGAATAAAGGACACTCGTACAGACACAAGTGGGCAGAAGGGCTGTCCCTGAAAGGGAGGTTTTCAAAGAGAAATACCTGCATATTCACAGGGGGCAGAAGGGCTGGTGCCTGCTTTCTTCCCTTTTTTTCTCCAAGTTTCAGGAGTAAAGTTTATGTTTCAAGATCCGCATATACCACATTATGATCACCCCGAAAGTCTAGTTGCATCCACTGCCAAACAACAGAACCTATATACCTGCTTCCATATCCCTTCTGTCTGGTAACTGCTATTCCATTCCCATCTAAGGATTTTGATTTTTCTTTGTTCTCGCTCCTTTTTTGTTTCTTTATCTTTTACAGAGTGAAGTCAGGTAGTATTTGTTTTTCTCCTCACTTATTTTACTTACCCAAATCCTGCTAAGATGCATTTGTGATGTTACTAATGGCAAGATTTCCTCTTCCTTTTTTACAGCTTAGTAGTATTCCACTGTCTATCTATACCACATCTTCTTTATCCATTCACCCATAAGTGGATACTCTGGTGGTTTCCATATCTTGGCTATTTATGAATAGTGCTGCAATGGACATAGGGATGTGTATAACTTTTCATATTCTGCAGATGAACACCCAACAGTGGAATTGCTGGATCATACTGCAATTCTATGTTCAATTTTTATTAGGACCTCAAAGAAAGCCTTGACGCTTTTTCCAAGGATTAAATCCCTGAGATGACTCACTTGCCTGAGGAACTTTCTTTTCCTTTTCCTTTCTCTTTCTGGAAAACAATGTGGTGAACTGGCTGGCCGCTTGGGCTCTGGAGCGAAACAGCCAGGCCTGACTCTTGGTGGGGGCAAGTCACTCCACCTGCGTGGGCCTGGCTGGTAGCAACTTCCTCCATCTGCATTTCTTTCTTCACCTGCCTGTCCACAGCAGACACTATAATGGTATATTTCCAAGAAGATTGAATGAAATAATAATTATGTGTATTCAAACAGTGCCACACATGCAGCACTGATCAATAAGTATTAACTATTAGGATTCTCACCCTTCTTCAGAAGCCCCTCCCAGGCAACTGAACCACTGCTGAGAGGATTGACCTCCTGGGTGCTTTCCCAGAGCCACCCCTCTCCCCTCCCTGGCTTCCTCTTGACTTTCTCTCACTGCTCATCTTTCCCCTTGGGAACAAGAACATTCTGGGTAAGAGTATGAGTTTGGAAACCAGGCCTCCCTGGGAATAAAACTGGCATTAGCAGAGTAATAAAAATACTAACAACTCTAATGGATGTTGCCTCTTATGGGGCATCATCCTGGATCCCCTCTGGTACATAAGGTCTTAGCCCTTGAGTCCCCATGTCAGAGGGAGGGCTGGACATCCTAGTTTAGGGAGCTAGGAGTGTGTGCTGGGGGGACTGAATGACGAAAACCTCAGGCAAAGTAGCCCTTTGACAATGAGTTCGGGAGTATTCCAATATTCTGGTGGCTGGTGGGCCCTCTCTCTGCAGGCCTCCTGGTGGTCATGCTGACTGTACTACCTCATCCTGTGATCTTGGGGGTCCCTTCTCCTTTCCAAGCCTCTGTTTTCACAACCTCTAGCATTATGCGGGTGAACTAACACATGGTAAGTATCTAACAATAATATTATCATTAATAATGCCTATTCTTATTAGAGCAGATTCCTGCCTCCAGTTTGTTCCAGCTCAGATTTAAGCCCTATGTTTCCACTGACATTTGGGTGTAAGGCATCCTTGTTGTTCTCTAAAGCAGAGAAAAAAACGTTTCACTGAGGAAGACAATTTCTTTTTCAGAAATTGAAGCTTATGCTCAGTTTATCAAATTTGGGTTCAGTTCTTTCGCAGAGATTATTAACATGCACGGTTGAATTCAGATCCGTTTCCCCTCCCCGTGCCCTGGCAGAGACTTTGCAGAGTTCAAGCCAGGTCGGCATAACACTCTCTGATAAATCTCTGGCTTTGTCACACTGTCGAGCTGCTAATAAAGAGAGCATGCAGGCATTGTAGCAAGGCTTTCTTTGGTCAGAGAACCCTAATAGTGTGTCAGGATTATATAATTCATCCTCCAAGAGAATCCAAAAGAGAGATAAATTGTTTGGTTGGGAGAAATTAACCGCGGATTGATCCTATCTGTTTTAATTTAGCTCAGGATGGCTTAGACTACTCCAAAGAACAGATGGGCTATTGATCTGACAATAGGATAATCAGAGCATCAGGGCTGGGGTGGGAGGGAGCTTCGGAGCACTTGGGGCTCTGCCAGGGCAGCCTTCTTAGAATGAACACTTTCCCCTAATTGAGCAAGTGCCTTTGCCTGCTACCAGGTCTTATTAAGGCAAATGTTCCAAGACTTGGGCCTGGCATAAGCATGACGCTACCTGGTAAAGGGGCTTGCCTTTCTCTTATGCTGGCTTTGCTGGCAGAGAGATGCAGCTCAGCAGTGGAAGGGGGACAGGATGTGGGGGAAGGGCAGTGAAGGGCAGATGAAGGACTCTGCTGGGACCATACTCCACGCAGAGATGAGGTCCAGAGCTGGAATTAGGTCTGCTGGTAGAGCGAGGAGCCTGCTAGGTATCTTTCTGTCTTCCTTTGCTTTTAAAGATGTTTCCCCAGTCTGTTTTGTTTCTGTCTTGTTTCTTGGTTCACTCCCCTTCTCTCTGGCAGCTGCAATAACCCTGTTATTGACCCAAGAGGCTGGTTTCCCAGAGGAGCCAGGCCAGAGGTGCCTGCTGAAGCTGAGTGTCTCCAGCTGGGACAGGGACCTCCGTATGAGTGGGGTCACACTGTCCCATTGTCCTGAAGCTTTGTTTGTGGGTGAGATCTCTCCTCTGTCCGCGGAGCACTGGAAGGCTGTTGCTTCAGGAAGCTCCCAGATGGTTCAGGCAAAGTTTTCGGGATACCATGATGACTGCTAAGTCAGGACGCCCTGACATGCGAGCAGGGAAGATCCAGCCAAGGCCTGTGCAGCAAAAGGCAAACGGAGACACAGAGGCCGGCAGGAGGGCAGATGGTTCCGAAAGAGGCGCTCGGAGGAGAGTTTCATAAGCTCCCTGTGCCTGGATGACAAGACCTGGAGGCCCCTTACTCCAAGGGTCTGTTTCTGGGGCGGAGGTGGTAGGTTCTGGGCGAGCAGGTCACCGTAGTCAGCTCTGGGTTGTTGTCCATCAATGGGTCCAAGGCTGAGAGAGACTGCAGAGATTTGCAGGGCACTGACTCCTCCCAGCAGCAATAGATCTAGAAAGCAAATCAAAGCTACTCTTGCTAATGAAAGTCACTACAATGGAATCAACTGAGGCCTTTGGTGCAGCGTCAGGGGATGCGTGGATGCCAAAGCTTCTCTTACTCTCCTTTGGATTTCCCTCCATCCAAATCATCTTGGGGCTCCTTCCCAGGGTTCCCAGTGCCTTCCCTCATTCACTAAGAATGTGGAAAGGTAGTATATCTCACCAGATTTCACCAACATCTCCTGAGCCTCTTGTCTACAAAGAGGAGCTGAAGACAATCTTGTTTATCACAAATTGGACCTGGAGGTAAACTTCTAATTAGGTAGCAGTGTCCCTCTAAGACTGGAAGCACCTTAGATATCTGAGGGGAAATAGATTATAAGGACAGGAGGCCATGCATTCATTCATTCATTCATTCCATCTGAGGTCTTATTATAGACCAAGTTTCTAGATTCTGGAAAACCAAGAATGACCTCACTACATTTATGAAACTCGCATCTCAGCAGTGAGCAATTAAAGAACACACTCCAGGTGTTGAAGATTGTTTTTTAGTTCCTAATTATATAAGATTTTGGATTTCCATTTGAATGTCAGAATGAAATTTTACAATTAAACAAAGGTCACTCACTCTGCTGTAATTTTTTTTAATCAAATTGTATTATTTGCCATTTGTTTATATATATGTAATTTGGGGGTACAGTGTCACACCTCCACATGTGAATATGCTTCCCTCACGCCCAGAGAAGCTCCAGTGCCAATACTCTATGACATGACCCCCCCACCTTCTGCACACACCCCCTCAGGTAACCACTACATTTTCCACAGAATCCAAGAGTTATTTTTATTGTATTTTGCCAGATTTTTCTTTTGGTTATTGTTATCCCACAAATGAGTGAAACTATCCCAGAATTTTCTTTTACTTTCTGATTTAACTAAGCATATCACTATTATTCAGGGCCTGTCCACTAAATGGGAATTTTGGTCTTTTTTAGTTTAATTCAGTTTTATAGGTGGGAAAACAGAGGTATGACTAAGCCTATCGACTCAGTTTGGATTTTCATATAGCAAAACTTCCTTTTGCTTCCATTTTATGTTCTTTTGAGGGAAAATAGAATTTTTGATGTCAAATGATAATGATTTCTTTTTTTCCCTTTAAGAGAAATATCAGCGACAGGAACAGCTAGGTTCCTGACATA
Source organism: Talpa europaea (assembly GCF_964194135.1). NCBI lineage: Eukaryota > Metazoa > Chordata > Mammalia > Eulipotyphla > Talpidae > Talpa > Talpa europaea. Next base: position 7,890,526 of record NC_140069.1, read on the forward strand.
GTGGAAAAATAATAAAGTGTATTAATAGCCGAACAAATGCATCTTGCTGGGAAATATTTTAGACTTTCAATGGTCTCGTGGAGATAGAATATTCCTTGAACCTAAAGTTTTTTTTTTTTTTTCCCTTTGGGATTTTTTTTAACAAAAAGACTAATATGCCTTTCAATTAAAATTGTCAAATCGTTTGAAGTTGAGCTGTGGGGACCCCAGTGTACCCCAGGTCCTGAATGCCTGGATGACTGCAAACCCAGGCTGGCTCCTCTTGCTGAGAACCCTGGCCTGACCTCCTACTGCTTCTCCTCCCCTTTCAAAGTTGCTGCACTACCCAGACCCAGCATTCAACATGATTTCTACACAGACATAGTTGGCGAAAGAATAAAGTCCTGCGTTTCATAGGTTTAAGACTGCTTAGTAGTGAAGGCTCTCCTCCCTGGTGTGTGTAAGCTAGTTAGCCTGAGGGAAAATGTGAACCAAGCTCATTGACAGCCACAGACTGTGCTTGGGGCTTTCATTTGTGATTGAGGGTTCTAGAAACTGCTTGGTGCAGGGGGAACCCAGATTTTGGATGCGGCAAATCCGGTTTCTGTCAAAACACCTAAATTGGCTAATTTCCTGACTTTGAGCTGTCTGGCCTTGATTAGTGGACCAGGCAGGCTTCTCCAGAGGGGAGCTATAGACCCAGATAGATGCAGATATGTGATAAGAGGATATGTGGCTGTGAATACAGTATCTCCAGACGAGATATATATGCAGTTGATCCTTGAACAACTTGGATTGAATGGGTTGAAATGTTTGGTCTACTTATATGTCATTTTTTTTTCCTATCCTCAGATTCCTCATTCATGGATTCAACCAACCTCTATATTCTGTTAACAGAAGTTGTACAGGCTGTCTGCAATTTGGAGGCCCAGGAAAGCTGGTGGTGTCATCCAAACTGAATCTGGAGGCCTAAGAACTGGGGGGCTGCTGCTATAGATCTCAGTCAAGAGAGGAGAAGATTGATCTGTCTCAACTATAGTCACTAGGGAGGAAAGGTCAAATTCCTCCCTTTTTTGCCTTTTTGTGCTATCCAGAGCCACTGCACTGCAGAAGGTCCCCTGCTTCAGTGTGTCCATTCCGATGATAGTCTCTTCCAAACACCCTCACAGACCCAGGGAGTGATGATGCTTCCTCAAATACCAGGGCACCTGTGGTCCAGGCATGGGACACATAAAATGAGCCATCAGACAAGCTGCCTAAACTTGCTGGGATTCAGTTTCCCCATCTTTAATGAGAAGAGTACTCATATGTGTCCCTTGTGATTGTTAAGAAGAATAATGAGTTCACAGATTTGGAACATGTGACCCTAGTCACCACACGGTAAACACAGTATGGGTGTTGGTTATGACTAACTGCACCTCAGTTTTCTGACTCATGGGACGAGACTCACAGACCTACTTTATGCAGCTCAGGTTGTTTTAATGTCATGCAGTAGCATAGTGTTTTGTAAACAGTATTGCACTGAGCAAATGGAAACTAATTTAGCCCATGCAATTTTTCAAAGTTTGAGCTTTCCCATTTAGATGAGCTGATTGTTTTCACTAATTTAATCACTATTCAATTAATTAAAAGAAAAATAACTTCCCAATAGGTCCTGATATATTTTAACATTTATTACTGGTGATTAGCATTGAGGAACTTTAGAAGGAATTTTATTTAAAATATTTTGCAAAAATCAATATCATGCATTGACAATGATGAAAATATGGTAAATGAGAAAATAACTGATTATTTATTAGTATACCTGAGAGGTTTGGGGGGCCTGTTTGAGGCCTGTCTTAGAGGCAGACTACAGGAAAAACTTAATGCAATTGAATCTAATTCAACTGACTTTTTCACTGTGTGTCTATCAAATGTCAGGTTCTTAGATTATGAGGGGTTAACACTTAAATTTCTCTGCCTCCTAGGAATTCTCAGTTTAAGAGAATTCCTAGAATATGTAGTGGTAGAATATGAAGTGGACTTAATTTTCTGTGATCTCAGAGAAGAAAGATATTTCACTAAATGAATGGAAATAGAATTGTAGTGTTTTAAGTCAGAAGAGAATTATAGAGTGAACTTGCCTAACCTTTAGAACTTCTTTCCATAACATCATTTACTTTTTATCAATTTATTTGCCTATTCATTCCACAATTCCTGAGTGACCATTATATGCCACAGGTGTAATAGAAACAAAATTTAATAGGACATTGTGTCAGTCAGTCAGTCAGTCAGTCAGTCAGTCAGTCAGTCAGGGTTACCCAGAGAAACTGAACCATCAGGGGGTGTGTGTATGAGTGTCTGTCTATAGGCCAGCACACTGGTGACTAGGGAAGATTTTTCAAGTTCAAAGGCATATCTAGCATACATATACAGTGGAATAATACAAAGCTATAAAAATAATGAATTCTTGCCATTTGCAACAACATGGATAGAAGTGGAGGGGATTATGCTAAGTAAAATAAGTCAGAAGGAGAATAACAAATACCAGATGGCTTCCCTGATATGTGGAATATAGAGAACAAATCAAAGAGTCAGTCTAAACCAAATCAATAATAAACCCTGATACCTGACATCAAAAACAGACAAACAGAGGGGGAAGGTGGTAGGGTGGGAGTGGGGATTGGAGGGGGCCCAGTGGAGCATTGTAGAGGATTTTTAGGACACTGGTGGTGGGCAGGGTGTGAAAATACAAAATTGTTGAGATTAAATCTATAACATCTAAAGCAGATACAACAATACAAACCCACTCTACCTCTAGAAACATAATCTGGAAAAGAAAACAAAGACAGGATTCTTCTTCCTTGCTTGGAGAGGTCAGTATTTTTCTCTTAAGACCCTCAACTGATTAGATGAGGCCTACCAACATTATGGAGGGTAATCTGCATTATTCAAAGTCTACTGATATAATGTCATGTCATGAAAAACATACCTTCAGAGAAATACCTGCAATAATGTTTGACCACATGTGGATGCTGTGACCTAGTCAATGTAACACGCACAATCACCACACGCACTGTTCCTGCCCTGAGGGTTTTATCTATTGAGTATGATGCATCAGTGAAACAACTTACTGTTCTATGTAATTTTCATTAATGACAGAGGAAAATTCCAGATGCCAGGGAGGCACAGCGGAGGAGGGGCGGTACATCTAATCTGAAGACATCAGGAAAGACTTCTCCATAAGTGGGTGTGTAGGTGGATCCTGAAAAGAGATGCACAAAGACTTGGCCAGATTAAGAACAGCACAACATAGGAGAAGACACAGACAGCTGCAATGGAGAAGTAAGTGTGCATGCAAGTGTGCACATGTGTGCACACCTACACTCACCATTATTTATTTGTACAATTATTGAAGTTCAGGGCCTCCCTGGTGATGCAAGGGGTTAAGTCTCAGCTCTATGAAGCTATCGGCAGCTACTGCAGTGTGAGTTCCATCCTTGGCCAGGGAGCTGACCCACATGGCATAGCAGACCTCCCCTTCTCGACCGCTGCTCCCCTCAGCAGTGTATTTCAGTTGATCCGCCTGTTCTGCTCCCCACTCTGTCTCTGGTGAATCCTCTCACCCCTGAACCTCTGGCCTATACCCCTGCTCCTGTATGCATAAATATATAAAATAAATCTTTTTTGAAAAATCACTGAAGTTCAAGTAGCAGTTATGATGTCTCCACTAAAGTTCAGGTCATCTATATTGAAATTATTTTGCAAGTGTCTTTCCCCCAAAATCTAAATTTCTAGCATTAGCGATACCTTTCTTTTGCTGCAATGCATGAATTCTATTTCAGATAATATGATTTTTTATGACTATGTATCTCACCTTGTATAAATCTGTACTTAAATCTCACAATACATAATAGATAATTCGATGGCCATGTGAAAATAAGAAGACTAAGAATGTCAGAGGAGTTAGTTATTTGTCTATGGTTATGTAGGTATTTAATGGAAAAGCCAGAATTTGAATCTAGGATTTTCTTGCTCTAATTATCTCAGCTGTACCAGGGTTTACAAGAAAAAGTGGCAACTGGATTCAGACCAATAACTGAAGCAAGTAAAATAGGTGTGTGCAAGGTAGAAGTACCTGTGTGACAGGTGGGGACTGCTGGGAATTGCAGAGCTCATGGTTTTTCCAAAAGGGCAGGTGCTATTCTGCTCCAGCCAGATGTTCCCCTTGAGAAAGTAGGCCAGGCTGGCTAGATCTCCAGTTTTTAAGAGAAAACTGGAATTCTGTATTTTTCTTTCTAAATATCAAATTTCCTTATTTTTAAGGACTGCTGCAATACATAAAACACCATGTAGGCCAAATAAAACACACCTAGTGTCTGAGTGGATCTCATGAGTCAACAGATTTTGACCTTTGATCTATAATAATATTTCTCCTAATATATAAATATTTCTAATTCATTAGCATTGTAGCACCTCAGAGTGTTTAACTGAGTAGTAATAATATTTGTGAAGCTAAATGTGGTCTCATATGACTTTCATCATGGCCTCATGAGGCAGACAGGGAGATGATGGTCATCCTCCTAACGTCCTCGAAGAATCTGAGCTTCCAGGGAATTAGCAAAACTGTCCCAGGACACACATAATGGAGAAAGATCTTGTCACCTACAACCCAATGTGGTCTCCATGAGACTCCCAGACATTCTTTAACATGGTTCAACAGGTCTAGCCTTTCAGTCATGCAAGAAAGAAAAACTCTAGAATCAACTGTATGACATTATGTCTATGATCAACAAGCCTATATTCTGCATGTAAAATTTTAAGTCCCATGTTAAATAAAAATGAAACTAATCAAATATCTATAGCAAAAAGAAAAAAAGTCAAGGTCTTTTTGCAGGCTGGTGCTTGAGGGAATTGTAGAAATAGAAATTCAGAGAAATGGTCAAGGATCAGAGCTATCCTGGGGGGGTCTAGTCTCGACTGCTCTGAGATTCCTTGGAAGGTTGTGGTACATGGAACAGCTACACATCAGCCAGAGTCTGTCCCAGGTGCAGGGGGCAGTTCTCTGCTAACAATGACATTGGAGTAGAAAGAATCCTTATGCTTATCTAATGGTTTGCAGGACATCCATCCCCAAGCCCCCACCAACCACGTTCCAAGAAGCATGTGCTTTTCCTTCTCTCTCTCTGCTCCTTCCCTCCCATCCCAGAGTGAGATCTATAATCCCTGGAAAGTAGGGATTCCTACTGGCTGGGTGGTTCCCATGAGTCACCAGTTTTTGACCTTTGATCTATACTATTATTTCTCCTAATATATAAATATTCCTAACCCATTAGCATTATAGCATTGATTAGTTGAAGCATGATGTGTGGTTTGAAGATATAAATCACTTGTGTTCTGCCTGTTCTAACTCTGAAAGTGGTTGTCCTTGGGAGGGTGTGAAGAGCTAAAAATTGGGTTCTGAAAACTGTCAGCTCCTCTGCTACAAGGGGCTGCGGCAACTCAGCAGCCCGTGACTGACTCCTCTGGGGCAAATGAAACAGATGAGTATTTAAAAGTCTGCACAATCCGTGAAGGACAAGCAACTCAATTCATAACATTCACCGATTATATTTGCTCACTTCTCTTGCTTCAGTAAAAGATACTACAATATGGTATGATATGATATGAGACTATACGCTATATGATATGATATAACACAGACTCTGCTGTTCGAATGGCTTCTGGAGCTCAACAGAATGGAGGGGTTTAGTCAACAAAAGTCATATCAGGTGTCTCTACAGGCCTGTTACTATAATCATTCTTGGGGATACAGAGGGGAGAGGACTCCTTGGGCCTTTGCATGGCCTATCAGAATTGACAGACCTGTACAGTAGACAGCCCCACGGAGTAAGTGATCCAGGGAATGGTGGGTGCTCAAGAGAGCACATGGAGCCTGGTACCTGTGCAGTCAGGGACGATCTTGGAGGAGATAACCCAGAGGTGGAAGTTGTCATTTGAAGCCTGGGGAACGGGGTGGGATGTAACCTGTGAGATGCTTTAAGGCCATATTGGGTCCATGAACAATAATGCCTTGTTGGAATAGGGCTGGATGCTGGGCCAGGATGAGACAAGACTGTAGATGTCAGTGTGGAGCAGACACAAACAGGGGGAAGCTTCTGGAACCTGAAGGAACAGAGAGCTGGGCTGGGTGTGGAGTTCAGGTGCACTAAGACACTATAGCTAGGGGACAGAAGGTAAGAAAGGAAATGAGGCCAAGTGACGGGCAGTCAAGCAGCCCTTTGTGGACTAGAGATCACAAAGATGGGAGAAGTGTGATGAGAATTCAGAGTGGCCATCCAGCGTGATCAGCAACTGCAGGGGCATCTCCGGAATTGATTCTGAGGAACTACTTCCTCCTGGAGCTCTTCCCAGGAGGACAGGACACAGGTGGGAGCACCTGCCTGGCTTAGACAATAGTGGGGAGGAATTAGAGGGAATTCCCTGCTTATATTATTTAACATTTTGCTGAGCTGACTCTAGGTTGTGTCATGCCACATGTTCTCAAACAATAATGAACGACTTAGTCAATTAAACTTTCTCGTTCCAAATTTTTTTGCCCAATGGCATGAACTCTTGGACAGCAATATCCAAGTTCAGTTTCATGCAAACATTTTTGTGCATAAATATCCACAAACAACACTGTCATTGTGCCAGGGCCCTGGTGGGCTGGTGGGGCCTGACTTTTTCTCTAGTCATGGCAGGTCACAGAAGCACAGGGAACAGTGCTTCCTCTCCACGTCTCACAGCAGGGGAAAGTGATGGGCACCGTACAGAGAATATATTAAAACTGCAGAGTGACCAGTGAAAGAAGAAAGCATGTAATAAATGCTGCCCTCAGATCTCCACACAAACTGTAATTTTTCTGTTATTCTTGAACATCTTTCTCTGCGCTGATGCTTGGAAGTGATTCCACTGGGAATTTATTAAAGCAGTTTCAGAGAGTCCAAAAACCCCTCCTCGAGAAACAATATAATGCAAATAAATAACATTAGTAACCGCCTCATGGCTGGTGCTGTTATATTTGTGTTACAGATGAGGACACGGGAGTTCATGGAGGCTGGTAGAACTGGGGCATCCTGGTAAAGTCCTGGCCGTTAACATTCTACCCGGTTAAACCTCAATCCTGCTACTCACTGACTGTAAGCTCCTGAGTAATTACACATAATTGAACTACAGTTTTCTTTCTTCATGTCTACAGTCTGCCTTCCTCCTTCCTGAAAACACTGTTACTTCTCTAGCGTATCCTTCAACGGATGGAGCCATCAGTCACCCAAGTGATCAAGTCTAATCCTTGGGCAACATTTTGGACCCTTCTCTAGAGCCTCCTCATTTCTCCTAAGATCAAGTTCAGCTGTTTCTGCACAAAACACTTTTCAAATCCATCAACCTCTCTCTGTCTCCATCACTTGGTTCATCTCCTCACTTTGGTCTCCTTACATCTGCTTCCAAACCACTCTCTATGTGCAGTGAAAGGGAAACCCAAATCAAACCTTATAAACCATCCACACTCCCTGCATTTACAATCTTTTTGTAGTTTTTTTTATGGCTCTGAAGATAAAATCCAAAATGCTCTATATGCTTAACACTGCTTTACCTGTACCTTTCCAGCCCTGCTTCCAGCCACCTTCCCTCCTCACCTGCTTCAGCCATCCTGGGCTTCTGAGCACCTCCTCAAAGAGGTCACGCATTCTTTCCGAGGGCATAATGGTTACACTGTCTTTGGCCTTCACCTGGAATGATCTTTCCTTCCCCACCCACTTTCCCTTTGCCCAGCTAACTGCTCCTCATCCCTTGGGTCTTTCCTGACTATTGAACTGCCTCAGTACTGCCGTGATGGGGTCCCACAGAACTTCCCCTCCTGATAATCATTGTGCCAGTAACTTCATGTTCAGTGAGTGTCTTCTCAAATGAATTGTACTTTCCTGGCTCAGTGCTGTGTTTCTGTCCCACATTGTAGTGACCACACAGTAGCTATTTAGTAAGTCATGAATGAATGCATATTTAAATGGAGACCTTGTAAAATTTGATAGAAGAGTAAATATAGGTCTTAGAATATTGGAAACATTCCATAAAAATTAGCTCATGTAGGGCCTCCCCGGTGGCGCAGCTGTTGAGCTCTGGGCTGCGAAGCTGCCCACAGCCTCTGCAGCACCAGTTTGATCCCGGCCACCGGGCAAGGTTCCGACATGGTGCGCAGACCTCTCCTGCCACGCCTGCTGCTTCCCTCAGCAGTGCTTCCTTCGTCAGTCTGCCTGCTCTGCTCTCTGCTCTGGCTCTGGTGAATTCTCTCACCCTCCCGCGCTTCTGACTGTACCCAGTGCTTGTATAAATAAATAAATAAATCTTAAAAAAAATTAGCTCATATACAACATATTTTGACCTCAAGGTTTGTAGTGTAGAACTGAAGGTAGAGACTTGGTTTCCCTGATTCAAAAAAAACATGTCCTTTCCACCATCCCACCCCATTTGCAGTTCTAACCTAAAGGTTGGTACCTGCCATCTTAGTTTTCCAGACAAAACAGAGTGTAATCTTCTTGTGGAAGGCTTTCTTTAGACTTTCTTATTAAGGAAAATATGTGATCTACCTTTAAATAAAACTCAATAAATTGCTGGGCCAGGTCAAGTTGACCAGACTCCTTACAAGGCACGAGGGATTGCCGTATTGGCCAAAACTGCAGAAGATACAAGTGAGGCCTGTTGGCTGAGGGAGGAGTGGTTAGGGTCAAGCTGAACAGACAAAGAGTAGAGATATGATCTCTGGAGCAGACACATGTATAATTTACACAGGGCTGGATGTGTCTGGCTCCTATTGCTTCTAGCAAAACATCTTCTTTGCTCTGGCTCACAATTGCTTAATTGCTCCATGAAATCTGGTTTCTCTCATACTTGACAAATGTGAAATCTGCCGACAAACAATGGGTCTGTTAACCCAAACTCCACCAGTGTTGTAGACTTGTGCTGTGTCTTAGAAGTGTGAGACATCTGAAGTAAGAACAACTGGACAATACTGTCATATATTTGTCAAGGGCTTTTCAGTTTATAAGGCTCCTGTATACACACATGCACATACACACATGCACACCATAATCCTTACAAAAATGAGACAGATTAAGACTGTATAGTCTGAGTGCTGGGTGGTATTTCTGTATTCTGTAGAGTGGGGCAGGGTCTCTTCAGTCTGGGAGGAGATAATGGGATGAATTTGTCACTTGAGAATGAACATTGAAAATGGAGTCTCAAGGTCTGGCTTCTAGTTCAGTTTATTTTCCTTCACCTGGAAGTTCTCAAAGATCATTTCACTTCTCTGAACCACAATTTCCTCATCTAAAGTGAAAAGCATACCACATGGTGCAGCAGACCTCTCCTGACTTGCCCGCTGCTCCCCTCAGCAGTGTATTTCAGTCTGTCTGCTTGTTCTGCTCCCTACTCTGTCTCTGGTGAATCCTCTCACCCTCCCGAGCCTCTGGCCTATACCCCAGTTCTTGTATAAATAAATAAACAAACAAACAAACAAATAAATAAATAAATAAATGAAAATCTTAAGAAAAAATAAAGTGAAGGGCATAACTATTTTCTGACCCCCTAAAAGGGCTATTTTGAATCTTGAGAAGTTAACAATGGGGAAGATTTATAAATGTGAAGTAATATTCTAAAGCAAAGCATTGTTTTTGCTACTATATGCGCTATAGTGGGTCTATGCTCGAATGGAAGTTCTCATTGCTATTGAATTATCAAAGACAAGGATAATAATAATATCAACACTGGCATTGACTAATTTTCATCATCAATACTCCAACAAGAGAAAGCAGGCAGAGGCTGGCTCCCGCCCCAAGCACTGCTTCCAAGGAACAGCTCTGCAGGAAGATGTCCCAGGTGCCAGGAGAGCACAGCAGGATGAATGTTGCCGGGGGCAATTTACCCAGAAGGAGGAATAGAGAAGGCCAGAGTAAGAGGACAGTCTGCGAGGCCCTGTGGGTGTCCCTAGGCTGAGGCTGACTTTCACAGCCTGAGGCCCGGGGCTGGAGGGGCCTCTCCCACAGACCCTGGCAGCAGCCAGTCAGGCTTCCCCAAGGAAAAAAGTAGAAAAGGCTGGGCTGCGTATGCCCTGTCCTCTGTCCAAACTCACCATTCTCCCTGAGTGGGGGAGGCAGGTGGGCAGAGGGCTGAGTGTCACACCAGTGAATGTCCCTCTAACTGAAGGAATCACCTGAGAGGAGGATTTGCAGCTTCACCCACTTGTACTGTTTCAGCCTCTTTGCTCTTTTTTGCATCACAATAATTGAGCTTGGAATTTATCTCCAGGCAAGGATTGCTGGCTGCACCACACCATCAACATTTATAAGCCTGTCCCGGACAATTGTCTTTCTTTCCTCTCCTCCTCCCACCCACCTCCTCTTCTCCTCTTCTTTCCTCTTGCTTTCTCCTTCCCTAATTTCCTTCTTTTATTTTCAAAGCACATTCACAGGAATTTGATCCTGGCTGCCACCTCGGGAGAGAGAAATTGTAGTTGCTACTGTCCTCATTTTATAGGACAAGAAAATGAGGCTCAGAACTGATTTGCTCCTGATCACAGAGAGTGGCCACGGCTGCGCTGGAACAAGAATAATAAATAAACATCTGACTGCTGGGCCATGTTCTTCCTTGTCGTCCTCATGCTGCTCCTGGCTTTAGAGCTAGAGCTAAGGGCAGTAAGTTTCTCAAGTGAGCCTTCCTTGGGGAAATTGCGTGTAATCAAAGGACAAGGATCCCTGTGGGTTTGCATTTAAAGGCATGAAGTATCCTTGGATACCACGAGATCACACTCTGGGAGGTCTGCCATCCTCAAGCTATCCTAAGATAGCCAGAGCTGAGAGAGGCTCGGGGAAGCACAGATTTGATTAGCCTTCCTTCTGCTTCCTCAAAGGAGTATGTTCTTGGGAGTATGTTGTGGTGGAAGAACCATCTACCATCTACCATCTACCATTATGAAAGCAAACACTTAGAAGCACTTACTATGTCCTAGGGTCTTCTCCAAACACATTATTTGCGTGATCTCATTTAAACTTCACAGCAATTACAAAATGCATGTACATATTTATCCCCATTTTTTAGATGCAAGAATTAAGGCAGAAGACATTTGTCACCTGTTATACAATTGGCACTTGATGGGACAGGGCTTTGCATCCAGAAAGCCAGGACTCGGGCTGAATAAGCATAACCACTGAGTTTGGCTGCCTCATACATATGTACACGCGTATGCATGTGTGTTTGAATTGTTCTGTGTGTTTGAATTAAATTGTATGGACTTATGGTGTAATGCTACTTTCACTCCTATCATTCTCTGTTTTAAAGCCCTAATTTTGGGAAATTTTAATCTCTTGGAAAGCCATTTCTCTCAATAATGATTGCTGTTGCAGGGCAGAGACCACCTCTTATTTGTCTTTGCAACCATTTTAGTTTCCTAAGCACTGTGACTGCCCACAGACTGTGGGATATTCACAGGATGAGTTTTATCACTTTTTTTTCTATTGTTGTTTTTTAGCTTTTCAAAATGAGTGTGAATATTTTTCTTAGAAACGTTTGCTTTTCTAAAGCTTGATTAGGAGGAAACTTTGCTCTCTTGGAACAGTTATTTTAGTGATCTATGAGACTGTGGTTGTATTAGCATTATTCCATGCACCTAGGTAGGTGGGAATATAACAGGAATTATTGTGTTCAGAAGAGTCAATAAATATTTAATTATCTCACACTTTGAGGTCTCCATTAATTTTCTCATCTATAAAATTAGATGACATTTAAATTATAGGCATTAGGATTTCACGATCTTAACTCAGATCATCTAGATATTGACAATCATCCTGATATTTGGCATTACAGAGTTTAGTTACATAGATACCTATTGTCTTTGCCAATTTTTATATACATTATTATATATAATAATAATATTGCTGAGGAGTTCTGCTTGAATGCTCCTTTCTAGGAAACTGCTAGTCATCCTTCAAACTCCAAGTCTGATATCATCTCTTTTGAAAGATTCTTACCAACCCTCTCACAACCACCTTTTCTGAATTCCCCAGTTTGAGTGTGTTCCTTCTCAGTAGATACCTTAGGGTTCCAGCTGTTTCTGTAATTGGGCTTATAGCTTTGATCTGTAATTGTTTGACTTATCTTCTTCACTAGCCTGGAAATGAGTATATTTCTTATTCTTAAGGTTGCTGTTCTCACTATGTCATTTCTTGGTAAAGAAGCCTGCACAGAATGAAGCACAGCCGAAAGAGAGAAGAAAGGTGTCCTCATAACATGCTTTGAATGCCTGGATCTAGCTATGTCTGAAGCTTGATTTTGGATGAGCCAAAACATTCCTCTTCTTTTTCCCTTTCTTTTCCCCTTCAGTTGTATTCTTGCTACTTACAATTGAAAGATACTTAGTGTCTGGTCTCAAGGGATCCTGTTGACTGGTAGTGATAAAAGTGTAATTGAATCATTGCAAAAATTTCTAGGAAGGTTCAATGCACATGGTGCTGTGGAAGCTCAGCAGAGGCCTCCCTAGCTAAGTCTGCATCTCTAAAGTATGGTCCATAGATTACCAGCATCAGTATCGCCTGGGAGTTTGCTGGAATTGTTATAGGACAGGGAGAGGGGCAGCCCAAACCCCGCAAACCTGCCTATTCTAAATGGGTTCTGCCATCCGCCGCATCAACACAAAACATATGAGACTTTAATGGGAAGGAATTTTAATAAAACTAGGAAACAATACAGGTAAGGCAAAGAGTCTAGTTTCTAAATGAAGCATCCAGAGTTACCCATCCCCTCGTGGGTAAAAGTCCATCCAAATGGGATTGGCCCAGAGCAAGGCCCCAAGGCCTGCCACAAGTCTAAAGCATCTTCCAGTGGGGACCCACAGAAAAGGGTCACAAACAACCGGACAAGCCCGGAAGGAAAAGAGCAAAATCAACATCAAGATAAAAGCTGCCATTGTCACCTCCCCACGGGTCTCACCCACATCTGTGTCACCCAGTCCACGACCAAAAGACAAGCGCAGTTTCTTCACGTGTCTCTAGGCTCCATGCGCCTCCTCCAGGTCTCCTGGCTCCATCCTGCTTCCTTCCTCAGTCTCTTCTTCAGCTTCTTCTCTTCCTGCTCAGCTCCACCCTCCCTTGGGTGGGGCAGGGAACCTCCCCCTTTCCTGGGGACCACCCTGTTACAGAATGGCTGACCCCCCACCATAGCCCTGCTGAAGGGGAACGTGTGTATCAACAAGCTCTCACATGGTTTATTTACATATTAAAGTTTGAGAAGAGTTACCATAAAGGACACCAGGTGGGATATATGTAGGGACATTTTTCCATGAAGGATGGAAATGGAGATGAGTTTTGAAAGATGATTAGGACCTGCTCTAGGAAGAACAGGAGGAGGGGTTACAAGTTTTCAGGCAGACAGAGACAGCATCATGGAAACTGGAGTGACAGTGACTACACAGAAGGTGAGCAGGGATGGTGGGAAGGGAGCTGACTGGGCTGATCAGATGCGGTTTGTTGTGAGTCACTGGAGACCCTTTACAATAGCAGCACATTAGTTGGAAGGGTCTTCAGGGCGATCTGATGACTTTAGTGACTGGAAATCCATGGCAGTGGGAGGAATTTACTATATGGCTCTCTAAACAGCCTTCGCCCTGAGAAATGATTCACTTCCTGGATTTACTGTCATACAGTTAGAAAGCCTTACAAATCACCATTGATCTGCCAAATACACACGGCCCATATCACATCCTCTGCACTCAAATTCCTTCTTTTCCAGGACTACTGGGTTTTGCCTTTTAATGGCTAGGTTAAATTGATTCAAGGCATGGGATTAATGGCAAACCTCATGCCATTCCCTGAAGACCATTTCCAATGTGTACTGATATTAACAAGTCAGTTGCTGCTTTTTCCTGAGTCATTGTCACTGATTTCCAAAGATACAGTTTGGCAGGAAATATCTCTTGTGCACATCCTTTGGAGTCTGTGGTGAGAGCAGCAAAGATGGAAATTCGAATAAAACTCTGGGTAAAAAAATAAAGAAAGATGAGGTTACATTAAATTTATGGTGTGACAGGGCAGGCTCGTTTTGCTTTGTGAATAATGGTTGATCACTGTTTGAATCAGAGACTATTTACTAGCTGGTTCTCATAAATCAGGGCTGGGGAGCAGAAATATTTATCATGAGCTAATGTCATGTGACTTGAATATAGCCAAATATTTTAATAAGATTGAAGATTCTTAGACACAAATGGTTTAAATGATGGCAGATCTCAAGGCACTGAGAAAGGAGCCTCAAGATTTTTTGAAGTCAAGCACTGCCCTTTAAAAATTGAACCTTAATAATATCTATGTTCTCTCCCCAATCTCGTCTCTCCTGCCTCCTCCGCCTTTGGCAGTTGAGATGTGACCAGATTTATGGTGCCTAGGTCATTTTCTTGACTACTTTTTTTAATTTTATATAAGCTATTAAATTTAATTTATGAGTGTGAGGAATACATTCTAAATGTGAACACTTTTACTACTATTGAGGTAGGTCAAATGAAGGTGGCTGTTTGATGTAGGAGAAGAAATACTGGCTGGTGAGACTAAAGTCATCTAACTTAATTCCAGTTCTAAAACTTGCTGTATGATCTTGAGCATGTCACTGTTTAGCCTTGGTCTTCTTCCATAAGATGAAAAAAAGGGCTATGTAACTATTGGCTTTCCAAGCGTAATCACCAATATGATATAATAACTGGTGGAACAGCATCAACTGTAATGAGCCTTGGAGAACTAGCAACTAATTCTGGAAGATCTGGAAGAATACTTCAGTTAGGTGAGTATTGAATTAGTTCTTAAAAAGTGAGTTTGTGAACCTGGGTTGGGACAAGGGGAAGGAGTAGGTCAGGATGACATGTAAGTGGGGAGTAAACCCCTCCTGGACAACCCCCAATATTTTGTGATAGAAATATTTCCAGAAAAAAAAACACTGAGATCGCCAGAGTGAAATGTAAGGTGTTAGGTACATAGAATTTATATCTTCAGTCACAACTAAATTGTCATCCCTAAATGACAGGAATTCTGAAGTTGCCCCTATGGGCAGGAGAACAGAAATTGAACTGCAGGACAGAAAGTGTAGATTATTGAGTTACTTTCAATGATAAGTGTCATGGTGGAAAGTTGTGGAAACCTCAGTTTTCCATTACTGTCTCAAGAAGGAAAAAGAAAGGGGCTTTCAGATCTGTAATAAACCACAAATGTTCCATCCACGTAAGTCACCTTTGTCCCTGAGATGCTGTATCCATGGCAGCAGGAGATGTAGAGGATGCTACTTTTCACTCACGCTGTTCCTGTCCCAGAATGGTTGGTTCATTTAAAGGATATGACTTAGTGTCCATTACTTAAGTACATGCAAAATTTGCACAGCACTTTTGAAAAGCTTGGTTGTGAAAGGGAAGGTGATAATGGATCCTTCCTGGAAGGGTAAGTGGGGTTGGGGTAAGTTTCTTAAAAGATGGTCTGTATTAGAGTATATTCAAATGCTGATGGGAAAGGATCTGGCAGGAGATTTTATGCAGGGAGATAGCAGATCTTTGCTAGTATAAGGTTTTCTAAGAAGAAAGGAGTAGATGGTATCCAGTTCTGAGAGGGAGTGCTTGAATAAAGAGAAACTGCTCATCTATAAAACAGAAGAGCTGCAGAGGGGGACTTAGATGGCTTTTGTAAATTTGTAACAGGGAAACTTGAAAGTGTGCTGATGGTTTCTATTTTCTTTAAGGACTTTTTAGCTACTTTTTGGGTAATGATTGGGTTGAGGCATATACAAGTGTCAAATTATATGATGTACAAGTCAATGTTACCTCAAGAAAAAAAGGAAGGAAAAAAGAAACCAGGTGATAGATCAGTCATTGGCTAGAAGTAAAATGGGACCAAGGGTAGGATGTGGAGTTCTAAAGCAAATGGAGAATTTAGAGATACAGGTATTTTCAAGATCCATTTGGGCTTTGTGATCATTGATTTATATCTGTCAGTTGTTCCAATATACTACTGTGGTTGGCCATTTAAATCTGTTCCTTACAAGTTACTTCTAACCCTCCAGAGGCTGACCTATATGCCACCTCTTTTCACCCTCTGGCAAGTTTAGTCATTGCAAGCATCAGTGGGACTTGGGAGGAGAGGAAGTCTGGGGAGTCCATTCCATTGACTTCTTCATGACAGGGCCTCCAGAGTCAGTTGCACCGGGCAGAGTCTAAGTGCAAATTCTCAAAACACTGCTCAGAGTTCGATAAATATTATTACTTTTATTGAAATTTTTCTATTTGAATTTTCTATATGTTCTTGCCAGGAACTTATTGAAATATATGTTTCTATCTTTCTTTTCAGCGATACTCAACTGTCCATGTGCTGTCAAAGAAATGAGTTCAGGTGCAGTTTTATAGTTAAATGTGAAAAACAGCAGCTAAAGAGGAAAGGACAGAAGATTTTGGAATATTTTTGTTAAAAAGTTATTGAAGTATTTGGTCTTATAAACTGCTGAGGGTAGAATTTACATAGAGAAAATGGCTCCTGGGATAGCACATTGGGGCCAATTTGTAGAGGGTGGGTGTTAGACAGGGATTGGAGAACTTGCTTACTATGCTTGAGAAATCTTCTTCAGGTTCAATATCCAGGACTTGTGGGTGTGAGGTTGTCCCTTTCCTGGTTTGTGGGGTTTGACATGGGATTAAAATCCTTTCAGCTTACTTGCCTTGGAATAAAGTATTCGAGCATCTGCTAATTTGACCAATTATTTATTTAACGAAAGTAAAGATTAACAAGTAGTGAGTTCATTAGGTAGAAGTTATAGGAATTTATAGGAAGTTTGCCTTTGATGTACCTAGTAAATCTCTCCCACTCTATTTGGTACACAGCTTCATCTGTATTATTGGAACAATGCAAATTTGTTCTTTTTATTGAGTCCTCAGCATTTTCTGTTCCTTCAGTCTGGAATGTTCTCTCTAGTTCGACCAGGATCTTTCACTGCAGGTGACATTATTGCTCATTGTCACCTCCTCCAATGACCAGCCTATCCAAGTCCCCTTGTTATGCTCTCTTTTCTTGCAATGCTTTGTTTTTCCTTATATATATTTATTTATTATATATATATTTTAATTCTCTCTCCCACCATTATAATGTTAATTTGGGGGGCAGCAATTTTGTCTTATTTCTTATACACAATGCCTAGAAGAGTCCTGATGTATAGTAAGTACTCAGTAAATATTTGTTCTCTTGTGGCAAATTGAATGCACGAACAAACTGGCATTGTGTTACCTCTAAACCAACAGGTATTGTTTTACCTCCTCCTCAGGTATTCAAGGCTTTGAAAATCCCTGTAAGGCATTTGCCAAGATAACTTTTGAATTGGGTAAGAGGTTTGATGAAAACTTCTTTTAGTTTCTTTTCCATTCTATCTCCTCGGACTTTTCCTCTGTGCAATTAATCAGAGTTACTTTGTGAGCAAGTGAAAATAATTGTATGCATTGAAAGAATACTTGAAAATTGGTAATTTTATTTTTCTTAATGAATCAGAAAGATAAACTAAGAGATCTCTTCATCAAATCTCTTACCCAACACAAAAGACATGACTGTTTTTGGCCAACGGAGCACTATCAAATGTGAGGGATGAAGAGGCTTGCAAAGGCTTGTACCTTGTGGTCTTCCCTGTCGTGCTGCTCTTGGAAACACTGTACCCTGTGTCTATGGTGAGTCACCTGCCGCATATGCGAGTGAGGTCATCAGCCACCAGCAGACTGAGAATGTGATCATGAGCCCAGTCACACTAGTGAAGCAGAGATGAGACCTCCCAGCTGAGTCCAGCTCATAGAGTCATAGGCAAAAAATGGTTATTGCTTTAAGTCACTAGATTTTGGGGTCATTTGTTATACAACAAAAGCAAACTGATACAAATATAAATGAGTTAATTATTTTTTTTACGAGCAGAAGAAAGTTAAGCCAGAAGGAGAGCACCGAAAACAGGGCTTGTCAACAGCACTGCAAACAACTGGCATAAGACTCACTCTCACTTTCTCTAATTAAAAATAAATCAGCCAGTTGGAAATGTGTGTGTTTATGTGTGTGTGGCAGGGGGGGGTTGGGGTGGGGGGTGCCGGGTAGGGAGGGAGAGAAAGAGAGCGAGAGAAAAAACCTCAAGCCACTGGAGACAACAAACTGAAACACCTCGAAATGAACTAGCAAAACCCTCCATGGCTTAGAACTTGGAAATTACAGGGTACCTGCTGTGAATGACCAAAACCAAAATGACGTCATAAAGTAATTCATAGACTTATTTGTGAAGAAATCATTTCCACTTACTGAGTGCCGCTCTATACCTGCTCAGCAAGACGAGATAATTGGCCCAAGCACAAACAGAGTTCTGAAGAATTAGAACTAGGATTTTTATCCCCAGGAATTCTTCCTTTGTTTAACCCTGCTGTTTGTTAGACATAATGTTACAAAGAGAGGGATATTTTTTCCTTGCTCCCCTCTCTTTCCAATAGATAATGGAAAGACAGGTAAGCTTCATTACCTCTCCCTGGGAAAGTGATGTTACCATCAAAAGTCTAACTTAATTCAGCTTTAAAAGGGAGATCAACATGTGTATCATGTTTTTACCATGTTTATATGAGAGAGCAGCACATGAAAAACACTGCAAACTGGGCCTGCAGCCGAGTAGTTCATGAACTGGCTCAGTTTTCTCACCACAGGCTTGAGCGGCTTCTTCCACCCTTGTCAACGCTGTGTGCCTCAGTTTCCCAATTTATTAAATGAAGACAGTACTGCACCTGATATGGTGATTAATTGAACAAATGAGATGAGACTATAAAGGGATTTTGGCAATAATTGGCAAGAAATGGACACTTAACGTGTGTTGTCTGTTCCTTTGCTCCTTCTCCCTCATTAGATAATAGAGCTGTGACTATTGGACTGAAATATGTTCTTGTAAATATGTTGACCAGTAAATATGTTCTTAGGATGTTCAAGCTGCATGAAATTTTGGAAATAATATATTATTATCTCTCTTTTTACAGAGAGAGAAATTAAAATTAATTTACCTAAAGTCACACAGCTGGGCTATGATATACCTAGACTAGACTGAGGTTATGAATTTCTGCATTGAAAATATGCTCTGTGTGTGTGTATATATTATACACATATATGAGTGTATTATACATACACACATGATATATACAAGTACTGTGTATGCATATATGTGCACATGCATATATATACATATACAATATACATGTACACCTGTGTGTGTATACAATATGCATATATGTGTATAATACATATGTGGTGTGCATGTGTTATGTAAATATACACTAAATGTGTATATATACACTTAAATAAATATATGCTTATACTTTTTTGAAGGAGAAATTCGGTGGGAAAGTTAGATTTTGAAATATACTCAACAAATGAGGTTTCTGTTCCTGATGTGCTGGCAGTGCAAGTGACAAGTACCATAATGGTTACATGGCCCTGCTGGAACCAGAACATAGGCCACTAGGCTTAGAAAAGGCCACATGTCAACAATTTCCTATTTTTCTCCATTCCGATATAAAGTCTTTCAAGTTATATATCACCCCAGAAAGGCCATCTGTCTAAAATAGCTTAGGCTTGGGAAAAAGGTTTTTAGGTCAGATGTATTACTCTTACTCCACTTGAACTTTGTTTTTTTCTCTCTCCTCTGGAGATCTGCAACTCAATGATCATTTCCTCAATTTATGATCCCCAGAACATATGCAAAATCCTTACAACTTAACCAAGAGGGGGGAACCTCTAAATGCAGGGTTACTATATTTGTACCTCTATAAAATTCACAAAAAAGAAAGCTGGATAATTTTCAGTAAGATGGAGACAGAAGGAATCTGTAGCCATTTGGGGAGGAAAGCCCTCGGAACTATAGCTGTGTCCTCTGAGAACTGCCCTTCTCCCACTGCACCCTAAAAATGTGGTCCTTGGTAGCCCCCTGTGAACAGCAAATACACTCTTGCAGCCCTAGAAATTAAATCAATGGTAGATACTTCACTTGGGATGGTCTGCCATGTTTTTTCCCTGAGAAAGCCCACTTCTTCGGGGGTCAAAATACTAGTCAGCTCTGCTGGTCCCTTGACAAGGTGATGAGGTAGCTCTTAGAGAGCAGAGAAGCAGAAAAAGATGACCAGCAGAAGGAGAAGCATGCTACATAAATTATAGTAATCATGACTTTTTGATGACTGTAACTAGTATATCTCACTGTTATCTGTAAAAGAATAGTGTGCCATCAAGTAAGTTGATATTTATACCTTATAATCCAACATTTCTATCTCTGGATACTAAAATAGAAAACCTTATATATTTGCCAGAGGAATATGAATGAAATTAAGAAGCAATAATATTCATCAGTAGACTGAATAAATAAATTGTAATACAAATGGATTATTATACAGCACTTAAATGAAATGAAATTGAACTTTAATATATACAAATTTTGATTAACAACGATACACACCTGAAACTTACATGGTACTATATTGCAATGTCCCTTTAATAAAAAACAATTTTAATTTTTATTTAAAAATTCTTAGAGCTAATAAAAATGAAATAAAGATATAGCTATCAACACAGATAAGTATCTGAAATACAACAACGAGTGAAAAATGTTATGGTATACCGAAGATTTCAATTTATTTTAAAAGTGAGGAATAAATACTGCACAATGTTAAAGTGAATAAAATTCAAGAGCTGGCCCATGGTCCCATTTGAAATATTTCACACCTTACAATGAAAACAAAACAAATCCCTCCTGCCC
The DNA here is from genome assembly GCF_964194135.1 of Talpa europaea. Taxonomy (NCBI): domain Eukaryota; kingdom Metazoa; phylum Chordata; class Mammalia; order Eulipotyphla; family Talpidae; genus Talpa; species Talpa europaea. Next base: position 7,911,337 of record NC_140069.1, read on the forward strand.
TGATGTATAGTCCCGGGCACCATTGTTAAGTTTGTGTCGATTCTCACTCTTTGTCATAGACTGAAACAATTTTCAGTAGTGGAAAAAAGTCTGACTCAAGAGTTAAATTGACTGAGGCTCACACTGAAAATCTCCTTTCCCTCTCAACATTTTAATTCCTTTATCATTTTCTCACAAAATAGGTCGAACATTATATATTGATAGCCCCAAACACATCTTTAAATATGCATTTTATATAAATTGGCATAATAGTTAAAATAAGTACAATTTTTCCTACATTTGTAATAGAAGTATTTTTTCATGTTATTAAAAACTCTTCATTAGCATTTTAAGGACTGAACAACTTTTTATTGATTACATATTATACAAATTACTTAGCTATTACCCAAATTACTTAACTATTACCCAAATGACCTAACTGTAGAGGCTAAACATTTGTCTCTTTAACAAGTACTTTTGTGTAGTCTTTTCTACAGTTTATATTGTCTGTACAAAAAAAAATTGTTAAAATTAAAGCTAATGGGTTAAACGGCACTTGTATTTATTTAAAAGTTACTGATGCATAATTTCAGACTGCTCCATAATAGTGGCGAGCAACTACAGGCTGTGTGACCCTAACTAAATTATTTAATACCATCAGCTCTCAGGCACCTTTCTCCTTTATTTTAGGGGTGCACAGGATTGTAATCAATCCAATTTCAACTTGTATTTCTCTGATAGAAAAAGAAAATGAAGAATACTTCACTCTATTGGTCAACTGGATTCTTTTGTACAAAAATTTATAAAATTTAATTTGTGTTTATTTCACTTTTGAGGCCCTTGGTGTTTCTTATTGCTTTCTATCTACTTTTTATATATGAGGATATTACCACGTTGTTGGTCATAATATACTTACACACTTAGTCCCTGCATATCTTTTATATTTTTTTCCTAAAATAAATCTAAAAATACTCACAGAAAATAGAATGATAAGGAAACAAATATTTCTCAAGTATAATTATATTCTAATTCCCAAAAGCTGAGCCAAAGTTTCCAGGTCTTTGCTGGGTTCCTTTCTTACCATTCATCAGTCTTAGTAACTTTCTCCCTCTGTAATTTTATTGTTCTCACTAACTGATAGTTCATTAATAGAAGGTGTTGTCATAGCCCTTTCTTATTACACCAGGGTTTCACCCTAAGAGATGCCTCCAGGTTCCTTCTCAGCTCTGGTTTTACTCCTTCCCTTATCTCCTCAGGTAGCCTCATTCACAACTGACTTACAGCACAGAGACAGCTGGCACCCAGAACACCTGTTGTAGTTCAAGAGGGTTGCTCTGAGAGCCTAAAGGGGTGAGGACCTGAAGATCAATGTATAAACCTTTGATTTAATTCATGAAACTCAGTGAGACTGATTCTGGAATTCCAGTGTGAAATCCCCGGAGATGGATGTGTGTGTGGGGGGACTATAGCATTTTATTAGTTTCCTATTGCCACTGTAATAAATTACCATAAAATTAGTGGCTTGAAACAACACACATTTATTATCTTACAGTTAGAAGGTCAGGTGACTGAAAATAGATTTCACTGGACTGAAATCAAGGTGTTGACAGGATTGTTTTTCTTCCGGTTCTAGAGGAGTGTAATGTCGTGACTTTTGGAAATGTATTTTGGTCATTCCAATGTCCAAAATGTATTTCTCATACAGATTTGGTTTTCATCCATAGTTTCTGGCTCACAGCACCCCCAGCCTTGGAATTTCCTTAAGTGTTGTGAGTCATAAACGTGATAAATGTGTCTCTTGTTATGTTAATGGGGTAACTTTAAATTAAACCAGTTAGTTAATTAGTTAATCAGTCACGGGTATGTAGTGAAGCCACCATAAAAACCCAAGAGGAGGGAGCTTCAGAGGGATTCTGGGTGTGTGCAAATGCAAAGTCTTGGTAAGAATGGCCCCTTTGGCCAACCCTTGGCAGCACCATGGTTTTCCCCAGACCTTGCCACGCACCTCTTCTGTCGATTTCTTTCCCTTAGTGTTTTTTTGTAGTAAATTAGTGATTTAGTAAGTAAACAGGTCTCCTGAGTTCTGTAAGTCATTCTAGCAAATTAATAGAACTTGAAGAGGGTGTCTTGGGAAACTTTGCTTTATATCCCATCAGTCAGAAGTATAGATAATTATCTGGATTTGCAACAGTCACCTACGTCTGATGAAGGCATCACGGGAAGCCCAGTCCGTAGCTGATCGGCCAGAACCTGAGTGAGTTTGAGACTGACCTCTGAAGCAGTGGGTAATCCTGGGAGTCTGGACCCTTGACCTGTGGACACTGTCTACCCCCTCAGTGTGTCTGAGAATCCCTTGTTAGCATGGGAAGTCTTCCCTCACACACTCATGTTGCAATTGGGTCCAGGAAACTAATTGAGAGAGAATCTTTTACTTTATATTTTCCAACTTCTGGAAGCTGCCTGCATTTTTAATTTGTAACCCTTTCCACTATCCTGACATTCATCCTTCAAATGGCCTCTGCTTCCAATATCTCCTCTTTCCCTGCTCAGGACTCTAAGCCTCTCTTGCCTTTTAAGGACACATGTGATTACATTGGGGCTATCTCCATAATTCAGAATAACTCCCTATATCAAGATCCTTAATCACATCTTCAAAGTCCATTTTCCCATATATGGTAAGGTTCTGGGGATTAGAATCTGGATGTCCAAGGAGGACCACATTCTACCTCTCACACGCTGGCCTCTGATGCCCAAAGTTACATGCTGTCCACATGTAAAATACACTCAGCCCACCCCAACAGCCCCCAAACATAATTCCACTGCAATGTCAACTCAAAATCCATATTCTCACCTAAATCTCATCAGTTCAAATGATGAACTAAATAATTTAAATCATCTAAATAATTTAAATCTGATCTATTCTAGGACAACATTCTCCTTTGTCTATGAAAATAGACAACAAACTATCTGCTCTGTGAATGATAGGGTAGGATAGGATAGGGTAGCAGGTATAGACATAATGTAGGGTAAATGAAAAATCAGCTTTTTAATGCCCTCCCACCGGCAGCCTCTATGGCCACCACCTGTGGTCCTGCACGCCTCCTGGGTTGCAGCATGTATGCCAGGCCGAGAGGCATGGGCATGGGGCATGGCCTATGATTATGGATACCTGGGCCCAATAATAAGGGTATGTGCCTGTGTAAATGCTCACACCTGGGCCTGGAAAGGATTCCTCCTTTCGAGGCATTGGCTGCAGCACAGTGAGGAGGACCATGCTGAGGTGAGAACACAAGATGACACAAGCCTGAGAATGCCAGAGAGAGGCCAGAGAAAGAGTGTGGAGATTCATGGGGAGCCGAGAGGTTCAGTTGCCTGCCTACATCCCAGCCCCCACCAGCCCGTGCCTGCCTCCCTGCATGCCAGCCTTCCTGCCTGGTTACCTGAGCATCTGGTTCCCTGCTCCAACATGAAAGACCTGTGAAAGCCACCGAGGGCTGCAGCTTCTCCTTTCCCTCTGCCCGAATTGACAGTGACCTGTGCATGCTTGCCCAGCTCATACCCATTCCAAAGGGGAGAAAAGAAAGGCGTCACCAGTCTTAAGTATTTCAAAATCGAAGCTGGCAAACTCCGTGGGTTCAAGGCCTAGGAATGAAGCTCTATGACTTGTCTGGCCCCTTGGAGTCATTGTTCTTTTCCATGAAAGTAGCTTGTGTTTGCTGCTCAGTAGCTACATAAGCCCATTTTTTTTCTGTAGAATTTTGAGGGAGTCTGATAACCTTAAATTTTCAAGTTTCCCAGAGCTTTCTACCACATGAGCTTAACATATGTATCGCCCATACGCCCTGATGCAAAGGCCCTGAGGCAGAAACTCAGTAACTCAGTCTTCATTTTGAAGATTGTGTGAGGAAAGAATGCACACAGCGGTGGGGTTACGGTGAGCCTACACTTTACCTAAACATAAAGAAACAAGTGCCCTCCCCCCTCAAAGAAACATGGAGCAATAACATGTGAGCCCCTGAGAGCGTCCCACATGGGAACACACTGTAATCTCTCTGCTGCAAAGCTGGCAGGAAGGGCAGGAGGCCGGTGGTGTAACTGTCCTGGTCAGTCCTTGTCACGGGGGAAGAACGTTGGAGCAGTGACAAATGGATGGGAAACGAGAAGTCAGTGAGGCCTGACATCTAAAATAAGGTCTCAGGCATGGACAGAGAGAGGAAACGGGGTGTCAGCTGTGGTGCTGACTAGGTAGTCTTTTAATAGAGCTCTTTTCCAGGAAAGAGCTTCTTGAGTAGGAAGTTCCCTGAACCCATGCCCTGAATATTTCAGCAGCAGGTTTTGAAAGCAACTTTCTCTGGCTGGTTGTGACCGCGGGTCTACTAGTATCTGTTCTGTCATTTTTATAAGACTGAGTTTCTCTAGCAAGTACAACCCCTGACCAATTTTTATTAAGAATTTGTTGTATGTGAAATAAATTCACTCATTAAAGATGTACTTCCTGTGTAGGTGCCATCTTGAACACAGGGATTCAGGACAGCCGTGGAAAAAGACAGTATCCTTATCATCATAGCGTGTGCTTCCTGCAGCATCAAGCCTGCAACAGGTACACATTTGAAATAAGACTGAAAAATATATGACTTATAAAATCATTGCGGTCCTTCCAAACTGGGACATGCAGATAAAAACTGAAGGTTGTAAGTCACATAGGATTCCACTGCATCCATATATTGCAATTTACTTAAACATGGCCTTATTGATGAAAAAATTGGGTTGTTTTTAGTCTCTTGTCACCACTAACACTGTTACAGTCAGAAACCTAGCAAGATATTCTTTGCACACACTTTTGGATGGTTCTTGCTACATCATGAATCTTCCTTTCTTTCCACAGGAAATGGCCTGTTTTTGCTGTGGGCTTTTCTGACTGCCATGTTTGCACAGACGTTCCAAAGGTCTCTTTTCATTTTAAACTCTGTCCCATTCAGCCCCAGGTAAAACATTTCCTTTAAAAATGTTCTTTCAATTTTTTTTTAAAGATTTATTTATTTATGCATACAAGAACTGGGGTACAGGCCAGAGATGTGGGGGCTAAGAGGAGTCACAAGAGACAGAGTAGGGAATAGGACAGGTGGATCTACTGAAATACACTGCTGAGGGGAGCAGCTGTGAGAAAGGAGAGGTCTGCTGTGCCATGTGTGTAGCTCCCTGGCCTGGGATGGAACTCATGCTGCAGTGGCTGCGGGTAGCTTCATAGTGTTGTGTCTTAACCCCTTGCACCAACAGGGAGGCCCCAAATGTTCTTTTATTTTTAAAGATAAAGATCACATCCATATAGATTTGAGACAGTCTCTTTCCATCTTAGGTTCTCTGGGACAATGCCCTTGTAATTCTCAGAAGCCCCTTTCTCTCCGTCAGTCTATGACACCCCACTTTCATTGTTCTTGTAGCTCAGTAATATAAATCTTAATATTTCCTGTCAATTTATGGTGACTATGCTATAACTGACATTCTCTTCCATTATAGTTTCTAACTGGTTGTGTTTGTACATGGGAAACTCTTTGACAAACCTATTCTATTCTCCTGCTCCTTTTGGGTTTTCCAGATCTATCATCATAATACCTATAAATAATGCTCGTCTTGTCTCTTCCTTTAATTTTAGCTTTTGCTTTCCTCCTTTGCTAAATAAATCCTGCCCAATGCAGAGCTAGAGACATTGGAATGGCATCAAATTGAGACATTGGAATGGCATCAAATTGAGACATTGGAATGGCATCAAATTGACTGAAGTCTAGAAAGAGATGTGACACACAAGCTGAAATCTATGCAATACTGGAAGACATGGAATTTTTTTCCAAGATCTTACAACCTGGAAATAAATCATTATGTAATTTGGAGAGTAGATGTCTCAAACCCTGCCCAGCATGCAGGAGGTGACTTTGGTAGGCCACATAGTTGCTGGCTGTGCTGTCTGTGCCCATTGCCATGCATTTTGCATGATTCTGCCATCATTTCTACACTAAATTGCAATAGTTTGCTCAGATGTTCATTTTTTTTAAGTGATCACCTGCTCCACTGTACAGTGAGTTCCTTGAGAGCAGGAATTGTGTGTTCTCCCTCTCCATTCCCCCTAGAAGAAGGCCCCCAAAAGTGTAGGTTCTTGACAAATGCTTGCTCATAAATTACTAAATTGCTAAATGTGTGAATGAATATAGACATTGATCAAGCCCCGTGTTTTTGTGGGCAGCTGAATGAATGAACAAGCACAGCCATGACTCCATCCAGTTTCTCATACACCAAAACGGAAGTACTAAATGAGGCTGAAACCTTACTTCTCTTTCCCTGAGTTCAGAGTTGAAGTATCCAATGGGTCAAATGAGCTGGCTTAGTTCCTCTGTTGGACTTCCTTTCTTTCGGGATTGTTGGTATGAGACTTGATTTAGCAAGAATGTCTGCTTTACATTTTTCTCAAGAATTTCTTGCTCTTCTGGAGGCTGAAAGAAAGGGTACTTTTTAAAGGAATACTCAATGGGTTTTTGCCGATGTTACTCACAGCACTGGCTAAAGCTGCTGGTTCTCTTCAGCTTTATTCAAGAGGAGAACGTCAGCTAGGAGAGTGGCGAGCTGAAAAGGTCCCCTCTCCGGCTGTCTGCAGAGATCATCATACAGTAATTTTGCCATTACTTTTTAAATCTCATTTGGAAATGTGTACCTGTTGCAGGTTCAGTGATCCAGGAAGCAGAATTGTTATATATCTACTATATGCACACAAATTTATATGTATTGTTTAGTGCACAAAATTATAGCTTAGTGCTTAACTTGCATTCTCATGAATTTCATCGAACAATAGGTTTACTGGATTTCATTTAATTTGTCATCTTTTTCTCACTAGAGATATCAAATAGTTGAGCCCCTTTCTTGCCTTGTAGATCAGTCTCTACCCCTGAGACAGTGAATATAGATTGCAGCTTGGATGCCAAATGTGACTGCTGCTGAAAGATTCTGAGTATGTGTCTGGGCTTAATGCAAAAAAGTTCTGCTACAGTTGTAGGAAGAGTGAAGTACTATATTTATTTGGCTCATGTATTATATTAATTTGTCATATTCTATCACTTGGGGACAAAAAAAATGTCTCGTTGCTCAAAAATACTCCCGCCCCCACCCCCAGTCTCTTCTTTTGGCCACCTAGTCCACAGTGATGTCACTCTGCTCAGAACTCATGCAGAAAATGCTGCTTGACCCATTCAAGAACAGTTTCCTAAGATTTTTTTTAGTGATATTTTCAAGCAAACATGTTTTTGTCCCATGGGGTGGATGGCATTGTAAATGAATGGACTTCAGATGATTCAGAGAGAATCCTTACCTACCATCTCACACTGCATCCATTGGAACAAGTCATTTCACCTCTCCATGACCAATGTTATTCTTCTGCAAGAACGTTCTCACATGACTATGAAGACTAAATGACATAATAGCCACAGTAGGGTCTGAAGGAACATTGTCATGGTCACCTTAAAGGTCTTTAAAGATCTTCAGCCTTGGAAGATTTGATTGCCGCTTGTTTGAATGATAATTAGAAATAGGAAATGCTGTTCAGAAGACAGGGAATTCACAAATGCTCTTTTATTATTTTGGTTCCTCTTGTGGAGTCATTGGTTATGTCAGTATGTATGTGAGTGTGTGTGTGTGTGTGTGTTTGTGTGTGTGGTGCGTACTCTAGTTCCCTAGTGCAACTGCTCTAATAGAGAGCAGGGTGTATCAGGCTCTCTTAACTGAATTCCACTAAATATTCAATCCCTTAACTCTTTCACATCGCTTCAATGCTTTCTAAGCTGCACTGATTGCAATTTCTGCTCTACACAGGGAGAAAATATATTTTTTTATTTTATTTTTTATTTTTAAACGATATTTGCTTCTCTCCACCCCCTCAGATCGAGCCCCCATAGAATTTCCTTCCCCAAGGCACCCATGCACCATCACCTCAGTTCTCTGTGCCCCTCCCTCCCTTCCTCTGATCCCTTTCCCTCCTCCTCCCCTGCAGGATGTCTCTGATTTATAATTGTCTGTTTTTGCTTTGTTCTGTTTTGTACTGTTATTATTTTTTTACACTGATGTCTTATTTGGTTCCTCTATATTCCTGTTATAAGTGAAACCGTCTGATATTTTTTTTCCTTCTGGCTTATTTCACTGAGCATAATTCCTTCTAGCTCCATCCACGTTGCTGTGAATGGCATGAGTTTATCTTTTTTGATTGCTGAATAATATTCCATGGTGTATATATACCACATCTTCTTGATCCAGTCATCTATTTTTGGGCATTTGGGTTGTAAATAGTGCTGCAATAAATATAGGTGTACAGGTGTTCTTTTGAATCAATGTTTTTGTGTCCTTTGGATAGATCCCTAGTAGTGGAATTGCTGGGTCATATCAGGCAATTTTAGTAGACTGAGGAATCACCAGACAGCTTTCCATAGTGGTTGGACCAGTTTGCACTCTCATCAGCAATGTAGGAGAGTTCCTTTTTCACCACATGCTCGCCAACATTTGTTGTTGCTTGTTTTTTTGATATGTGCCATTCTTAATGGTGTAAGGTGGTATCTCAGTGTGGTTTTGATTTGCATTTCCCTGATTATAAGGGATGTCGAACATTTTTTCATATGCCTGTTGACCATTTGCATTTCCTCTTCGGAGAAATGTCTTTTATTTATTTATTTTTTTTATCTTTTGATGCAAGTGTTTTATTACAGAAAAAATTTAAGCATGTACAAATTAAAGAGAATAGCTTAGTAGACTTTTCACTCAGCTGTAACAACTACAAATCGAATAATTTTTTTTCCTCTGTACTTTTAGTCCATTCCCCACCTCGACTGATTTGTCCTTTTTCTGTAGGGTAAGATGTGCATACTTTTTGAGACACAAATCTCAAACATTTTCCTTCACGTTATCAATGCTTTGATATATTCTTAGACTATTGAAAAGATGAAGACTATATATTTGTGTTTGCTTCAGTTCATTTATATATGTCATATAATATTTTAGAGAAATGTCTTTTAAGTTCTTCTGCCCATTTCTTGACTGGATTGCTTATTTTGTATTTGTTGAGCTGTGTGAGTTCTTTGTAAATCTTTGTGACCAGTCCCTTATCAGTTGAATGGAGTGCAAAGATTTTTTCCCAGTTAGTGGGGTGTCTCTCTGGTTTGGTTAATGTCTTTTTGTTGTAGCTTGTTTTGTTGTTGAAGCTTTTCAGTAGCTTGTTTTGTTGTTGAAGCTTTTCAGTTTATGTAATCCCAGGTGTTTATATTTGCCTTAACTATCACTACTTTGGGTGATGAGTCTTCAAAGATGTTTCTGAGATGTATATCTTGTAGTGTTTTACCTACATTTTCTTCTATATATTTTATGGTTTCAGGTCTTATGTCCAGTTCTTTTATCTTTTGAGTTGATTTTTGTGCATGGTGAGAGGTGGTGGTCTAGTTTCATTTTTTTGCATGTGGAGGTTCAGTTTCCCAGCACCATTTATTGAACAAACTGTCTGTGTTCCATTGCATATTCTTTGCTCCTTTGTCAAAGATTAATTGTTCATATAAGTGTGGCTTTATTTCTGGCCTCCCTATTTGGTTCCATTGGTCTGTGTGTCTGTTTTTGTTCCAATACCAAACTGTTTTAATTATTATGGCTTTGTAGTACAACTTGAAGTTTGGAAATGTGATACCTTCTTTCTCCTTTGTTTTCATCAATAGGGCTTTGGCTATTTGTTTTTTTTTTTGTTGTTGTTGTTGTTGTTGTTGTTGTTCCATATGAATTTCATCAGTATTTGTTCTATTTATTTGAAGAATATCATTGAGATTTTGACTGGAATAGCATTGAATCTGTATATTGCTTTTGGGAGGATGGCCATTTTAATAATATTAATTCTTCCAATCCATGAGCAGGGGATGTCTTTCCATTTCTTTGTGTCTTCTTCAATTTCTTTTAACAGTGTTTTATAATTTTCTTTGTATAGGTCTTTAACCTCTTTTTTTAGGTTTATTCTCAAGTATTTGATTTTTTTTGTTTCAATTATAAAAGGAATAGATTTCTTGATTTCTTCATCATATTGATTGTGTATAGGAAGGCATGATTTTTGCATGTTGATTTTGTATCCTGCTACTTTACTGAACTGGTTGATTATTTTGAGTAGTTTTTCTGTGGAGTTTTTCGTGTTCTCTATGTATATTATCATGTCATCTACAAATAGTGATAGTTTTACTTCTTTCCCTTTTTGGATTCTTTTTGTCTTTCTCTTGTCTTATTGCTCTGGCCAGGACTTCCAGTACTATATTGAAGAACAGTGGTGAGAGAGGACATCCTTGTCTTGTTCCTGATATTAAAGGAAAGGCCTTCAGCTTTTTACCATTGAGAATAATATTGGCAGTGGGTTTGTCATAGATAGCTTTTATCATGTTAAGGAATGTTCCTTCTATCCCGAGAATTTCAAGGTCCTCCATCATAAATGGATGTTGGACTTTGTCAAATGCTTTCTCAGCATCTATTGATATGATCATATAGTTTTTATTTTTCTTTTTGTTGATGTTGGATTATACTTATCAATTTCCATATGCTGGACCATCCTTGTGCCCCTGAGATGAATCCCACTTGATCATGGTGTACTATCCCTTGATGCATTGTTGGATTCTGTTGGCAAGGATTTTGTTGAGGATTTTTGCATCAGTGTTCATTAGGGAGATTGGCCTGCAATTTTCTTTTTTTTTATGCTGTCTTTGTTTGGTTTTGGTATTAGTGTAATGTTGGCTTTGTAGAATATATTTAATAGTATTCCTTCTTTTTCAATTTTTCGAAAGAGTTTGTGTAGGATAGGCACTAATTCACTGCTGAACATTTGGTAGAATTCATTTGTGAAGCTGTCTGGTCCTGGGCTTTTGTTTTTGGAGAATGCTTTGATTACTGCCTCAATTTCGCTGCTTGTAATTGGTCTGTTAAGTTGTTCTATTTCTTCTTTGTCCAGCTTTGGATGATTATAACATTCTAGGAATTTGTCCATCTCTTCTAGGTTGTTCAATGTGTTTGCATATAAGTGTTCATAGTAATCTCTGATTATTCTTTTGATTTCTACAGAGTCTGTTGTGATTTCAGGGAGAAAATATTCTTATGGTGGGAACATGAGTGTTCTGGTCACCAGGACAATTATTTGTGACTATAATTCACTAAATTGGTAAAGGTAGGACAGTCTGATCATGAAAATGTGAATGTTATGGTTTCTGTCATGATAATTTTCATTATAAATTAATCAATTGTCACTCCAGCAGTTTCACAAGCTAGGCTAATGCACAGTCCTGAGTAATAGATCCTTTTTAAAAATATAAACCAACAAAGATGTAGACTGGCCACTGAGTTATGGTGAATTTACTAAGGTAATAAATCAATACTATGCTGTATTATGGAGGATGGTCTGTTGCCTTTTCCCCTCAGTGTATCCAACATAGTTATTGGCTGAGTTTATAGAGATTCAGTGCTAGAAAGTCTACGTGTCAAAACTCTATGAGATCATAGACCATGGATTTGCTGTGTATTTGTTATCGTCCTCTGGAATACATCCTTTCCACTTTTTCCCCAAAGGTAGGAATATATGAGAATCAAAATTGATAATGGATCCATTGTTCCAGAAATGCTTTAGAAATACTGTGGTGAATAAGATTTCAGATGTTTGCTTTTATGAAATTTATATTCTAAGAGGATAGACCTGGAAACACTTTATATTTTCCAGAAAGTTCTGCAAATATAGCTCTTATTAGAACTCATATTTCATGACTCATTTCAAATGTTGGATCTCTGATACCATCTCTAACTCTCCCAGGAAAACTGAAATCTATTTAGTGCTTCCACAAAACCTCATACTCCCTTCAGACAGAATAAGCAAAGTCCATATTTTGATTATCTATTTACAAGTCTGTCTTTCCATTACTTTATAATTTCATTAAAGGCAAGCACTCTGCCTGGTTCTCATTAAATCACTGGCATCCAGCACAATCCCTAGAAACATAGATGCTATCACAAGTTTACAGTACAGTGTAGGGGTGAGATTTTAGTCCTATTATGACCAAAGACCCAACTATGTCCTAATCATGGTTTCACACATAGGATTCTACATAAGGAACAAAAATAAAATCTAAACATTACCAACTTATTCTAGCTGATTAAGTACCCAGTTTCTCTCAGTAGAGTCCTCTGGCCAAAGCTGAAATGAAGTAGCTCACTTAGACTGTGCACCAATGAATTAATGTTGAGACCAATATTTAATGCAGTTCTCAAACTTCTCTGCACATTAGAATCACCTGAGGATCTTTAAAATAGTCTCAAGTCCAGATGACCCCCAGCCCCACCCCAATTATTTCAACTACAATCTATGGGTATGGATTGTAGGCCATGATATTTTTTGAAGCTCCCCAATGATTCCAAAGTGCAGATAAGCTAGGGAACCAATGTGCTAAAAGATAGCAGAAGTAACCCCAAACAGATAACATTACCAGTTTTAATTGAAACATTATTGTTCAAGAAGTATGAAAATAATATAAGCTCACCATCTTGTACATGATGTAACAAGAAACACACATAGGAGAGTTCTTTGGGAGGAAAATAAGGGAATACGTGCAAAAAGCCTTGTGTCAAGGCAACGTAACGTCTGTCATCGAGTGCCTCCTTGGGTGACTTTTGACATGGACAAAGAAAGGGTTGATTGAGAAATCTAAGTGCCTGAGGATATCTGTGGCTTTCTTTAACATTTGGAAATGTCCATTTCGCCTCACCTCCTATACTTGGCATTCAGGAAAAAAACCTTCATTAAAAATCAGTTGATAAGATCTCTTGGCCAGGTCATCTGCTTTCAAGTCTCCATGGCAGCTGGCTGTGCTAAAGAAGATATTTGAAAGTTTCATGTTCAAGGAAAAAAAAAAGAGAGAAGTAATATAGGAATTCAGAGATGACATTTTATATTTATGGACAGGTAAGCCAGGAGGAAGAAAGGTCATTTATCCACCCTCGCCTTCGTGGAACTCTGAACCTAACTGTAGTTTATCTAATGATTAATGATTCACATGCAAAAAATTCACACTACTTAGACCTCCCTCGATATTGAGCATGGAAATCAGCCTGGGAATGAAAAGAATTTAGTTTAAGAGTCAGCCAGAGTGGGGCTGAAATATAGATTCTTTTTTTTTCTACTTATTAGACATGTAAATTTGTGCAAAATTTTGAGCCTGTTATATCATTTAAAAATTAGCAAAGAGTATTGATATCCAATAGAATTGTTGAGAAAACTATTTGAAATAGTGGAGATCAATCAGCCCAGTATGCAGTACGATGAAGTGATGGTGGGTCTCCTTCTTGCTTTATCTCTCTTTTTTTTTTTCCAACCCCACAATGGAGTGACCTGATGAATTTGCAAAATTGTCATTGGACAATACAATGCTTGTACCAAAATACAAAACCATTTGCTTTTTATGTTGCCTAGGCAACTTCCCAGCTTTAAAAATTGATTTATGTAGTAGAGCAGTGACAGAAATACAATGCTTAGTACAAATATTTCTGAATAAGTTAATGAAAGTCCATTGTGCTGGGACTATGAGCTGTGGCATCAAGTTTAATGACTACTCAACCCTGAGACAATTCATTGTCACTTGTTGTGACTCATCACTCTTCAGGTCTCGTTTTCTTCATCTGAAGAACAAGAGTTGGAGAAAAGGATCTCTGCTATTTCATTTAGCTCTAAAGTTTGGAGATTTAGTTAACATGTGAGCACTATGTTCCCTCCAACTGCCCCTTGGTCACCCCTTAAAGAGCACATAACCGGTGATGTATCATAATGAGGCATTTTCTTCCTGACTGGGCACCCCTGACCTTCCATGTGGAAAGTGGTAAGAGCTGACATTTGTGGCTCAGGCTTTGGAGCCAACTTGCCTTGGGATAATGTTAGATCCTTCACTTTCTGATGGCGTGACCAGAAGCAAGTCATTCAACCTTCCTGGGCCTCAGTTTTCTCATCTGTCAACTGGGATTGATGGTAATATTAGCCTTTACCTTCAATGGCTGTGAGAATGAATGATGAGGTGAATTCTTATGAAGTGCATGGGGTGCTCAAGAAGTTAACTCAGCCCTAAGTTTTATCTTTCAGTCTCCATCACTTAGTCTGATGTCTGAATGCTAAACAGTAAATGTTTGTTGAACATATGAATGAGTCACTTAAAAATATGTCTGCAGAGTGTGTGCTTTATGCAAAATGTGTGATATGTGAGACTCAGGAATTTCTGGCAATCCTGAAAATGCATGATTTCAGAAGTTGTGCTGGAGGCCAAGAGTTTTTCATCGGCGAACTTGTCATGGTGCTTTTTGGCATAAGTTATTATATAAGAAAAAAGGCATAGAATTCTGACTCCTAGCTCCCCCGTCCACTTTCACTGTCCTGACCAGGCTTGTCTCAAGAAGAGTCTGTGCCCAGGGAGAGAAGAATGTGTCCTCTTTAGGACAGAACACTGGGGCATCTCTTTCCTGAATGGAACACTGTCTTCCTGCTCCTCACTCCTCACACTTTCTCCTAGATGACTTCATTACAAGCTGCTCCCCAATTTATTCAGATCAACAGTGTCAATATCTAGTTCAAATGTGGGTGTTGCTGAGTATATGCAGTTTGGAGAGTTAAGAAAATCTCTTTAAACAGTGGGATTATATAAATATATTCCTTATGCAGGTAACATACATTTAAAGGGTTTAACTTAATGTTTTTTAGTATACACTTTAGATGTGCAACCATCACATAATGCATAATAAACTTTAAAGCATTTTCAACCCCAAAAAGAAATACCCCATGCTCATTAGCAACAGCTCTGCAAAATACTTCTCAGCTCCTTCTGTAAAGTGCTCCAGGAATGTCAACCCTTCATAAGTCATACAATATTTATTGAATCTACAATGAGTGAGACACTCTTCTAGGATCCAGCGTTAGGGAGACAGACCAGCAAGAAATTCCTGGTTCTCAGAGACCTTATGTTCTACATGGGGGTGCACAGATGGGCCCCAAATTAAAAACAAAGCAGAGTGAAACCCATGTCAGGAACAGAAGGGAGCAGAGAGGCATATTTGTTATGTTCCTACTATGTGCCAGGCTTGCTCTGCCAGATCCTCTGCTGGCGAGTGGTGGACTGGCATCTGCCTAGTTTCAAGCCCTGTGTTCTTGAAAAGAGAACACGACAGACAAAAACTCAGTTGAATAAGATGACTGGCTGTTTCGCTTCAGCCAGCTGTACAAATCCCTGAATTTGCTGGCTCCCAAGCCAGCTGCCTCCTAAAACATAACTTCCTGTTGTTTCAAACAAAAATATAAAGTAAACACCTCCAAGACCTTTGGTCATCAGCGACCAATGTGAAGGCTTTTCTGCCCAGAAACCAATGGCATCTTTGTTACTGGAATTATGGGAGTGGAAGTTGGAGATGAGAGTCAAAGGGTAATTAGAGTGACTTGCATGTCTCTTTTTTCTTGCCATAATCCTGAGGATTTGGATTCTCCAACAAATCAAATTCAGTTTGAGTTTTAACCTTTTAACGTGAAAAGCCAGGTTTAAAAATAGCTGTTCATGCTCGGATGATTGTAAACAAACATTGGAGTATGGAGTCGACTGAAGGGCAACAGACATTACATATCCCTGCAGGAATGTGGAATTGAATATAAACGGAGTAGCTTTTGTGCATATGTGCTATGTCTTTGCTCTGTATTGCCAGCAGAGTTCTTTGGGGGAAAGAATCATCATAAAGTGTTAGAGCTAAAAAGGATTTAGAAATCGTGTAGACGCATTGCTTTATTTTAGAAATGGGGGAACCTGCAACCAAGAGAAGGCAGTGATTGCATGTAGAGTTAGTAGCAGAGACAAGGGGAAACTCTAGCTCTCTAGTATCTCTAGTGATGTTACAAAGCAGGGGAAATGCAGCCGCACACCTGTGAGTTTATTTCTTTGCGATGCCTCATAGGATAACTTGGGGCAATGGGTTTGGGGGTCGGAGAACCTGAAATTAAATCTCATTTCCACCATTTACCATATGGTGGATTTGAGCAAATTGATTAACTTCTCTGAGCTTTCATTTTCTGGCAAAAAAAAAATAAAATAAACCCTTGTATCTTCTATATCAAGTGGTTGGAATTGTCTTTTAGTGCACACTTGATGTTTAATAAATGCCCTCTCCCCTCTCTTCTCATCTCTTCCTTTGCTGTTCGCTCAGGATGTTTTATTTATAAGCTTCTTCCCATTTCTTTACCTCCTTATGTTGACCCATTGCTGCTTTCTGTGAGAAACAGCTCAATGTCCCCAACATGGACCGGGGATGCTCTTAAATCACAGCCTCAGTGCTTTCATGGATTATGTATCTCCTACATTCCAGGCACTTTATAGACATCGTTCCAACTTCCATAACCCCATTGAAAGCTAGTCATTGTTTATTCACTTCATGCGTGAAGAAAACGATGTTCACAGAAGATAATTCAAGACTGAAGATCCCACAGTTTGAGGTCTAGTCCTCTAAGCCCATTCCCAGCTGTGTACTGATACTGTCTCACAAAGACTATGATTACGAACCTGTTTATCTTTTCGATATCCATCATAAAATTCTGGGAAAAAAATTAATGTCGAAAAGCATCTCACACCTGGGGGAATGGGCCATATCGATAAGAACAAAGCAAGTGATGGTGAGGATGTGTAGAGAAAGGAACCCTTTGGTGGGGGGTGTAGACTGTTGCAGCCTCTATGGAAAACAGGATGGGGGTTTCTCAGAACATTAAAAATAGATCGACCATGTGATACAGCAATTCCATTCCTAACTTTCTTACCCTCAAAATGCTGAAACATGAGTTCTAAGGGAACAAAGCACTCCTGTGTTCATTGAAACACTATTTACAATAGCCAAGCTATGGAAACAACCTAAGTGCCCAAGGAGAGATGAATGAGCTAAGAAAATGTGTGTAGATACACAATGGAATACTGCTCGGCTATAAAAACAGATGAAATCCTGCCGTTTGCAACAACATGGATGGCACTGGAGGGGATTATGCTAAGTGAATAAGTCAGAGGAGAAAGACAGATACTAGATGATTTCGCTCATCTGTGGAACGTAAGGAAACAAAACAAAGGAATAGACAAAAACAAACCCATGAAATATGATGGCAGAACTAAGGCTACCGGAAGGAGAGCTGGGGAGAAAACGAAGTGGGGAGGGTCTCAGTGGCCTATGGTGGAGGGTCATGTGTGCTTTGGTGTGGCAGGTTGTGAGAACATACATTTGTAGAGGTATGAACCTATACTCTTAAAAATATGCAGCATCATAAATCAACATGACCACAATAATCATAATTTTAAAATGAAACAAAATAAAAATTAAAATCTGAGTGAAGAGTTTAAACCACAGTTCTGCCATATATAAGCTACAGGGCACTGGGAGTGTTACCACATTCCGTCTGCTTCCTATTCTTCATTTAAAGTGAATTAATGAGGGGCCTCCCTGGTGGCGCAAGGGGTTAAGCACTGCACTATGAAGCAATCCACAGCCTCTGCAACCCGAGTTCCATCCTGGCCAGACAGGGAGATTCCCACATGGCGAAGCAGACCTCTCCTGTCTCGCCTGCTGCTCCCCTCAGCAGTGTATTTCAGTCAGTCTGCCTGTTCTGTTCCCCACTCTGTCTTTGGTGAATCCTCTCACCCCCCCACCCCACATCTCTGGCCTGTACCCCAGCTCTTGTATGCATAAATAAATAAATCTTAAAAAAAGTAAAGTGAATTAATGATAATGATTATGCCAACAACAACATCAATTAAAAAACCATGTAGAGATGATTGTGTGCAACATGCTTAGCTCAGTTCTGGGAATAAATGTGGCCCCTGTATACCCCCCACTGATTCCCCCCCCAACTTGGCCTATAGGGATTAGATCACTGTTCTTACAAAGGCCCCATGGAAGAGCAGCATTGAAATTCTCCCCTGCAGTGTCAGTCTTGATTTGACCACCACCTGCTCCCTTTATAAATACAGCTAAGTTGTTGACATTGGAGAAGGAAACTTTAAGGGATTGATTCATGATTTTTGCCTTGAGACTTTCTAGGCAATTTTCTTTTTTAAATCCAGCTCAATTTTTTCACATCCCTCTGACTCCTAGTGAATTGAATTCACAGAGCAGTGGGGGACATATAACAGGCTTCCCTGGGAGATGCCCTGTTATGGTAAAGAGTGCGTGTTACTGGGGAGGACATCATTTCCCATGTCACTCTAGGAAGACCACCCCTCTGGGATGAATTCATCTCAGAGTTCATACAAAAAACAACAGCAACAAAAGAGGTGGTTTCCCCAGTGAATCATGGGGATACTCATTTGGACAGTGAGTCAGTCCTAGGACTCATCATTTGTTTCCTCTGCTCTCCTTGGCTTCTAGAATAGCAGAACTAAGTTTTTCACACAGCTATTATACCTTCCTTAACTAAGTCTCTGGATACAAAATTTTCTCTGCTCTTATACTGTATTTTTTCATCTATATTTACATGCCTTATTTAAAGGTTTTCTTTTTTTTCAAAGGTTTATTTATTTATACAGGAACCCGGGTACAGGCCAGATGTGTGGGAGGGTGAGAGGGTTCACCAGAGACAGAGCAGGGAACAGAACAGGCAGACTGGCTGAAATACACTGCTGAGGGGAGCAGCAGGCGAGACAGGAGAGGTCTGCCGCGCCAAGTGGGACCCTTGCCAGCCGTCCGGGATCGAACTAACGCTGTAGAGGCTGCGGACGGCTTCACAGCGAGGTGCTCAACTGCCTGCGCCACCAGGAGAGGCCCTGTTTAGAGGTTTTCAATCTGATTGCTTTTACTGTAAGCCACCTCAAACAAACTCCTTGCCAGAGTATAGAGGTAAATATGGAATGTGCATATAGATGCATAGAAAGATAGACAGAAGATAGATAGATAGATAGATAGATAGATAGATAGATAGATAGATAGATGATATAGTTATTTCATGATTCTGAGAAGAGATAGGGTAAAAATATGAAGAGAATTTATAAGGAGCATTTATATCATTAAAGCAAAAAGGTAAAAAGACACAGACTCTGCTGCAAGTAATCATTTAGGCAAGATATTATAATTATTGTAATTGATATGTATAATATTAACACACATATACTCTGCCCTGTCAGTTTACTTGATAGTAAAACGTACCTATAAAATTTTAATCTCTTGCTTTTCTGTTATCTATCTGGCCAGGAGAGTCAAGAAAAGAAAGAAAACCAGGGTTAAGGTGAACCCCTCAGGTCAGAGATCTCCTTGTCATCCTTTTGAATTTACACCTAGGACAGAGCCTGACACGTGCAGAAGCTCAAATAAATCTGTAGGAAAAATGGATAGTAATGATGGTTTACCTGGTGTGGTCACTGTATAGAGACATTCTACTCATGGATTTACATAAATTGTTGTATTTAACTTTCACAATAATCTTATGAGTATCAAACTCATAAGATAGTCACTACTTTTTATAAATGGAGAAACTGAAGCCCCGAGAAATAACTTTATGGTTCTATGGGACAGAGTTCACACTCTTAGCCCAGGGTAGAATGAAGGAATAATGGGATAAATGAATGAAAAATAAATAATTTAATTCCCCTGTGGCATAGAATGAGTGTATGAAGAGGTTAGAATTGACTAGACAAGGAAGAGTTATTTAATATAGGTGATCCTCAGTGGATAACATGAAGTTCTCTGCAGCAGCAGGAATAAAATGGAATTGTCAAAAAACAAAATGGAAAATTGGAAATGTCAAATTCCACTCAACATCTTTCATATTAGCCTGTGTCTGCAGATCTGCTATACAGGCAACCAGCATTGCCTCTAGTTTCCTCCTGTTAGACTATTTAGCTATCTACCAATACGCTCTTCGAGTTTGTTTTGTATTCTGTTTTCTACCTTGCCAACTCTGTGACACTAGAGATTTTGGAGAAAGTTTAAATTCATCTCAATGGCTATGAATCTTATACAATTCACTTATTCAGGGGCCCATAAAAAGCATTAAAATTTAAGAGACTGATATAAAAATGAATGTAATTGCACCTGGGTTGATTCCTTTCAATTCTGTGGATCTATTTTAATTTTACTACCACTTAACTTCACTTCTCAGTGTTTAATTGGAGCCTTGAACACTGATGATTGCAATGTGTGGGTTTACAGTGGCAGATCCCCCTTTATAAATACCACACCACCTTGACAGCACTCTCCGATGTGGTGTCGGGAGCAAAGTGTCGTTTGGAGAAGGAAGGACTGTGTCCATCCGCCTGGTCTTCACAGTGGTGGTGGAGGTTTGGGGGATGTTGTTTGCAGGGAACAAATGGAATTCAAAGCAACCCTGCAAATGGTCCCATCTCAGTCGCTTTCCCTTAGTGCCTGAGTCGTCAGTAACCCAACAGAACATATTGTGTAAAAGCATTTCCTGCTCTCTCCGATCCCCAAGCCATCTGGCAAATCTTTTGTCTATTGCCTTTACAAATGGCAGGCTGGCTCATGAGCAAATTGTTGTGGGGGAAAGCAGCCGACCCACTGAAGACACCTAAATCATTTGTTCCATTAAATGAGATAACACACATGAAAGAACCTACTGCGGAGCCTGGAGTGGAGCAGGGGGGCGAAGCAGGGGCATGGAGAGTGAATCTTCATAATTTGAAGCACCAAGACAAACAGTTTTTCAATGAACCGTGCAGACCTTCCCTGTAACAATATGTGTTCAAAATTCCGTGACAATTTCGATTTGCAGCAAAGTGACAGAGTTAAATCCTCAGCTCTATTGACCTTTAATTTATAAGGAGTGCAGGTGCTATTCCTCCCCAGCTAGATCTTTCTGACACTAGAATGAGTCACATAAATTCAGAAGGTTTCCTCTAACATCAACAACAGGAGACTGATTTTTGTGTTTACCATGTAGTTCCTTAGAGTGAACTTGGGTTTGCAGGGAGATGAGATCTTCTGCCATTTTTCAGGGAAAGACACATCATGTGGTGCAGCTGGGATGTTCAAAGGTGACCTGGTGGAGCATTTCTCACCCCCCTACTCAGCTGAGCTGTGTACTCTGCACCCCTCTCCTAGGGGTTAAGGATGGCAACAGCAGCTGCCATTGCCATTGGGAGACAGAAAGCATCTCTGGCTTAGTCTGTTTTCAACTAGGGAAGATGCTGAACAGAAACTTTCAGAGAGAAGCTACCGTGGAAATTTATACAGTCTCACTTTCCGGAGTCAGAAAAAAACTAGGTTGGAATTTGGGGTTTCACCCATTGGAAGCCATGGCCATTGAACAATTTGAATGAACCTATCAGCACGTATGAGCCTCTATTCACTTTGATCTAATATGCAGTTGTGTTTCCTATATCACAAACCTGTAGTAACAGTAAGGGGTTTAACTCTTGCCGAGCAGACACTGCTTGGTACTCCGTGGAACTCCACTTTATGGAATGGGTAGGTTCTCACCCTTCAGCTCCTGTGACTTGATGGTTAACAGCTCATAACTACCTCCTTTTACCTTCTGCTGATGGGAACCATCTTGTCTGGAAATTGCTGGGATGTCATTCCCTCTTTCTTGGTGTGGAGAATGTTTGCAGAAATCTGCAACTAATGAGTAACTAATTTGAGGGTTCAAGAAGTCATCTTGCTTTAGGCAGGACAACCTTATGATGCTTCTCATATGCAAAAGACCCCCTGGTGTCAGGGAGAGGTGACGTATGTCTCCCTACAATTCCATCTTTGCCTGCTTTTCCTCACTGCTTATTTGAGAATCCTCCCTAATGAAGTAATTCCTTAAGAATATTGTTTCTGCTACGAGTTGAGACTACCTGGTATTTTTCTTTTTCTTTCTGGCTTATTTTGCTGAGCATGATCCCTTCCAGCTCCATCCATGTCGCTGCTAATTGCATGGGCTTATCTTTTTTGATTGCTACGTAATATTCCATTGAGTATATTTTACCACATCTTCTTTATCCATCATTTTTCATTTTTGCACAATGTATGCATTTTCATCTTGGTTATAGTCCCTATACAATTCCCACCCCCCTTGTTTTGATCTTTTTTTTGGGGGGGGGCCCTCGCCGGCCGCTGGGGAATGAACCGGAGCTGTAAAGGCTGCCGGCAGCCTCGCAGCCCAGTGCTCAACCGCTGTGCCACCAGGGGAGCCCCCTCTTTGTTTTGATCTTATTCTCTCCTCCCTGCCCCATAGTGTGTCTCTGGCATATAGTTGCTTGTTGATTTTGATTTTTACTTTATTATAATTAGTCTTTTTCCTGGTCCCTTATTTAGGTTTTCTAAACTCCTGCTATGAGTGATGTAAAAAATATATAAATTAAAATTTAAAAAAAAGGGGGAGGAGAAAAATAAAAAAAAAGAAGAAGAATATTGCTCCTTTCCGGAATTCTTCCAGAGAGGCTGATTGAGATAGCTTGTATATGACATGAAGCAGGTGCTCAGGATTGTTATTTCCATTCATTCCTCTACTTTCTCCCAACAACTGTTTCTGAGGACTTGTGGTTTATGGTTGGAGTGTTCTGCAGTTATCTTTAAACCTGTTCTGTCTAGCTCCGAAATTGGGGCTTTTGTTTCCTTATTCATTCTCTGGTTTGTTAATCTGTTCATAGTTGTAAGTGGGGTATTAAAGTTCCCTGGTATTATTGTGGTATAGTCAATATCTCTCCAGTTCCTTTACTGTCTTTTGTATCTTGATGCTCCATCATCTGGTGTATATACACAGATGAGTGTTATTTCTTCTTCCCATATTAGGCCCTTAATCATGGTATAATGTTCACCTTTAGCTCTTATTATGGTTTTAATTGGAAGTCTAGTTTATCTGATGTAAGTACAGCTGTTCCTGGCTTTTTCTGATTGCCATTTGCCTGTTGGATTGTCTCCTTGCCTTTAACTCCAAGTCTGTGCTTTTCTTTGTTTAAGTACTAGATTTGTTTTGCCTGGGGAAATAATTACTATAAAATAATAGAGTGTTAACAATTTTTAATAAATAAAGGAATTTTCAGAAGTGAAAAGCAAAAGGTAGGTACCAAATTCTGGAAATTTATTTAGCACATTATAAAATACCATAAATAATAAAATATTTGTGTCCAATACAAGGAATTATAAGAAACTGAAAATACAGTGGTGAACAAGATCTATTAATTCATAGAAGAGGAAACTGGAAGGGCCAATACATACATGAAAAAATATTTAATCTCAGTAGGAAAAAATGAGATTTTGAATTTATTCCATAGGCAAAATTAAAGTGTCTGATAATATTAGTGTTGGCAAAAATATGAAGTAAACATAAAATCTCATGTTTGCTGGTTTTCTCAATATCTTATAAGTTTGAGGATATGCATATTTTAGAATTCATCAATTATACTTTCAAGAATTTACCACTCATAACAGTCACACATACAAGAATGTTCCTGGCAACATTATTTGCTGAAGCAATAGCAAACAAACTAACAAAAACTTGGAAGCAATCTTAATTCGTTATCAGGGAATGAGTAAAGCATTTATAGCGTATTTATGGAATGAATACCAGCAAGCTCTAAAAATGGATGTACTGGAATGATACACATCAATATGGAAAATCTGGGGAACATAATCTTGAGCAAAGAATGCAAGTTACAGAAGGATATGATCAGTATGATACCATTAATTTATTTTTTAACTCAAAAAATTTCCATAGATTTTTTTCTGAGCATTTAACAAATGTGAAAGTAGACAAATATAAATTCAAAGAGAAATGCTAACCATAATCTGGAAAAAAGAAGGATCATGAGATTGAAGTTGGGAGAGATATGGGTGTCAATTGCATTTGTAATATTTTAGTTCTTACAATTCAAGCAAATATAGGAAAATGCTAAAATGTGCTATATCTGGTCTGTAAGAATGTTATTTTTCATTAAGCTTTTTCTCTGTGTTTGGAATATTTTATTAAAAAATGGAGTGTAACTTCTTAGGTCTTTTGGAGCTCTGTAGACTGAAAAAATGCTGTGATATTTTAATGTGGTAGTGGTGGGGGGCTCAAGGCATATGTGGGGGGTTATTCAGGCACTGGTGGTGGGCATGGTGTGAAGATAGGCATTTGTGGAGGTTTGCGTCTATAAATCCCGAAGATGCAAGTGTGTATACCAATAAACATAAAGATAAGATGTCATCAAAGTACTGATATACATAATAGAGATAAAATAATACACGTTAAGCAATAATGTTGTTGACCACAGATTACTTTCTGTTTGTTGAGGACTGAGAGCTGCTCCTTTCTACCATCTCTTTTGCCCACAACCTGCTTAGTTTATTTTCTTTGATTATCACTGTGCAAATAATATTCACTGCCAAGCCAGATAAAGCAGAATAACCTTGTCTCATTCCTTCTGTGACCTTTTCTATTTCCCTGGTCAGTAACTCTCTCTGGCCCTCTGTTATTTCCAAACACTAACTTGTTCTCTGTTGCTTTACTTTGGTAACTATCTAGATCTACTTTCTGCCCTAATTTCTGTCTTAAAATTCCTTGTTTCTGTTCTAATTTCTGTCTTAAAATTCCTATTTTCTGAACAAGGAACCCATATGTTTATCTGGCATTGGATACAGCAAATTATGAAAATGATCTCTTTTGAAGTGCAAATATCCTAGTGTGTAAATATAACTTGTAGGATTACATAGTCTCAGGGCTAGTCAGCTCAACCTTTCCTGTTATAAATCCCCTGCATTGTATCTATATTCGTTGCTGGCTAGACTATCTGTTACAGGTCAATTAGTAAGTTCAAAAATCAGTTTAATTTTCTTTCCCAAGAACTGTCTTTCAAAGTCCTCTGTCTGCAGAATTTGAGTTAATTCCTCTTCAGGCCATCTACATACATACACCTTCCTTGGATTTCTCTTTATGCTTTTCCTAGGTGGAATATCCTTTTACATCATCCATTCCTTGTCATGTCATTCTAACCATAGTTCCTCAAGCAACTTTCCAAGAAATAGAAATAAATAGATGTATGGAAACTAAAATGTTTGAGATCATGCAAAGATTGAGTTTTTTAAAATTATTTTTTTATTTAGGCATACAAGAACTGGTGTACAGGCTAGAGATGTGGGGGTTGCGGTGGTGGTGAGAGGATTCACCAGAGACAGAGTGGGGAACAGAACAGATGGATTGACTGAAATACACTGCTGAGGGCTGCAGCAGGTGAGATAGGTCTGCTGTGCCATGTGGGTCAGCTCCCAGGCCAGGGATCGAACTGGTGCTGCAGTAGCTGAGGACAGCTTCATAGTGCTGAGACTTAACCCCTTGCACCACCAGGGAGGCCCTAAAGATTGAGATTTTGTAAAAGATATTTTTTCACTTCCCCTACAGTTGACTAATAACATGAATATCTGCATTACAGTTTTGTTTCAGACTTAGAATTTTGATTGTTTCCTCCACCATCTTCTATTTTATATTATAGCTGTTGAGAAATTCAATTCCTGAAAATCTTATCAGATTTGCCTTTTACCCTTTGAATTCTCATGTTCTTCAGTTTTAGTAAGTTTTTCTGCATCCTAAGGAATGTCTTGGGCACTATCTTCTCTCTTCTTTCCTTTCAGCACTTATTTTCGTGTGATGTTGGAGTTTTTCACAGAGCCCTGTTTTGAAATATTTTCCCATCCTTTGTTCTTTTGTTCTTTAGTTCTGTAAATTCATTCAGCTTAACTCGACAACTTTTCTGTTTAATTATTTGTGGATTGTGGATTGTTTTATTAATGTTCTTAATTTCTAAGAAATCATGATTGTTCTCTGAGTATGACTTTTCAATGACTGCACAGCTAGGTTCTTCTTTCAAGGAAACAATATATTCTGTGCTATCTCTTCATTTATTCTATGAAAATCTCATGGGTCAGAAATAAGATTTTCATGTAATTATTCTCCACGTAAACCACCTTGCCTTGCCTTGGCCATGTGTGATGGTCTTGGATCCAGAGTGATCCAGAGTGATCCTCCTTAGTTATAGACATCTGGTCTTACTGGGCATGGAGAGGGAACTAACCTCAGTTCAGTCATCCCAACAGAAATGCTCCCTTAGACCAGCACGCAGCTCTCCCCCCTCTATCATCCCTCCTGCTTCTAAGTCCTGAAACTCAGGATTCTGCAGACCAACCTGGATCACTTCATGGTGGTATTTTCATCTGTAGACAGTTGGGTTGTAACTTTCTCTTACCTGCAGGCTCATATTAACTCCCCACTTTTATTTTACATGAATGTAGCTGAAATCATGGATAGGATATTGTTTCTTCTCCATCAAATTTCTTGAATTCCTTTGCTTTCATTCTGGCTAGATTTTGTAGAATAAGTGATAAATGTGTGTGGTCTATTCATCATTTGTAATCTGAAGACCCCCTCAGGAAAATAATTTCTTTGATTTGCTTTGTAAAGTAAAGGAGATCATGAAGAGGATTTTGGGTGCTTACAATAGACTTCAGATTCTTTCAGTCCTCCCAAGTTGCTGACTTTCCCCTCCTAACCAGCTTTTAGGGCAACTGTCTTGTCCAGGGCATCTTGAGTAAAATAGAGATCCACATGCTGGATTCTGGAGCAAGGCCAGTGTCATGGGCATGTGACCTGTGTGTTCCACGGGGCCTGTCTCAGAAGGGTCTTGTGCTTGTTTCAATGCTCTGCTATTCCTGTCCTGAGATTCCTGTTTTTCTGAACAAGGAACCCGCATTGTTATTTTACATTGGACCCTGAACATTATGAAATGGATCTTTCTCCAAAGTGTAAATACCCTGATGTCTAAACACAATTTGTGGGATCATACCATCTCAGGGCTTGCCAGCTCTGCCTTTCCTACTAGTATATTCCATGTTAGAAATCAGGCTCTGGCCTGTGGCTCTTACCAAAGCTGGGTATCACATGGCCTTCTTAGCGATTCCTCACTCTCTGAACCTCTCTGATAGAAAGTTCTTTCTGATCCTGAGATGAAAATGTGTATCTCATATTATCTGTGCTCTTTCCATGTTTCACATGAATAATTTGGTATATTATATATGTTTTAAAACAAATCCATATGTATGTTTCTATTATACAAGACAAACATCATAAAAACATTGGAAAATGCTGAGAAAAATGAGTAATTACTACTGAGAAATAGCATTATTAACCTTTACAATGCATATTTCTTTTCTTTTTTCTATGCATATGTAGTAATAATGGCAATGAGAGGATAATTGCTGATTTATTTAGTATCTCTGATTTGCTAGGAACTGTACTATTTTAAATGAATAGTTGTACTCAGTAGATGGACAGACATAATTAGGGAGATATGGATAAGTATTATATGTATAAATGTTAAGATAATAATGTTCAGATTTTTGCTTTGTTAATATCATGAACACTTCTCCCTGCCAAAATAAGAAAATTTAATGCAAAATATAATTATTTCATGGCCAGATAATGAAGATGGGGGTCATTTTATCCTTTTTGCAGAGAATACCAAGCCACGTGACTTTTGCTAAATCACTTTCCTCTTAAAGTGTTGGTTTCTTTTTTTGCATAGTGCGTATAATATAATATCTACTCTGCCCACCTTATAGGATTCTGAAGTTCAACAAGAAAAACAGCAGTAATAAATTCCTATTATTGAAAATTGAATCTGTTTTAAACACATATTTCAGTCACTTACAATGGTTTTACCCATCCAATCTTGTTTTTCAGATGGGAAGCTGAGATGTCAAGGTGCCATTTGATTTTCCTAGGGCCATAGGAGAGCAGGTGGTTGGTGGAGTGATAACCCCCAGTGTGGGTGCCATGTCCACTCCTCCTATGTAGGAAGCCTGTGGAATTCTGAAACTGAGAGAGCTGTTTTCCTTTATAAAATTACAATATATCAACAGCAAACATTTGCTCCTCTCACTTTCCAGGATGAACTTTCCAAAATTTGCATCCTTCAGAAGACACCAAGTTGATCTCATTAGGTTTGAAATATATGTCACCAGCTGCAGCAACCCTGGAGGTCCCCTTGAGCAACACCCATGGAGGGATGAACACATTAAAATCCACCTGGAAACATTCAAGATTTCCAAATTCAAAGGTCTGAGGAAGGGAAAGAACACATTTTCATTTTTTCCTGGGCTTCACTTAATAATGTCTTGCCATGACCTCAATTTCCTTGGTATCTCTCTCAAAATCCATCATGAAATATGATGTTAGTGATTGATCTATGTGAGGTTATCATGGATCTAGAGATATTTACTCCTCATCCTTTCTGATCATTTTGCTTTGGACAGAACAAAATGCCATTCAATCTCTTCACTTTCTGCCTTTGGTGTCTGTAGCTTTCTTGGGAGAGTTTTGCATTTTCTTTCCCCACAAGGCTAAACATAGATTTAGGGTGGCCAATGTTAGGTGAGAAGTCATATAGGCCAGGCCCAAGCACTCTCTATTCTATTCTTTCTGACCCTGGAACATTAAATCCCAGGTAGGGTAGAGTCCATGAACCTTTGTTCTGGAATGAGGAAGACAAGGATGAGAGCCATAGTTCACCCGTGCAGGGCAAGCAGCATAGGTGAGAAATCAACTTTTGTTGTAAGTCATTGAGACATTTGGACATTACATGGCTTGCACACTCATTGCTGACTGACACAGTATGTCATACTATGGCTTTTCTTTCAGTTAACCAAGCAATGAACAATGACATTGTTGCTGCAATGTTTAGAACACTTGTGCCCATGCTCTGTAGGTTGCTCTTTGCTGTAATCACAGTTGTTAACACCAGAGACTAGTTAGAATCTTTAGAGGAAGTTCTGTCTGTTCGGTTTAATATGGATCCTCAGGTTCCATTCTGGATCAGTTGAATTAGAATTTGCGGCTGTGGGTTCCAAGCATTGGTATTTGAAAGAGCCCTTCAAGAATTTTAAAGCACAGCCAGGAGTAAGGAGTGGTGTTCTGAAGGTGAGAAATCTGGGCCCCTCACAATTCAGGTGGTCACTGGGATAGATCAGCTTCTTGAGAGGATAGGGGTAGAACAAGAAACTTCCGGGGGAAAGGAAAGATAAAACTGCTGCTCCAACAGAAGAAAGAAGTAAATCTCTGTCCCTGACTCAGTTTTATAGTAAAAAGACAATCTGAATTCAGCTGAGGCACCTGGCAAGCAATAAGGAAGGTGATGAATTTCATGTTAATAGGAGTCAGAGTAATATATTTTAATCAAAATTGCATAATTTTGGATAAAAGTGCTTGTGTCTATTTCTAAAATGTCCAGAAGTTTGGGAGGGAGGGGGTAGCAAAGTGTTCCAGTGAACAATTTTCAATGAATGTTATTATTTTGGGACGTATTAATATTAGCATTGCCAGTTTATTGAGGCCAAGGCATTGTTAGACACTCTGATACATATAGCGGTTGTAAAATTCAAATAGATGTATGTTACCAAAAGAAGATGGTAATCAAGTTGGGGAGTTAAGATGGTTCTAGAAGATCAAACCATATAGTCTTTTTCTCTTGTATAAATAAATCCATCCATCCAATCTATCCATTCATCCACCCCTCCAATCATCCATCCATCCGTCCATCTGTCCATCCTGCCTTCCTGCCAACATTTATTGAGAACTTAATATTTCTTCTTTGATTCATTCAGTTAACACTTATTGAGGCTATACCACATGGAGGGAACTAAAACCAGGTTAAACAAGTTTCCAGTGTGGTGATCCCAAGAGAGGTGGAAATCTAGTAAGTCAATGTAGATAGAAAGACTGTATGTACACATTGACAGGCTATTAAGGCATGAAGGATTATTATTAGCCAATCTTTATTATCACTGCTTTGTCGTCCAATATTCTGGTACTTTTGAGCTCATTGACAGGCACAAATATTTCCCAGGACTCCATGAGCTTGCAATTAAGAAACTGGAAACATTCATAAATATACAAGTTGACTAATTAGTTCCTAATTAGTTAGCAGACTGGGTATTGTAATCACCTTAAGATATATGGGTGAATGTCATGGAATAGAAAGAAGAGTTTTGCTATATTATGTCAAAATTTGCATAAAGATTTCATTAAAATACTTAATGGGACTTGCCACTTCTGAGCTACAGCCAGTCAATGGCATTTATGAAATCTTACTGGACTTTGGCAGTCTGGGAATAAAATTAACAGGTGATCACTTAATTCAGCCAAAGAAAATGGAACATTTTTAACACCTATAATATCCCAAGATTTTTATTGGACAGTCAATTAAGAAATATAAGATTATAAGTTTGTCTTGCATTTGAAGAGACTAAATCACAGAGAAGCCAAGAAACTAACCTATAGGATTCTGCCAGGCCCTTGGTTGAGAGGAACGATGATTGGCTTTAAAGGCCTTCATTTCTAGACCTCTACTTCACCTTAACCCTTGAGAGTTTCCGAAAAATAGATAATCGTCTTTCCATTTTCAATTTCACTCTATTTTAATAGATTTGGGGGTTCTTATATTTGTTTGTATTTAAGCCAAAGTCTCTGTGGCTTTCCAAACAATATCAGAGAAAGTCTAAAAGGGAATTTAATGGTTTTGCATACTTACTCTCTCAACTTCTTGAGAGAGACTTAGTTATTCTTCCCTTTGAACTTGCATATTTCTTGGTTCATTCGTCTCCAGAAGTGTTTCAAAATACTGGAATAAATTATTGATAAGTTAAAGCCCAACTTTGTTTTTTATCTTCTATTGTTTCAGAAGTTTAAATAACCTCTGGATAAAATCCAAAGGCACATCTTGGCACTGTAGATTTGTGGTGAGATGTTCAGAGTTGTCACCTCAGGCACTGGCTTACAAGGGGAAAATACCCTGGGTTGCCTGTTTCCTTGCTGGGAGATCCTTGGATTTTCACATTTGAAATGTTGGTTTATTCAGGGCATGCTCCTATGCTAATCAAATTAGAAAAGCCTAATGTGACTGGAATAACCATTTATGAATTAAAAATTTAAAAAATGTTCATGACAATATAGGGTCCTTGAGTCTTCCAGGGAACGTATTTCTTCCGAAATAGGAAGCCAAACAAATCTGGGTTTCCTTAATGCATTCACAGTATATTAATGCTCTCAGTATTAAGTCTTGGACATCAGATATAATCCTCTTCAAACTAGAGTGATACCTGCTAAGTGGCGGGGGACCACCCCCCTTTGGACAGTGCTGAAACCTCTCCGTCTTGCTCTGTGACCTTTCCTGGCACCTCAGGTTATGGAACAGAAGTTGAGTTTGGACCATCCTGAATCATTTCTGGTATCTCACTCCTTATCAAGTTGACCTATTTAAAGCCCTTGCTTTTTCATTTCCAACTTAGTTCTTTAATATTTTAATTTTTATTGCTCCAGAACTGATTGTTGATTTTACAGCTCTGTGAACGGACTATGTCTCTGATATATAGTTTCCATCCATCTTTCTGGCCTTGACTTGAGCCCTGATAGTCCAACTTCCCCCGTGTGCCCTCAGTACTAGAACCTCCATTCATTCCTCCTAGTGAGGTATATCTGCAAGAGGCATATTATTGAAGCGAGTTTTCCTTACACACATCTAGACCTTTGCCTTTTTATGGTTAAGAGGATGTTTGATTGCATTGCCAAGATCTCCCTTCTTCTTTCTTTTAATTCAAGCTTTTAAATATACCTAATCTCTCTTCTTATGTGCTGGTTTTACGTGGTTATCTCAAAGTTTAAGGATGCCTTATTGTGGGCCTTATAGCATCAAATATTTAGAAAAGTACATTTGGGGGCATTTCTTTGCTGTTTATAATGTGTTTTTGTGAGCATTTTCCCATCTCCCCCCGCCCCCCCGCCCTGTAGCCTCCTAAGTAGAGGTTACCATGGAGACAATACCTCATTTAGATAATTTTCTAGATTTTCCTTTATATTTGTACTTTGTGACTTGGCTGGAAAAATCAGAACAACTGACAGAAGCCACCCAGTGTGACTTGAAAAGGAGATTGGAGAAAGCAAAAGTAACATAAAAACAAAAGCAACAATAAAACAAAAGCCTAGTTTACAGAAGGACAGAGCCGGGCACATGGCTGGGCCCTGCATGGTCTGGGTCAGTCTCAGAACAAGAGCCTCTTGGCCAAAGCACATGGTGTTGGAACCTTTGCCAAGGGACCGCACAGATGAAGCTTTGGATCTGCAAGGGCACTGCCTGGGGAGCTGCTGGAACTTTGCTGGGTTTTCAGGTCCCTAGAAATGTTCTCTCAGACCTGTTCCTTGGAAGAAGATAAAGCATTCCTCAGCAGCCAAACCCTGGCTGTGATGTGAAGGCTGTGGGCAGACCTTGGTCGCAGTCCCTGGAGCATCACATCTGGGCCTGCTTGTTGCCTCATGACTGTGGGGGTGGGCGTTCACAGCCTCCCGCTGTGTCCAAGAGGGAGCCAGTGCTCCTGCTCTAAAGCACTGCATGGCTACCGTGCTCTGCTTCCAGTTTCAATATTCCCTCACCCAAAAGCAACAGTGATGTCCTTGGTTACACCTCTACCTGTTCATAAGACATCAGGGGCTTTCTCTTGTCTTCAAATGTGTGTCACCACAGCACAGCCACCACCAAGGCACCCTCGCCCTGCACCGCAGTCCCCTGGACCCGGCCCCCCATCTTCTCCCACTCCCTCTGGTATTCTCAATTTTACAGCCAGATTTGTAGGGTTTTGTGTTTGATCTGGTTTTGTCTGACTCTTTCTCTGTATTCCACACTAAGTGCCACTATACAGTGTTTGTCGTTCTCCTCCTGACTTTCTTTGCTCAGTGTCATCCCCTCCAATTCATCCATGTTGTTGCAAATGGCAAGAGTTCATTTGTTATAGTTGAGTAGAGTTTCATTGTGTATGTAGACCCCGTCTTTATCCACTCATCTGCTGGACACTCAGGCTGGTTCCATATCTTGACTACCATAAATAACACTGCAGTGACCTGAAGAGAGCAAACATCCTTCCAAATGAGCATTTTTGTATTCTGGACAGTCTCCTTCAGGGAGGGTTAAGAGTGGAATTGCTGGATCATGCTGTAGCTCTATTTTTGTGATTTTGAGATAAATTTATTTTGTTTTAATTGCACCTTCTTACCCCCAGGTCTCCATGTCTCCCTTGGAGATCCCGTCTTATACCCTGGTAATCGTCACCACAGGAAATGCTTCGCATTTCACTGAATTGTCTCTTCTCTGACTTTCTACTTTTTCTACTAGAATGTAAGCTCTACGAGGGAAGGAATTTCAGCCTTGCTAATTTTGTTTACTGCTATTTTCAGTGCCTAATACAGTACTGGCCCTCTATGTGCATAAAACAGATACTGACCGAGTAACTAAAGCTTCTCTTAGTGACTTAAGTACTATGATTCAGTGATGCAGATGGAAACGCATACTTTTTTCCATCTCTTGTTGCACCCCTGCTCTCCATTCATGTATTGAGATAGATTCTTGACTCCTGCAAGCTTCTGCTTTCCCATGATATCATCAATGGAAAAGACAGCCCCTGCCTGGACAGCATTCAGCTTCTCCCGCCTCCATGTCACAGGTACAACATTGGAAGCGAAAGCTCTTTCGCGTGCTGCAAGTGCTGGTAAAACAAACAGCTACACCTTTAAAGAGGTTATTGTCAAGGGCAACAAGAAAGACTCTTTACAGTCTGAATAAAAATGACTCTGGCAGAAGGCACAATCCGGGGTACTTTGTCAGGAGACTGAACGACATTCCACTTCAAATGAAGCCTAGTGACAGGTGTCCTACTCCGCGGCAGCATGGGCCACCACTCTCCTCTTCAGATGCTGTCAGGAAGTGCTGTGGTTGGGGACCATTTTCCTTTAGACCCACAGCAAGAGGAACGAGTCTGGTAGGAAGGACCCCCTGAAGGTCAGTTGTGATCTTATTTAGAAAGTCTGCATTGAGCACGTACTGTGTGACTTGCCCTGAACCATCGCTTGGGATTGAGGCCCGGGAATAAACACATAAGGGAGATAAATAGATGAAGGGGGGCCCTTGTTTCAACTTGCTAGTGGTCTAACTACTGCCAGCCTGGGGACCAGTAGATGCTTAGCTCTGTCAAGGTCTCCTGATCCTTGTGAGGTCGCGTGTGTCCCATAGCACTGACAGCAAATTCAAAATCATCTCAACAGTCAGCAGCTGTGAAAGGACCAAGTAACACAATGCAAATAACTAGATCGACAAACAACTAATGAAACAAACAAGAAAAGGCAAAACCATCCAAAGCTGCAGAAGCTATTCTCTCTAAGAGATCTTCAGCTAAAATGTCAACATTTTAACCAGAGCCAATAAATGAAGGGTAAAGGATACCTGGGCAATTTTATCTTGTGAATACAAAGTAATGGGGCTGCTCACTCTATTTTTATTTCTTTTGGAGTTTCTGTGTCCACTATATACCCCGTCATCTGCTCAGAATAAAGCACCGATGCA
This sequence comes from Talpa europaea, assembly GCF_964194135.1. Taxonomy (NCBI): domain Eukaryota; kingdom Metazoa; phylum Chordata; class Mammalia; order Eulipotyphla; family Talpidae; genus Talpa; species Talpa europaea. The sequence continues at coordinate 7,945,749 of NC_140069.1, forward strand.
TTGCGAGGCTGCCGGAGCAGATGCAAGAGAGTCCAGGCCAGTGTTCTAATTTAGACCCAACCTTCCCAGGGCAACAATGTCTCCCAATAGAGCACTAGACATTTTTCTAGCACTTTCACAAATAATTGACTCCCATAACTGCCTGGTGAAGAAGGCAGCATGAAGTGCACATGTCAGTGCTAGGGGGGAAAAAAAGCAGAAAAGCACCTCTCCATTCATTCCTACAAGTCGCTGAAGACTTGCCGTGTGCTAGGAGCTGGGATCACACATCTGAACTCAACTGAGACCAGTGACACAGCCCAGTGGGGAGCAGAGCTGAAATTCAGTTGGTGCCCAGCGGTGTAACCGTGGCGCTCACAGTCAGCCCCAGTAAGGACCAGTTAGAATTTCCATGATACCAACTATTACATCCTCCAATGATCCTCCTGCAGATAAGCCGGCCGTAGCTGCCTCACCAAGTCACAAGAACTACCAGAGAAGTAAGGACAGTGGTTCTGAGAGTGGGCTGCTCAATTCTAGGATGGTTTCCAGAGGAATTAAGAGTAGAGTGGACTTGTGGAGGATGGAAGGGATTCATCAGCTGGTGAAGGAAGCGAGAACATTCTCAGAAAAGACAATAGGATGTGCAAAGACCATAGCGGGAGCTCACTGCACCTTTGTACATTGCATGAAGGGGCTACATTATATGTGCATTTCTCCATGTTAGCAAGTGCCAGGAGGGCGGAGATCATGCCTCTTTTCTTGCACAGTAACTTCACATGCCTTGAACATAAGTGTTACCAACTAAATTGTTGAATGAAAGATTAAATGAATGAGATTGGTCACTGAGTTTGAGTTTTCCCAAAGGGGCTGGGGCTTCAGGCAGAGGAGTTTTCTTAACCGGAAGCAAAAGTTCCAAGGCTCAGCAACAGTCCTGGGAGCTGGTGGAACACAGCCTGTGGAAGGGAGCGGTCCCCTTCTCAAATGTCATTGATTGTCAGGTCTTTGTGAATGGGTCTGTGTGGAGTTTCTACTCAATTAAATGAGAGCGAATGAAGATTAGATTCTTGGAAAGACTTTTCTTGTTTTTGACTGCTTATAATGCTGCGTCTTACAGCTCAGTTCCTTTCAGAGCTATCAGGAATCACTGCCAGCCTGGAAACATAAAGAGGAAGAAACTGCAAAAATATTCAAGTGTTAGGAATTTAATTGCGAGTGATTGGGTGCTATAAACATGGCATTCATTATTTAGGGTGAATATTTACACTAATAAGGAGCAAAATCAAAACACATAACTGTTTGGAGGTATAGGGTAACATGCAAAATGCGAAATTCTAATCCTCAAACCTAAGGGTAGAAGCAGGAGCCGCATTCCCGAAGGCCGTGGGTGGTGGTCGGTGGTGTCTACTCACCTCACAAGTAAACTCCACAGCGATCCTATGAGGTAGGTGTTAGTACCTTAATTTTGTAGAGTGTTAGGGAATGAATTGCTTCTTAAAATTCATGTGGCTGAGGTAAGAGACCAACTAAGATGCAGGCCAGGCTCTGACTTGTGGAGGAACTTAGGCTGAGGGCTCATTCCATGCAGGGCGAGGGGGGACACCAGCAGAGCCCCATTCCTGCCGATGCAGAGCATTCTCCCCTGTCGAGTCTAGTAAAACTGCTTTTGCTGGTAGCAAGTTTGGAGTGGAAAGTCCACTTTGACTCATGCTTTTCATGTGATTCTTATCTGCAACACTGAAGCAGCTGAGTGTGAGTCATGGGGAGGCAAGAGGAAAGTGTTATGCATGTAAGTGTGTGTGTGTGTGTACATGCACTGGGGGGATGCTGGTGTGTGTGTGTTTGTGTATGCATGTGTGTTGGGATGATGTTGGAGCTGTGTGTGTGAATGTCGGTGATGTTACACTTGTATGTTAGTGTGTGTGTGTGTTGGGGTGATGATGGAATTGTGTGTGTGTGTGACATTGCAGTTGTGCTTTTGTGTGTATATGTGTGTTGGGGTGATGTTGGCGTGGTGCATGTGTGTTGGGGTGATGTTGGCATGGTGCATGTGTGTTGGGGTGATGTTGGTGTGATGTGTATGTTTTGCAGGGCTTGGAGGACGGGGCAAAGGAGAGGTGCGTGCTCCTGAGCATGGCAGAACTCTCCTTCCTGCAATGGGAATGCCGAGACTTTGTACCTTACCCACCCCCACCCCACCACCTGTTCAAGAAATCTTAATGACCACTCATCTCAGGGGCTGTAACTGAGAACCTTTAAGTCTGAGGAATTTTAGAGAACTTATAGGGCTTCTGAGAGGTAAAATGAGTAAACATGATGTCACTTTTTGATCCCTGTGACTGAGATGTGAGACTCGGGAAACTTAGCCGTAGAAAATCTTCAAGGAGGGGAGCATTCCAAAGGCTGGGTCTCATTTGATATGCACCCCAAAGGGCTTGCACCTCCCAACCCAAGAGACCTCTTTTCCTTGAAAATTGTGACCTCTCAGCATCAACCAATTTACCAAGACCTGCTGCATTTGTTTTCTACGCTGTCTGACAAATTACTGCCATCCACAGGCATAAACCAACACACATTCATTATCCACAATTGCAGTGGGTTTTGGGCCCTCAACAAGGTCCCCCACTGCATGTCACAAGCTGCAATCTGGGGGCCCTGGAACGCATTCTCATCAGGTCCTCTTCCAAGCTCCTTCAGATTATTGACAAATTTCAGTCCCTGTGGTTACAGGAGTGAGAACCTCAGGTCCTAGGCACCACCCTCTCTGTAGTGCCCCAACTATGTGGTCCCCAGAGATTTCTCATTTAAGATCATCCACACTCAGCGCCAGCATTGTCAGAATCACTGTTTCATGTACCTCCCAGTTTGTAGGTCAAGAACTTCTGCAGCTAGAAGATCTTGGCTGTGAGTCTACATTTGCTTGTCTCGCTAATACCGGGGTATCAGTTTACCCTGTGACCTCAGTTGTGTGATGGGACCAAGAAGTCATTGATTTTCAGTTTCTTTAGCTTTTTCTTGCTGTAAGTTTGGGAGTGCTGGAGTGGAAACTATTAATCCCATTTCTTTTCCTTCATGTTCTTCTAACTTACCCTGCAAACAAATCTGGAATCAGAGAGATTAGGTTTGACTTTTATCTCACACTCACCTACACTGTGCCCTGGGGGTATTCTTTCTAGCATTATATGGGGATCACATACAGGCATATGGGGGAGCATGTGGACTCTGACCCTGCATACGGTGTTTGCTCAGTGACTTCCAGAGGGGCTCTTGAGGTTCGTCTACCCCAAATCTCCACCTCAGGCTGGGATTTTCTCTGTATTATACCAGCTAAGTGGCTGCTTGGCTTCTGCTTAAAAATCTTCAATCACATGGAACTTGTTAGCTCCAGAGAAGCTCTGGATAGTGCATGCGACCGTGTGTGAGACCAAGTATGCATCTTAGTGCAATACAGACCTGTGGACACCTTCCTGGGACTCGAGGTGGGGTGCTAGAGTTTATGGCTCTTTGCGGGAAAGAAATCTACTGAATAAGAGATTTGCCTGCAACAAACAGATGCCCACCAACAACAGTGCTTCAGTGTCATCCAGATCAATAACCTAAGTCTTGGTGAACGTTCTGGTAGTAGCACAATCACGTCCTCTGAGGGGGAGCTCAGCAGGTCTCCCTGTAATGACAGGCTCTTGAAAGCAAAGGCTAATGAGTTTGTTGGATTCTCTCATACAAATTCTCAGGGCATTTCAAAAGGGGGTATCTGGCCATTAACAGAAAAGACAATGGTGGGGGACTCTAGAGAGAGATGAAATATGTAGAGCTTCTGCAAGTGTGTGTGTGTGTGTGTGCATTGGGGGGGTGGTGTGTGCCTGCACCTGGAGGTGACATCCATCCCCCCCAGCCAGGTGGAGCCTCCCACCAACAGGCTTCTTTAGCCGCAGAGAAGAACTGGGGTCTTACTGTGTTTGCTCTGTGTCCCCAGTCTTGAATGCTTTTGAAGTACTGGGTACTTTTGAAGTAGTGGGTACGTTTGAAGTATTTGGGTACTTTTGAAATATTGGGTACTTTTGAAGTATTTGGGGCTTTTGCCCTACCGCAATTGCATGAATGAGTAGTTATGAGACCTTTAATGGCAGGTGGATGGTGAAAGAGAGTTAACTTAGTCTGGAGTGCAGAACTCAATGCTTTTTTTAAAATTTCTTTTGTTTCCACCAGGCTTGAGAGAAAAGATAGTTATGCAGACTGAACCAGACCATCCAGAAACTCCCATACGAAAGAGAAAATGGATCACCCCATGTTGTAAGAATATTGACTTTTCAAAAATTTCTCCAACTTTCTGGATCAGGACTGACTCTCTTCTAGCTCAGACCCAAGGTATAACTTAAATTTAAGTGAATTTCTCAAGAAAAAGAGATGATGATGTTGGAGGAGACACAGAATCTGTTTTCTCACTTGAGGACACTGATGATGGTTGCTATCAAGGTGGCTTTTCCTGCCATGACCAGTCAACCTTTATACCTACAAAGATGGTCTCCCTCATTCAGGCGCACAACAGATAAAGTCTTTTTTCATGATGTCAATGGACAGTCAATTGTTTCCATCATTCAGCGATTTCCTCCATTGAAGCCTCGTTCTCTGAATGTGTTTATTCCTCTGCAAGAAAGATGGCACTTGTGTTCAAAATTTATTTTCCTATTTTTGAGTGTTATTGGGCTGTTGAAATACCAGTGATAGTGATCACTAAAAGTAAAGCATGCACTTTAGAATCAAGTTTTAACTCCATGTCAGGAAGATGTACGAGCGAGCAGCTGAGTTGCAGGTTGCAGGCAACAGAGACTTCCAGGGGCATTTGTTTCTCCCCAGCACTGTTCCTGGGCCACCCCTTATATCTGAGGCTATTTGCTGATTCAGAAAAGAGGAAGGCTAGATGGGTGGGTTCTTGTGGGTGTTCTGGCCATTCAGATGGAGGCCATCTTGATGTACAGACAGGTACTTATTTGCAGGGGAGAAAAAACAGTGCTGGGCAGGATCCTTGACCACCATGCTGGGAGCACCCTCATAGCACAACGCATTTAGGCTTGATTTGCATTTAGGCTTTGGTTTTAAACACTGCCCTGTTCCCGCCATCACTGTGAGTATTCAAGATTGTTCAGTAAAGCTTGTGGCTGAAAACCAAGACAGAAGTGGGGTTCCCTGTTTTCAGAATTCAATGTGAAAATACTTGGATCTGCAAAGCATAGTCTGCGTGACCCAGTCAACCCTCATGGAGCACCTGTGGTGTGGCTTGTGCTTGCTGTCTTTGGGGAATGGATCCTAGACTGCTGGTAAACCTCATAATGCCACATATGCAGATGTGGAATTACAATGCTGTACCCTGAGACCTATATATAGTTGTAAACCAAGATGGCTTCAATAACACCTTTTTGAAAAAGGGTCCACTTGACTATATCACTGAAGTGGCTTTACTTTCTGCTTAAAAAAAAAGTTTCAATGGATTTTAGATTTTCCTAACTAGTTGCTCCTTTTCCTATAAGGAATAATGAGTGAGGGGCAGAAGGAAAGACTGGGGTGAAGCAGATAGGAAGGGTTCTTGTCTCTGGCAATGGGAAACAGAAGGACGTGAACTCCCTGTGGGGCTGACAGGCCTGAACTTGAGTCCTGTTCCAACATTTATGAATTGTTTAGCATGGGATAATGCTTTCTTTTTGGATTATTTTAATAATGTTGCTTGTGGCCTGGTTTTCCCACATCTGTAATGTGGAGGATGATACCACCAATCTTGTAGGATTTGTGAAATGATTAAATAAGATCATGTGTATAAACTGCTTAGTTAAATAACAGGCAGATGTCAAATTCTCGACACTGGATAGTTGTTTTCATAATAATTTAGGGAGGACCCATCACTGCCCAGGACATAAATAATCTCACCTAAAAATGAGGTTATTTGATATTCACCAGCTCCTTCCTTCAAAATAAATCTAAAGTAACTATAATAGAATTTTCCAAACTTATTTGGCCATGGAAAATTAAAAAAATACGGTAAAGTACTAATAGGACCAACAGTCATTTGTAAGAATGTGATGAACTGTAAACACTGAATCATGTTCAGATGTGTTGGAATGAGGCATCACCTGACCTCTGACACATGAACAATATCCGGGGCTTCCACGGGTTCCCATGTCACACAACAGTCATCACAGCCACTTCCTTTTCTCTGGGGAAGCACAGCCTCTCTTCAAGTGGAATGCCCATTGCAAGCCCATAAATGCACTCAGGTGTCTGTGTTCTTAAATATATGATATGTTCTTAAATATATATTTTAGAAGAGACACGTACTAGCATGAATTTATTTCCTGAAATATCTAGTAAACATCCACAGAGACTAATTGACTAAACCTCATGTGCTATTTCAGCAAAAGCCCTGTTTTTCAAACATTTATTTATTTATTTTTTAAAGATTTATTTATTTATTCATGGAAGAACTGGGGTACAGGCCAGAGGTGTGGGGGATGGTGAGAGGATTCACCAGAGACAGAGTGTGGAACAGAACAGGCAGACTGACTGAAATATACTGCTGAGGGGAGCAGCGGGGAGACAGGAGACGACTGTTGCAGCATGTGGGCAGCTCCCCGACTGGGGATGGAACTTGTGCTGCAATGGCTGCAGATAGCCTCATATGTTGCATCTCAACCCCTTGAGCCACCAGGGAGGTCCTTTCAAACATTTAGACAGCACTCACAGTGATTCATTTTGCCTTGCAAACTAGTGCGGAAGCATATACAACTTTACATAACTGAGCTACAGTGTGACGTGATGCAATACCCTCTTCTAAAGCCAGGTGTGCTATTTTCCACTCCATTCTATTCCATCCCCTCCTACCCCACCCACACCACCCCACTCCACTCACTTCACTCTATTCCGTCTTGTTTAGAATCCTGCTAATCAAAGCCCGCTACTTTGATTTCCAGACCACTAATAGGCAGTGCTCTCAGTTTTAAAGAGACCTAGGGATTAAGCCAGGAAGTGCATGGTGTTTGTGGCTCTGCTTTTCCCAGGTGGGGGGCCGTTTTATATTACACTTCAAGTGTATTTGAAATGGAACCTTCTCTAACCACCAAAAAGCCTATGGAGGAGGCATTTCTGAGGAAGGGTCATGTTGCCCGGCTTGATGAGACACAGCTGCAGATGCCCAGGCTGAGGAGAGAAAGGACTGTATCTGAGCCCTCAGCTCCCTTGGAGAAAGGCCCCACGTCCTATGAGGAGAGTTTGGAGGCTCCGCCCACCCCTCCCCTGTGCCCCTGGACTGAGGAGAACAGCTGAGGACATCCCCTTCTACAGATTTGCGCATCCTGCCATCCCACTGCCCAACCTCCTCCTGCCTGCTGCCGGCCTGCCCACCAGCCTGCCCACCAGCCTGCCCACCAGCCTGCCTCTGTCTGCCCAGACCTTCTGCAGCTTGAACTTAGAACTCAGCTTGAACCTCCTCTTCCTTTTCCTTTGAAAGTTGAAAACCTGATTCCCACTGCTTTGTCATTTCTTCCATCGAAAGCTTCCTGACCAACCTCCCAATTCTCAACTCAACCCTGAAACAAATGCTTTGTCTCACCGACGACATCCTCTTTAACTCTGCTCCTTATCACGTGTGCTGCACTGTATTTAAATCTTTTTATTTTCCACCCTGTAACTGTAAGCCCCACCCTATTATTGCTTTATCCACAGTTCCTTGCACATGCCTTTGCCTATAAGGGTCCCAGAAATATTTGTGAAACAAGCAAAATCATACTTAGGTAATAAACTGTCCTGTGGGCAACTTCGCGCGCTAGGAGCCATCTGTTCTCAAGCACAACACCTTTTACACCATTATAATAGAACTCTGAGGGGAGGAAGAAAGACAAGCTTATTTGATGCTTAGAGATGAAGAAACTGAGGTTCAGCGAGGTGAGGGGGCTGTTCTGAAGTTGCAAGTCTGCTTGGTGGACAAGAGCAAGCATCTAATCATTAAATTCTACACGTAGCACGTTTCACGCACACAGAGGCCACCAGCCAGCCTGCTGTCACCCTGACCTGCAAAGTCTCCAACAAAGTCTCACTGATTCATCCTCCTCGTCAGAGGCTCCTGTTAGCAGTGTGAGCCAAATGGGTGGACACAGACACAAAAGCTTGGGTTCAAGACCAGGCCTTTTCCTGATCAATGAAACTATATCCTCTGAGAATTCTAGAAGACCTTGAACTTAGCAGAGAGATTTCAGAAATGAAATTTCTCCTTCAAATTCAGTTAACCCTGACATTGGGCTGCACAGAATTTGTAGCAGGAGTTACCTGCAAACATTAAGCAGATGAAGTGTGTTTGTATTGACACGCATCTTGCATCAGAAAAGTTCAGATACATAAAGAGAGGCTTTTGTATAATTCATGTTATTTACTAGAACGATTTTACTGGCCCTCCAAACATCATTGTGCTCTCGACTATAAATATGCATTCAGACCCTTTCCAAACCACTAGTCATCTGCCCAGCGGGCCATAAAAGCAATGTATCATGTAACCATGTATTGGGATGAAATTTCAAAAGCTCTCCATTTAGGCAGCAGGCCTTAGAGGGTTTGGGGAGCTGTAACATTATCCATTTAATTATACATTTGGACACACCGAAAAAAAAAAAAAAACTGCATTATTTACACAATTGCCTATAATATTCTCTCCAAGCTGTTAGATCTGAGTCAGAAACCATTAGAATGCTAATCAAGAGAAGAATATGAAATACATTTCCTCGGTGCCACGGCAGCAAGTTTCCTAGACACTTTTATTTCAGCCCCATGTTCCTTGCTCCCTTCCCCCATCTTCTATATGAAAGGGACCACTCTGACCTTCCGGGGTCCTAGGCAGCTAATTTGGGAACACAACATGATCTCTCAAGGTTGGATGCCTGTGTCAAAGACAATATCTTGTACAAGGCCTGGTACCTTATATTTGATAACAGTCAAGAGGTCAGGACAGGAAAGTTACTGTATTCAGGGGAAGAGTTGTTCAAGGAGATGACTCTGAGGGGTGGGCCTGGCTTAGCATCATCATTTAGGTGAGCTGGTGGGGAGACATAGAGAATGTCTCTGGGTGGCAGGCACCATGGCAGGGCAGGGGGAGGTGGGTGTGGGGGAGTCTTGTGTGTGGGGGAGTCTGTGTCCTTCCCCTCTCCCTTTGAGCTCTGCAAGCAGCCTGTGGATAGTGGCCCCCAGCATTGAATGAGACAGTTTCCTTGTTACAGGAGCGCAGGCTTCAATCTGAGGCAGATGCCAAAGCAGAAAATGATGCAGTTTGTTGAAAGCTCTGAAAGAAGAACCAAGACTCCAGTGGAGTTGCCTCAAGGCCGGGGATTTGTGGAGCCTGGCTGCCCTGAATTCTGTGCACGGTCTCTCAGAGAAGCGCTCTGGCTCTCTTGCCTGCATCCTGTCAGATGAGTAAGTCCTTATGTAGGTTCCACCACAGACTCTGTGACCCGCCATCCCTTCGCTGAGACCATGCAGGGTAAGCCAGCGGCCTGACTTGTGGCTTCAATCTCTCCCTGACTTTTCCACGACAAGTATCAAGCTGTGTCCTCTCTGTGTGTGAGGATTGGTAAGTCAAGCTTGCAGGGCTTGATGCGCCCAGAACACACATACTCTAATATCAGTGAGACCAGAGAAACTGCCTCAACTTCTAGAATCTGACTTGTATCCTCCAAGTGATATTATTTGGGAATGACTTTGAATGGCCAGGAATTTGCATAACAGAGAAACTATAAACCTTTGGGCTTTTCTGATTGTTTTTTAAAGATTTGTTTATTTGTTTATTTATGCATGCAAGAACTGGGGCTTGAGAGGATTCACCAGAGACAGAGTAGGGAGCAAGCAGTACAGGCAGATCTACTTAAATACACTGCTGAAGGGAGCAACAGGCAAGACAGGAGAGGTCTGCTGCACCCTCCCTGGCTGGCTGGGGATCAAACTTGTGCTGAAGTGGCCAAAGGCCACAGACAGATTCACAGTGCTGTGCTTAACCCCTTGTACCACCAGGGAGGCCCTACATTCGTTTTGTATTTTGCTGTGGTTGTTCACTGCTTTATATTTTTCTAGATACAACTGATGGTTCTTATTCTGTTCCTATTCTGTTGATGAGAAGCATTTCCACTCACATGCTGCTTCACCCAAACTCTAACTTCTTCAGTGGAAACCCTTAGAACAAGAGAAGACTTGGACCAGGGGAGTCGCGTCAGAAACCCTATGGAGTGGACTCAGCAATTGTGCTCTCAACATAGCACGCTGAGTGTGGAGATGGCAAACGGCAATGCATCCGGTGACAAAGAGGTAATAGGATTTGGGGGAAATGCACTACACATTTATTCAGTTTTGCATTGATGAGGACATAGTTGCCATTTCACATGAAACATAGACCTTTAGGGTATCTGTGTAGATCATGGATCTACCTTCTCCTGGAAACATCTTTCAACTTAAGTAGTTTCTTGTCAATCTTGAAATTTGGCCCTTTGAGGATGGATCCTTCCTTGCCATAACCCTGTGATATAGTGGAAATACTTGAAGAACTCTAAGAGTGGGTTTTCTCCTCCATATTATAGAAATACCAATAACTACATCGTAAGGCAGAATTCAATAAGATGACTTCAGTAAATTACCAGTCTAGTTCCTGGATATAGCTACAATTATATATCTTGTATAGTATTATAATTGTGCTTTTCTTATCAAATAGAGTACTAGTTTCATAAAATTCCATTGCTGACTACAGGATATGATTTTGCTGTCTGATATTTTTCTCTGAACGCTGCCTGGAAGGAAGGAAGGAAGAAAGGAAAAAAAGGAAGGAAGGAAAGAGACGAGGTATTAGATAACAATAAGAACAAAGAAAGTATTTCAAAATGTGTGAAAGGTCACATTTCTTTGCACAGAAATCTGTTCTGCCCATCTCTTGGGCTCACAGGCCAGGCTGGCTTTGCTGTAGGGATCAGCCCTTCAGTGTTTATTTATGCAATCCTCACTTCAGCTGGCAGCTGCTCCAGTCCAGGAATTTTATGGCAGGAAATATAAAGTGCTGTTGGATCCGGGTGCTTTAGAGCCTTGGGCAGAATTGTTCTTTCTTAAAGGAAAAAAAAAAAAAAGAAAGAAAAATGTAAGAGAGTGACAATCAGCTAAGGACTATTAAGCTTCATGGTCTTGATCTTATCATATTGCATCTACTCTTACCAGTTCTTAATCACTAAAACATTATAACATCTTTAAAATTTATTGAGACAATTAGAAGCAAACAGTTCTTTTGACCCCCAGCTCTTTCAAAGTCACCTGATGCTGCAAGAGAAAGTGGGGACATGAGACTGAAATTCTGTTCAAGGGTTTTGTGGCTTAATGCCCATTTTAGATCCCAATGTGCCACAAAGAAGGGGTGCTGTGTTCTGGGACCCAGAAGCTAGAATGCCAGCATCTTGGGCTACGCTTTGGCTTCCTGAGTCTTACATGCTCCGATGTAGAATGGAAATGGATAGGAGGTCCTTTCTGTATTAAAAATCTTTTTTTTTTTCTTTTTTTGTAATACCACTGGGTTCTTGAAAACAAGTGCTCTACCCCAGTTACTGCCTACAGTGCCGATGTCACGCTGTATCCACAGTGCCAACCCAATGGGCAGTGGAAACTGCGACTTCTCTCCTGTGGTCAGGTCTCAGCCAAGGAGACCACAAGGTGATGGAGAAGTGGTCCAGAGATCAGGAGCCTACTGGCTTAGATTCTGAACCACCTGGTCCCTCTGCAAAGCAGAGAGTCCAGGATTTGGAACATGGTAGGAGGACTGACTACTGCAAATTTGAATCCCAAGGCCATGAGGCTGATTCAGGAAGGGGGTAGATGATGTGATTCCCAGATCAGCTGATGTCCTGGCACAGCTGGCCGGGAGACAGGGCTAATGGAGCAGAGGCGGAATCTGGGGATTTTCTGAGAATCTGGAGACATATGCGTATGTGAGTGTTTACCCAAATGTCCACATATGTTCACAGAGGGAGCAGGGATTAGTTCAGGGCTAAGTACAGAGTCTAGGAGTCAAGACTCTAAAGCTATATTGCCTAAATTTAAAATCTACCTGTGTAAACTTGGGTGATTAGTTTAACTTCTCTGCACCTCAGTTTTTGACAAATAATATGTAGTCGGAACAGATAATACCACCATCTCTGTGGAATTGTAGATAAACTTCTTTGCATAATTCCTGTAATACAATACTATTTTGATATCCATGCAGTTATTATTACTGTTGTTTTATTACTTGTATTTGTGTGTATCCCTACAACAAACACCTTTTGGTGAGATAGGATTTTTCTTCTTTGCAACTAGCAATCTTAAATTTATTCCCATTCTTTCGGTGTGTGAGTTCCCCACACCTCTTTCCAGTTAAAAGATATGGTTCTTATGCTTTAAGGATAATCTCTAACTCCTCCTCTCCATGGGCCTTCATTGATTACCATATTTTAATTTTCATCTCTGCTGAAATTTGTCTGTGTCAAACTAACATTGTGTATCATTGTATATTTAGATTGTGGTATGCATGATATTTCATATTTAAATCTCTCTCCCATGAAAGTATAAGCTTTTTAAGGATTAAGAGTATGTTTGGCATTTACTTTTCCCCCAAACTATCTAACATAATGTTGAAACTACCAAAGGAATTTAACACATCGATTTTGGATAAATGTGGGTGAACCATGAAGTCATCCTCACAAAGAGGTTCTGCATTTCTTTTTTTTTTTTAAAGATTTATTTATTTATTTATACAAGTACTGGGTACAGTCAGAAGCACGGGAGGGTGAGAGAATTCACCAGAGCCAGAGTGGGGAGCAGAACAGCCAGACTGAGGCAGTACACTGCTGAGGGGAGCAGCAGGCGGCAAGAGAGGTCTGCGCACCATGTGGGACCCTCGCCCCATGTGCGGGGATCGAACCGGCGCTGCAAAGGCTGCAGGCAGCTTCACAACCCAGCACTCAACCGCTGTGCCACCAGGGGAGTCCCAGGTTCTGCATTTCTTGAGTCACCTTTGGCAGTACCATTCAGTAGTTTTGCAATACTTATGTAATAGTGCAAGATTTAAAAATAAACAACTTTAAAGAAGTTCAGTGCATCGGGGTTCTCCTGCTGTATGTGTTGATTCAATTCCACCTTCTGTCTTTGACCCTTCATCCTTTTGTATCTTTCACATTGTTTTAGAATACAACCATAGAAATAAGGAAAGAAAGAAATCCTGCTGTACTCACAGCAGTTGTGGAAGGTAAATGCATAATTCCCAGACTATCTACGAGAAAATCAAAGAGGGATTTTTCAAGGTCACGTTTGGCCAGCCTCTGACCTAGACTGAACTGTGACTCTGAGGCTTTCCACTAAGTGTGCTGCTTCCTCAAAGTCATCATTATCACAAACAGCCTCATTCTCAAGGTTAAGCACTTCTGTTTCTCCAATTCCCAAATTTTCATTTGAAAGTAATACCTTCTCCACTCTACTGAAAGCTGATACCACCATTTCCCAAATGGCAGAATTAAACTCATTACTAATGCTTAAAATTCAATTCAAGGCTGCTCAGCTACCAGCTCAGGTGCTGAAGTGAGACACCTATAATCATCTCTTTATTGTTTGCTCATTTATGGAGCCCTCCCCCTCTCCCTGCTCCCCTTCTCCTGGCCCCCAACGCCTCCCGCTACCTGCCATCAGGAATTCACATCCCGGAGGCCCCTTTGGGCAGCATGGGCAAGCATCTCACTTTCCAAACATCTGGCTGGTTTCAATCAATGAGGCCCTGAGCACACGGTTCCTGGGCTTAGTCGGCAGGGTTGGGGGAGCTGGATTCGGGAGGCAGATACAGTAGTTCGCAACCAGAGGGCTTCTGAATTCCTTTGTTCATGAAAATCTAGGTTTATGCTGCCAAGGCTGGGCTGGACAGAGGGAATGATGAAAACAAAGCCTTGCTCAGCTAACCAGCCACCAAGCAAGCTCAGTAAAGGGAGGGGATGTCTATTACTTCCTTCAAAACCAAAATCTGGTCATTGACTGCAAGATAGTAGAATCCAAATAAATTTGCAATCAGGGCAGACTGGGCTGTCCAAAGCTGGGGAAACATGTTTGTTCTGAGAGAGGGGATTACAGTAGGTTCATGGACTTAAATAGTTTTAGGGTAAATTAATCAATCTTTTAATGCCACTAGCTTCTGTGGCTATCACTTGTGGCCTTGATCTTGTAGGGAGCGTGGACTGATTGTGGACACCTGGAGGGTGGGTGTGAGTGCATGTGAGTGTGCACACCTGAGTCTCTATAGAGGTGAGGATAAAAGAGCAGCAGTGATGGCAGTGAGGTGAGCACAAACAGCGTGACTACAGAAGAGGAAAGACCATGAGATGAGAGAGAGAGAGAGAGAGAGAGAGAGAGAGAGAGAGAGAGAGAGAGAGAGAGAGAGAGAGAGAGAGAGACACGCCAGAGAGACCAGAGAAAGAGCATAAAGATTCATGTGCTTTCGTCTTCCAGGAGGACTTGCCAGCCTCCTGGTCCCCCAGCTCCCCTGCCCCCCTGCACCTGGTTGGCCCCTGCAATAGTATTTTTTTTTAAAGATTTATTTATTTATTTATACAAGAACCGGGGTACAGGCCAAATGCAGGGAGTGAGAGGATTCACCAGAGTCAGAGCGGGGAGCAGAACAGGCAGACTGATGAAATACACTGCTGAGAGGAGCAGCAGGTGAGACAGGAGAGGTCTGTTGTGCCATGTGGGACCCTTGCCAGCTGGCCAGATTCGAACCAGTGCTGCAGAGGCTGTGGACAGCTTCACAGCACGGCGCTCAACTGCCTGCACTACCAGGGGAGGCCCTGCAATAGTGTTTTATAGTGAACAAATGTTACCACATGTGGAGAGATGATAATAAGCAGGGCTCTCTGGCCAAACCACTGGTTTCAAATCTAGCTCTTCCCCATTATAAACTGAGTGACCCTGGGCAAGTCAACATTTTGGGTTCTCATTTTCTTAAGGATGATGTTTATGACTATCCTTCTGTGATAACTAGTGTGAGGATTAATTAGCATCTGCTATGTACAGTTCTAGATGTTTGCTATTAATATGTCATTGGTTCTTTACAAATGAAATATTAAGAAGGTGGACTAGATGTTATCACCACTGGAAAAAGGGATGTGCTATGTGGTTGAGAAGTTTATCCAAGGTCATACTAGTAGTGAGTGGGAGAGTGAGGGATAAAAAGCCAAGTTCAGTGTTTATCTTCAACCACTCATTCATCCAGTTGTTCATGTCTTCATTCCCTGTGGATGTGCCCTCGCTATTGCCCGCCACCACCTTGACACAGGGGTTTCCTACAAGGTATAAGCAGGTAGTGATCCCTGCAAAATACCCGTGGAAGACGTTGGCATGGGGAAAGCTAGAAATGAGTTTGGCAGTGTGGCTTGGGGTATTTTTGGTTGATATGAGGCTTTCCTAGAAGCTACTAAAACAACTGTTCTCAAATTTCTTTAAGTGATGGAGCAACTGGAATTCAGGAAGTTTTTCCATTCTTCGGGAAACACCGAGATCCATTGATTTCATCCATCAATGAAGGGGACAGCCTCGGATTCGTGCCACACAGGGAACATGCAGTGGTTAAGATTTCAGGCCCAGGAGTTGAACTCTCTAGAATCAAAGCTGTCCTCTTACTGACTCAAAGCCTCTGAGTAGATTAGTCTCTCTCAGTCTCTGTAGCTCACTTATTTTATTTAATTATTACTTAGTTATAGCTCTTTTAAATGGGGAATGAGGCAGACCTCCTGCTAAAGGCTCAACGAGATAATGCATCACTGTGCCAATCTTTTTCTTTTGCAGCAAACACAGGAAATTTATTTTAAAATTTTATCCAAAATAAGAGAAATCATGCTATATTTTTAAATTACATCGCCAGTCCGTCAGTAGTCAGTTTCTATAACTTACCCTGTAAGATCATAGAATGCCTTTTTGTCTTTCTCATTTTATTCTTCAAAAGCATATTGATTTCCCATTTGTTTGTAAAATATTCATGTCCAAGAGTACAAACTTCACACCTCAACCTGAGCCCAGGAATCCTCGCCCTCCCCAGAGCCCCAGGCCAACACCCTACTACCTTCCTTGCTCCCTATTGTCCATCCTGCCCCACTATACCCAGAAGATAACACGACGGTTTTTATAGAGTCCACTAAGAGTGAATTTTGTTGTGTTTTATCAGTTGATTTTCTTTGTTTATATTCCACTTTTTGACTTATTTCACTTAATATAATCAGCTCAGGATCCTTCCATATTATTCAAAAAAAGCTCTGCTTCTTCTTTTTTAATAGTCAAGTCATATTCCATGGAGAAAATATTCCACAATTCCTTTATCTAGTTGTCCATGTAGGGACTGAACAAATCCTAGATGATGGGCTTCAACCATCTCAGCTCCTGGACAGCAACCTCAGGGCTGCATTTGGGGACATACGGAGCACTTTCCAATCCTATTTCCATACTGACTTCTTTTTTTCTGAGAATACTCATCGACATCCTGCAGATAGTCTGCAAGTTACCAACATGGGAAAAATTCCATTTTTTCAGATATGTGTTTAATTTGTTTTAAGTTACTTTCCTTGCAGCTGTGCATGAGACAGGTGGGTAGGTGGTTACATCCTGGAACTGTGAGTCCGTCCCACCCAGTCGTGGGTGAAACCATTATCTGCGCAGTGTGATGGCCATGAGTGAAGAGGCAAGTGAGCTGGAGGGAAGGCTAAAGTCAGCAGTCTAATACATCTCCACACACAGTTATTTTGTGCTTACCATATGCTAAATACTGTTTTAGCCCTGGAAACAAACAATCCAGACAAGGCCCACCCTCTCAAGAACTTACACTTTAGTGAGGTGTCAAGATAATAAACAAGGGCCTCCCTGGTAGCGCAAGGGGTTAAGCACAGCACTATGAAGCAATTTGCAGCCACTGCTGTATGTGTTCGATCCCTGGTCAGGGAGCTGACCCACATGGCGCAGCAGACCTCTCCTGTCTTGCCCGCTGCTCCCCTCAGCAGTGTATTTCAGTCAGTCTGCCTGTTCTGCTCCCCACTCTGTCTCTGGTGAATCCTCTTACCCACCCCCTACACATTTGGCCTGTACCCCACACTTGTATGCATAAACAAAAAAATCTTTTTTATTTTTTTAAAAGACAGTAAACACATTTCTTTGGCTACTGATAAGATGGTAACAGTAGTGATAATTATAGCCAACAAGAGACAGATAACTATTACTGACTATAATTATCATTGTTATTTTAATAGAATATGTAATGATCTATTATATATGAAAATCTGCAGTGTGGTCTATGTTTATTCACTTAGCAGAAGTCTGTTTTTGTGGAGCACCTGTGAACATCTCTTAGACTAGTTTGATATGGGTTATGACTTAGCAAGCATGGCCATTCCCTCCAGGCAAACGATCTTCAAGCACAGCTCTTAGCAGGTCTCGAGCATTTGCAGGTGCAGGACAAGAGTCCAATAGAGGTCCCCATGCCAGGTGTCTGTTGAAATGTCACAAAGCAATGCACTTTTAAATCTATCCTTCTGGGGGATATCTATCCTTTTAAATGCACTTTTAAATCTATCCTCCTTGGTGGCACAGCGTGTTAGGTGCCACACTGTGAAGCTGTCCGCCGCCCTGTAGCATGGGTTCGATTCCCGGCCAGTCAGGGAGAAACCTACATGGCGCAGCAGACCCCTCCTGCCTCACCTACTGCTCCCCTCAGCAGTGTCTTTGGTCCATCTGCCTGCTCTGCTCCCTGCTCTGTCTCTGGTGAATTCTCTCACCCACCCATGCTGTACACCAGTTCTTGTATAAATAAATAATAAATCTTTAAAAAAAAATAGCATGGGAGACAGTAAACTGTTGTTAAAAAAAATAAATCTATTATTCTGCTTTGACAAATATAATGTCATAGCAATCTGGAAGACCAAGTTTCAATTTGGAATTCTTACTCCCTGGGATGTTTGTGCTGGGAAGTGGTGGCATGGGGAGAATGGGTTCTCAGGAAGGACCCATCTGATCCCAGCTCCATGCTTGGAAGAAAGAGGTGAGGCACAAAAACACGGCCCCACTGCACCTCCACATACAGCCTCCCCTTAGACATTGCTTCTTGTGGGTCCTGAGAAGAATGGACCCAAACTCTAGAGTTTCAGATACCTACCTACAAAGGAAAATAAATTGTGGATGTAAGGCTCAGGCAGCCTCAAAGTCGCTTCCACCCGAGTCCAAATGAGTGTCAAACCTCAGAGTAGGTAAAATTACACCTACTCAGATTATGGGCAAAGTATTTTTCTCCTTCGACTTGTTTCCCACGTGAAAATGGTACATTTTGGATTCTAAATTCCTTTCTGGCACTTTCTTCTATGATTGTGTGACATAGTGGTCTGGGCTTAAGGAGAAAGGCCTGAACAATGAGTTTACCAAAAGCAAATGTTCAGTCCTTTACAGATTACTTAAAGGGTTTTGAATATATTCTCTCATTGGATTTCCATTCCCAGCCTGGCATTTTTTCTCCATTTGCCATTGAAGAAAACAAAGCTGAGAGAAGATAAATGAATTACCCACCATCTCTCCACCTTTGAGTGACAGAGTCAGGCCTCTGATTCACATCACAGCCTTTCAAGCTAATGTCAGCATACAGGTTTTTTTTTTTTTTTAAGGTTTATTTATTTATGCGTACAAGAACTGGGGTGCAGGCCAGAGCTGTGGGGGTCAGGGGATTCACAGAGACAGAGTGGGGGGCAGAAAGGCAGATTGACTGAAATACACTCTGAGGGGAGCAGTGGGGAGACAGGAGAGGTCTGCTTGCGCCATGTGGGTCAGTTCCCTGGCTGGGGATGGAACTCAGGCTGCAGTGGCTGTGGATAGCTTCATAGTGCTAAGACTTAACCCCTTGTGCCACCAGGGAGGCCCCAGCATGCAGGCTTTTAAGCCACTGCATTCAGAAAAGATGATCTTGCGGGTGTGAAATCCATTCTTTCTGAGGGATACAAACCAGCAAACGTGAACTCATCTCTTATGATTCTTAGTCGACTTAAGGAGGACCTTTCCTGCAGAAGGAAAAGCAGCGTTGCAGCTGCCGCTGCCCAGCTCTCATGGACACTCATGCCTTTCTTGCAGCCTTGGCTTGCTCCTCCCTCGACACCCAGGCGCTGGCATAGAGCAGCCGGCAGGACACTTGCCGGGCACATATGCTGTAAAATGCAGAAAAGCTGAGAGCATGTCTCGAGCTGGGCTTCTGCTTCTGCTCCTTACACAGATTATGCATGCAGCCTGGCCCGCTGCCCACAGCTTTCTACCTGCCACCCTGAGACTGGCTGAGCCTAATCCGAAAAGGAAAGCAGGCGCTGTTTTCAGATGCTCCCCGGTGCATGTGCTTTGAGAGATTCATGCCAGGCAGTGAACCCAAAATATTTCAATAAATTGGTACCAAAGGTGAGCGCTGAAAAATAGAGGGAGGTGTTATATGGAAAACTGATCATGCAAAGCTTTCCCAAGAAAGCACATCAAAATGCTGACTCACCAGGAATGAATCAAATGAAAGGGCGCCAGTCAAAACAAGGGGAGAGAAGAAAGCTAAGTCAATCAAACGGAAACCCACCCTTTAGGGTAAGAGCTTGCTCGTGCTCATTCACAAATGCTGGCAGGCGGTGACCTCGCTGCACCTGTCCCTGCCCCTGCTCCTGGCAGCCAACCCAGTGGACCTGGGTTTCAATCTCTGCCCCTTCCCTTCTAGCTGTTTGACCTTGGGCCAGATTATTAAGCTTTCAAGTGTTACTTTGTTTGTCTGGAAAATAGGGCTCCGGCTCCTTCCACCAGCCACACAGGGTTTTTTTCTGTGATGATGTTATATATTACATGCCAACTGGCTGAACGAGTGTTTGGGGCATAGGAGGTATTTAATGGGGAGACAGTAGCTGCCATTACAGAATCACCATCATCATCAATTTATATTTCCATTTTCAATCTTAACAAAGGATCATTTTTTTAAAAAAATATTTATTTTTGTAGAAGAACTGGGGTGTAGGCAAAAGTGTTTCCAGAGGTGCGAGGGGTGAGAGGATTCACCAGAGACAGAGTGGGGAGCAGGACAGGCAGATCTACTGAAATACACTACTGAGGGGAGCTGTGGGGAGACAGGAGAGGTCTGCTGGGCTTTATGTAGTCAGCTCCCTGGCTGGGAATTGAACTCAGGCTGTTGCAGTGATAGCATTGAGACTTAACACCCAGGCCTCCAGGGAGGCCCAAGATTTTCTGTTAATATAGAATGCACTTCTTAAACTTTATAAAAATCATATTCAATAGGGCATAATTTATGTGCAAGAATACAATTCATTTCAAATGCAAAGTTCAGTAAGTTTTTATCATCCTGTACATTCATGTAATTACTGCTACAATCAAAACAGAAAAAGTTCTATCCTAAAATCTCTGCTATCCCCTTATGATCCCTACCCCTTAACTCCCAGCCCAAGCAACTCCCACTCTGCTCTGTCACTAAAGATTACTTTCTCCTTTTCTAGAATTTCATATTAACAAGTTCATGAAGTCTGTGACCTTTTGTATTTGGCCTCTTTCACACCATTTTTTGCATAGATACTGGTTGTTGTATATTTTGTGTTGTTGAGTTCTGGAGTTTTTGTTGTTCTCTCTCAAAGAATATTTGATTTTGCTCTGCCAGGTCCTTAAATGACTTGTGGCTTCATTTGATCCTTTGGTGAATTTTCAAGAAGCTTCTTATAAATACCCTGGCTGTTTTAGTGCTATGACTAGGCAGAATCTTTCTGGGCTCATTTGCAAATGCTCCTGCTTTGCCTTGAGCACTTACGCCATGGCTGGCTGGAATGTGAACATATCCTAGTCCTGTGTGATACTATTCAACTTATAGCTTCCTAGTCATTCTCAGCCTGGAGGCCTGGAGTCTTGGGTCTGAAGGACATACATATGCCTTTGTATTTAGTAACAGACTGAAGAGATCCTTTGTGCACCTGCCTGACATGTAAATTCCCCCCACCTTTCCAGAGATCTATTTTGCTAATCTAGTTCCCTCTTATCAGCCTCAGGAACCTGATGAGACATCCAGTCCTCTTTGGTCCCCTTCCCCACGGCAGTCTGAAGAGCGCAACCAAGAGGACATGTGAGGTGTGTCTCCCTCCTCATGGGGAGCACAGTCCTGTGCTGCTTATTGTAAAATGCAGGAAAATACTTGTTTCCTATAATCTCTTGTCTCATTATTTAGTCCAGGAGCAGGTCTGGCTCCCGTCATCCATCACAGCTGGGGAAGGGAGTTGATGGACTCCCTTTTAAAGAGTTGATTGAATTATCGAAGCCAAAAGATTCAGTTAGAGGCTGAAACAAGCACAAGCAAATGATCAAGGATTTTCTATTTCTCTCTCTGTGAGAAGTCGAGGTTTCATACCACACCAGGGCTTGACAATGGTGTCCCCATTTGATTCTTGTGTCGAGGTCGGGTCTGTGGGCAGTCACCAATTGGATTCTTATTACTTTCGTTGCAAGATTGCTCAGATTTAAGTTCTTTTGTTCCGTGCCTTCAGTCTGTGCACTTCATTCATCAACATCTAAATTTAGGTAAAGGAAGGCTTTTGCCCAGACATCGTGATAACACTAGTTCAATGTTAGAGTTTTCTGTATGGTCTTTCTCTACTAAGAGGAGATTTTATTAAGTAAAACATACAAATATAACGTTATTTGTGTTTATATTGTTTCATATAGTACCTGAATCATAGTGTATCTTCTAACGTCTGGTGGTTGAATAAGCAGAACTATTTTAAAAGTGTTTTGGTGTAGTTACCGGAGTGATTCCAGTTATATCATGTTTTCTTCCTTTATCTTTACTATTTTACTCTCAATGTAATGTGTAATATCTACCTGCATCTAAATCTGCATGGTTTGCCAACTCTGTTCTCTTCCAAATTGTGCGACTATCATTGGGAAATCATATCCAGGTCTGCACTGTGCACTGATGCATCTAAAAATCTTCTCTCCATCTCTTGAACTCCAAACTGGGCATTTCCATGGAATATGCTGCAGGCAAATTCCTCCTCTTTAGGTCCAAAGTAGAACTCCCCACTTTCTCTTTAATGCTGTGTTCTCTTCCCGTATTTCTATTACATATTTTAGATAAAGTCCCAAATCTTTACAACAGCATAAAGAATCCTCAACATCTAACCCCTGATGACTTCACTCTATGGCTCTCCAGCCCTCTGTCCTGCACTGAAATGCACTTGCACCTCCTGACTCACCATAACACTTCACAAATTTCTTCATCCATTGACTCATTTAATGCTTTAATTACTCTTCTTTCGGTGGACTACAATGGATATCTTCTAACTTCCCCAGGTCTATTTTTCACCTTTCTTACTTGCTCTGTGCCCAGATGCTGTTTGCTAGGGGCTATATTAGTGGGTCTCTGTGCCTCTGCTATCTGGTAAGGTTTGGTCCAAAGGATCCTAGGAAGAGGACTAGAGTAAGAGGTGCTATGCTCAAGTATGTCTCACCTAAATTCATATGTTGAAGCCAGAACACACAATGTGGTTATATTTGAAGGAGGCTTTTAGGATATAATTAAGGTTGATCTCTCTGGTGTTCTCTCTCTCTCTCTCTCTCTCTCTCTCTGTGCACAGTGTAAAGATGATATGGAAGACACAGGGAGAAGGTGCTATCTGCAAAATAGGTAAAGATCTCTAACCAGACATTGACCCTACTTCTTGATCTTGGATTTCTAGTGTCCATAACTGTAAGAAAATAAATTCCAGGTGTTTACGTTACCCAGTCTATCAGACTATGATATGACTTCTCTCTCTTTCTCTTTCTCTCTGTGTCAAAGGGAATATGTCTGATTCAAGCTCCATAATTGATATATAAATTATATATTATACTCATATAATATATTTTTATAATATGTATTATATATTCTATGCCAGACACTATGCTTGGCATTATGATATAAAAGGCAGACATGTTTCCTGAACTGTTATAATTTATTGTCCACCAGACAAAATAGTCAGATATTTATGAATTTTCACATTTTGTTTACCCCATATGCATTTATAGGGATAAGAAAGGGGAGTTGGAAGTCTATTACAACAGAAATAGCTGAGTTTCAACAGTAGTTCTGCACCTTCCTGTCTAATTTCCTTGCTATAAAATGGATTAAATAAGATCACATATGCTCATTGAACAAATGATTACTAAGCATTTGCAAATGCCAGACAATAAGCTATAGAACACTGAACAGAAACTGGCATACTATCATCTCTTAAAGAGCTTATAATCTAGTCAGGTAGCATAGAACTGCAATATATTAAGAACTCGATAAATTTTACTTCTATAAATGTTATTTATCTTATGATTTACAAGTATCTCTCTCTCTGTTCTTATAATTTGCAGCTTCCACTGTATTAATCCTCAAGGTCGTAGATTGTTTTAATCATTTCCATATCCTCGATAGTCTGTTCAATCCCTGGTGCGTAGACAATAAATGAATAGTGAATGCATTAAATGTTTTACTGAGCACTGTTATCCTCTAGGCTGTTTTTGTGGGTTCTACTATATATTTCCAATTCTAACATTTTCCACCAAGACTTTTGCCAAGTGGGTCAGATATGAGTTTATTGTCTGTATGAGTATGCAGCCCTGCCTGAACCATGGTCACTGTTGAGGGCTCTGCTGCCAATGGATAGAATTGCCCCAAGGGTCAGTGAACTTAACAACTTTTCAACACACTGTATATGACCCAGTCCCGTGCTTGGCACAGAGCATTATGATACAGAAATGCTCAGCTCCAGAAATGCTTGGTGAATGCAATCCAAGTAAGAAAGGCATTCTTACAGCCCACATAGTGTTTTAACTCTTAAATCTTTTTTTTTAAGATTTATTTTATTTTTATGCATACAAGAGCTGGGATACAGGCCAGAGGTGCAGGGGGAGGGGGCAGTGGTGAGAGGATTCACTAGAGACAGAGTGGGGAACAGAACAGGCAGATCTACTGAAATACACTGCTGAGGGGAGCAGCGGGCGAGTCAGCAGCAGACCTCTTCTAATTCTTCTATCTTTGAGGTCAAGAAAGATCGTTGTCCAAGCTCTTCAGGTAGGATCAGAGGGGTGAGGTTAGGACATCTTGATCTCTGTTCCACACTTTTTTTTTTTTAAAGATATTCACTCTTTTTTTTTTTAAGATTTATTTATTTATTCATTTATTTATTCATTTATTTATTCATTTATTTATTCATTTATTTATTTATTTATTTATTTATTTATTTATTTATTTATGCAAGCACTGGGTACAGTCAGAATTGTGGGAGGGTGAGAGAATTCACCAGAGTCAGAGTGGGGAACAGAACAGGCAGACTGGCGAAATACACTGCTGAGGGGAGCAGCGGGCATTGCAGGAGAGGTCTGTTGCACCATGTGGAACCCTCGCTGGTGGCCGGGGATCGAACCAGCGCTGCAGAGGCTGCGGGCAGCTTTGCAGCCCAGCGCTCAACCGCTGTGCCACCAGGGGAGGCCCTTAACCAGTACACTTTTGAAGAAAATCTCTTCTTTCTCTAGAATATCAGCAGGGATTTAGTTGCCCTAACATCTACTCACATACAGCTAAAGAAATACGTGTTCTGGAAAAGGCTGTTGAAGGTTTATGAAGTTTCTAGAAGTAGACCTCTGAAACTAATGTCAGTAGTAGCAGAAGAAGAAATAATCAGCCTACCAATCCCTAGAAGCTTTAGACCTTTAGACCTAGTTTACTTGCTGGCTTTGGTTGGCCTAAGACTGTTTAGCAATAGCCTGTGATCTTGGAGAAAAGCTCCCCAGGGCTCATGTCTCATTTACTAACCATTTAACCAGGACAAATAGCTTGTCTTCTCCAAGTTGTGGTTGCCTTTTGTCTGACAAGGAAAATGCTCATCCTTTAATATTTTGTTATAAATTTAGCAGTATGAAAAGTCCTCAAAAAATGGCAGTGACCCCACTAATTTTTCTCCAACAATGATAGCCCCAGGGTAATGTTGGGATAGGGAGACAGCAATGTCTTAGTTACAATTTAAAGGTCCCACAGATGTGGGTTCCAACCCCAATTAGTGACTTGGGTAAGTTGCTTAAAACATCTCCATAGAAGTCAGGATGATCTGGTTAATGTTCTGTGATAGTTGCAGGGATGCATTTCCAGATCCCTTTTCAAGTGTGAAGGATTTATTTTTCCAGCTGCCAGGAGTGTTCGCAGCAGAGGACTCCAGCTCTCGGCCCTCTCCAGCAATTGTCCTTGGCTGAAACTCACCTCTTCCAACATCACAATTCCCTCCTGAGGGAGGCTTTCATCCAATGACTAGTTTGTTTCAGGGGGCACAAGCCTGGTCCCGTCTCCACCTGCACACCAACTATGAGAGGCCCTTGGAGCTTCAGACATGAAGACAACTGAGTCTGTGACGGCCCCAGCACAGTGCATATCCTCTCACGGCCCATTTCTAGTTCTTCCCTTGCTCCCCAGATGCTTATTGGAAGAACTCTTCCCAGCAAACGTTTTGTATGCATCTTAGACTCACGGAAGCAGACCTACAACACATCTGCAAGTCTCTGTAGCTAAACAAAATAATATCTATCTACATAGCTCAGCAGAGGGCATTTTTGCACATGGTCACTTGGTGATTTTTTTTAAAGATTTATTTTTTTATGCATACAAGAACTGGGGTACAGGCCAGAGGTGTGTGTGTGTGTGTGTGTGTGTGTGTGTGTGTGTGTATTCACCAGAGACAGAGTGGGGAACAGAACAAGCAGATTTACTGAAATACACTGCTGAGAGGAGTAGTGGGCAACACAGGATAAGTCTGCTGCACAATCTGGGTCAGCTCCCTGACTGGGGATCAAACTTGTGCTGCCGTGTCTGCCAATAGCTTGATAGTGCTGCATCTTAACCCTTGCCCCACCAGGGAGGCTGCCCACCCGGTGATTTAGGCTCACCAAGGCTCTGTCTTTTCTCTGTGGTGTCTGCAACCAACAGACTCTACTGACATACTGACATGGCCCCGTGTCAGTTCTACTCATTGACCCATACTTTTCCACACAGATCCCAAGCAGACTCAGTACAGCTGTCTCCAAAACAATGTGGACAAGTGAAAGAAAGTGCTTCAGATTAGGCTGAGCTAGAGCCACCAATACAAGTTCTCAATAAATTAGACTGATCACTATGACCACTGTCATAGCTGGGGAGAGCAAAGGGTGAGGGAAGTATGCTCCTTTTTTCTTTTCTTATTTTTACCAAGTCCAGCAATTTTTATAACACTTTCTTGAGTTGTATGATATCAACATGTCAACCTCAAATAATTACTTATTTAAAGAAAAATTTTATTCTTATAGAGTGCTATGAAGAGAAAACCTGAAGTATTCTCGAAGGTACAACATTAAAGAAAATGCAAGATATAGAAACCAATCATTATGTTCTAGACAGTGTTTCCTGTTGGAAGATTCTGTACTTTTTGAGCAATTCGCTGCTGGTAAAAAATGTTGATTAACAAATAATAGCACAGGATCACACTGGCACTGCATGGTGCTTGCCTTCGTGCAGGACTGGAAGGAGGGACGTGTTCTCCCTGCATTATTCAAAGGGATTTCAGGTGGTCCTGGCTTTTGGATGGCATAAAATCAGCATCCCAACATTTGAGAATCTCGAAAGCATGGATCTGAATGAGCCTCCGTCTATTGCATCTTTCATATTTTAGTGGTTTTTTCTGGAGACATAAGTGAAATACAACATTGTGTCAATTTAAAGTGTAGAATAGGATGATTTGATACCATATATATTGTAAAATGACTACCACAATAAAGTTAGTTAACATACCATCTTCACCATTTTTTTTGTGTGTGTGGTGAGAACATTTATAAAGTAACCACCTGTTTTAACTTGCAGTGATATATGTAATTCAGCATTGTTAACTATCATCACTGCACTGTGCGTTAGACCCCAGATGTCATCTTGTAACCAGAAGTTTGTGCCTTTTGGCCAACAACTCCATTTCTCCTTACCCATACATAGCCCTGTGACTTGTAGATTCCACATACAAGTAAAAAGGGGAATTATGAGAGAGGTTAAAAAAAAATCCTTAGTGGAGAAATCCACTAAAACTTAAGGAATGGCAGCCTACCCTTTATGCATTTAAGGAACTTGTCATTTAGGAAAGCAACGCTCCATTGTTTATTTTTACTTCATTGCTGCCCTATTGAGAATTTTCCCCATATTTTGGCACTAAGACAGCTACCTGGGTAAGGGTGGGAAGTTATGAATTACCTCGAGCTTGTGATTCCATTATTAACACCAAAAGTTTATGTAATCCAGGGAGTATACATCCCATTGGGAAAAGTTCAAAAGCAAGGCTTTTCATGACTAATATGAAGAAAATGCTATATAGTAAAAGGAGCAAACAGAAAGAAAAAGGAGAGGAACAGGAGAGGGCAGGTGAGGACATAAGAGAGAGGAGAGGGGAAGGAAAGACAGGCAGAAAGGAAGATGGACATTCTCTGCAGCACGAGTTCTATCCCTGGCCGGCCAGGGAGTGGCCCACATGGCGCAGCAGACCTCTCCTGTCTCGCCCACTGCTCCCCTCAGCAGTGTATTTCAGTCAGTCTGCCTGTTCTGCTCTCCACTCTGTCTTTGGTGAATCTCTCATCCCCTGCCTCTCTGGCCTGTACCCCAGTTCTTGTATGCATAAATAAATAAATTTTTTTTAAAAGCATAGAAGGGTTTAAAGGAGAAATAATTTTTGAAAACTTATTTGCAAGTTGTTTTAAAATAATAAAACAAAAACAATAAGAGCTCATAGATCTGCTGACCTGAAATAATAGTTGTTCTTTCCAGACTGTGACCCTCAAAATGCAGTTAACACAAGATTAAGGCATCTGCAGAGTTCATTGACTTATTTCAATGGAGAACAATGCCTTGCATGAAGTTGATGATCCATTATTTTGTTGAATAAAGGATAAACACATGCATATACAAAATGTATTCACAAAAAATGAGATTATATTATACCTAAGATAATCTTTTGCACTTAATAGATTGCATTTTGCCATATCAATAAAAGATCATTTCCATCATATTTTAGGTACCTTAGTATAGTCTACATTTTACCAACATGGACATATAATACTTTATTAAAATAATCCGTCATTGATGTATCTGAAAGTGTTTTCATTTTTCATCGTGACAAACAACATTGCAATAAATATTCCTGAAAATAATTTTACTATTGTCTGATTGCCTTTGATAAATCCATAGCAGTGGAATTATAGGACACAAATCACATATTCTTATGGTATTTAGTTCATATTACCAAATAGCCTATCAAAATGTTGTCCAAATTACTTTTCCAACAGTTGCATGTGAAAGTATTTCCTCAACAGTCTTGAAAAAAATAGGCTTTGCCAGTTTTTTAAAACATGCATTTCTATGACTGCTGATAAAATAGAACATTCTTTTAAATCTGTTGTCCTTTATTCTTTTATTTTCCCTTGCTATTTGCATTTTTATCTTTTGTGATTACTTTTGCATTCTTTGACCTTTTAAAAGTTACTTCTACATCTTTTCTTACAGATTTTAAGAGCTTTTTCTATACTGAGGACAGTAATCTTTATGTTATTTTATAGATTGCAAATATTTCCCCTCTTTCTGCTGTTTGCTTTTAGGTTCTGTTCATATCAATGGTGGCACTGATGTGCTGGTGGTGTTAGTTTTGGTGGTGTTAGTTGTTTCACTTATAGTAGGGGTGGTGATGTTAAGGGGAGAGGATGTCCTGAACAAACTCCACAAATTCGGGTTTTATGGACCCCACCCCCATCCCAGGCCAAAGAGATCCCAGGCACCAAGGACTACAAATCCCACAATGTCATCACCATTCAGGGAGGATTGCTGGGAATTGAGGGTGGACTTAAGCAGCCAGCCTTGGTATATAACTAGAGACACATGGGCCTGGGGGGTGGTTGGTTTTTCACCAGTCTTCAGTGTGCTATTGGGTCCCAGCTCAGCGGAACTGGTAGGATGCAGTTACCAACTTACCTCTTTCACTTTCTCCATGGATTTTTCCTCTCTTCATTTTTCCTTTTTGTAAATTAATCCTTTATTAACCTTTTTGTGTGTGCCTGCAGTTGAGTCTCATTATAAGCCCCTCCTACAGGCATGGGTGAGGACCCACAGTCAGGCCACCCCATTTCACATGGGGGTTGCCCTGTAACAGTGGGGTTATGTCATTTCACTTTACAAATGTTTAAATTCTACCAGTATTTGCTGTTATCTTTTCTCTTGGGTATTATTCAAAAAATAATTTTAAAAGACCACTGTTATAGCAGAGTTATATTTAAAGATATGTTTTGTTCTAAAGTTTATGATCATATACACACACATACACTTGTCATTCATAAGCATTCTAATCTTAATCTACCTGGAATTAATTTTATATAAAGTGGGTGGTAGATTTGGAGAATCAGAAGACCCTCACTGACTATCTCAGATGATAGACTTTGTCTTTTCATCAAAGTCTCCAAACAGAGCAGGTATAAATCTCATGGGTGCTGGAAAGTGTGTAGTTTAGGGGCTACAAACTTGGCTTTTGGGGGCACAAGTAGCGTAGTATCTGCCGAAGGGAGGTTCTGTAAGGGAGACTGCTGTGGATTGACAATGGGGGTATGTTTTCAAAGGGTGTCAGTTCCAAAGTCAATCCTGTCACTGACTGGATTGAAAAAGTAGATTTACTGAGGGGACCTGTTGATCAGCCCAACAGGTCTAAAGACAGTTCTGGTGGTTCCTGTTGCCATGACTAGAGACAAACAACTTCCCACCAACTGTGGGAACTTCTACAATTCTAAGTCGGAACCTAATATTTTTCTTAAGTGATGCTAAGAGAGGGGAAGATTTTGACTGTGTTTTAATGGGTTTACTTCATTCAGCAAAGTGAGTTCCTTGAGGTTAGGAATGTCATTTCCTCTTCTCTTTACTCTCAGGTCCAAATAAGGTGCTGGAACATGAAAGTTCTTAGTAAGTTGAATTCTGTAAGCGAGACTCAAACACCAGTTCAGGCCATTAACAACCATTTAAGTGGTGATAGATTAAAAGGCTTTTCAAATTTTGGCACTGGGGGAATTCCTCTAAAATCATCACCAACTGTTGCATCTGGCAACACCACACTGTTAAAGAAATGGGAGTCATGGAGCAGGCTACATAATGCAGGATGCTGCTGAAGACCAACATCCTGGCCTGTTTATTGATAGAAGAATTATACAGCATCAGTTGAGAGGAAGGAGGACTAAGAGAAAAGGGAGGGGTAAGACTAGAAAATGTGCTGTCATCTACAGTATCAGGGGTTATGAGTCTGCCCTCCAGGGACTTCTCATCTGCTTGATGACTTGGTATTGTAATTGAGATCAAGCTCTAGTCCCCCAGCCATGGTTTCAGTCTTATCCACAAGGCTTTCCACTGATCAGCTTCTAGGGTCCCTTGCTATACATCAGTCCTTGTCCTTCCCCACCCATCAGGCGTTCCTGGTCATACCTCATTATGTATAAGTTGGTAGTACATTTTATGCATCGGTCATCAGCTCCCACGGTGTTCCCAGTTATAACTCATGATGCATAGCCTTCCCAGGGTGATCCAGATTTGTGCTCTTGATTGATTTGAAAGGCACCTTGCAGGGCTGGGCTCCTGTACCTAACTTATCAGGCCGTTCTGACCTTGCTTAGGATTTAGAACTGTGGGTAACAAAATGGTGGCCGAACGGGCCGCTTAAGATTAGGAGACCCACAAACTACCACTGGTTTCTGTTGCCAGTGACACTCATATTTGTATTTGAGAAGGTAAACATAATTGATTAGAATCAGTAAAATTAATAATAGCTACACCATATGATCCAGCAATCCCACTCCTAAATACCAACCTGAAGAAAGCAAAAACACTAGTTAGGAGGCATATGTGCTCTCCTGTGGTCATCACAGCACTATTTACAATAGCTGAGCTCTGGAAACAAGCTAAGTCCCCAGGACAAATGAGTGGATTAGGAAGATGTGGTGCACACAATGCAAAAAGATGAAATCTTGCCATTTTTGACAATATGGAAGGAACTTGAGGGGATTATGATAAGCATAGTAAGTCAGAAGAAGGAAAAACAATGGATGGTTTCACTGACACATGGACTATAGAGAAATGAAACAAAGGGCCAGGAGGAACCAAATCAATAACAAATCTTCAGAGTCTGCTGGAGAGTTTAGGCTACCAGAGGCAGGGATGGGATGAGAGTGGAGGCAGAGGGTGGAGGGGCACAGTGGGCTGTGGTGGAGGAAAATAGGTGCCTTGGTGGTGGGTGTGCTGTGGTCACATACATCTGAAGAGCTGCGATCCTTTACCTCAGAATCACACACAACACTGAAAACCAATATCACCCCAATTAAAAAAAATATAAAGCTTTCCATAACCATAACAGCCAGTATTATTACCATTCAGTACTTACCACTCACCATTAAATCATATACATGAACTGTCTCACAGCTCTTCACAGCCATTTTTTGACATACTTGTAATCACCTCCAGTAAATGTAGCATTTTGCAAGATGATGACATTAAGAAGAAGTTTAGTAATATCCGAGTGGTTGCTAATTTTGGCTATATGTTTTTACTAAGGAATGCTTAAGATTGGTGCGATTATGGTCACTCTTTGGCAAAATTGAATGTCTTATTCTCATATGGCCTTTTAAGAAAAGGGTGATAGACAAGATCAGGGGGACCAACAAGTGTTTGTTTGGAGGACCAACAAAATATCATGAGTGATAAGTATATCTCCAAGTGATTACAGAATGGCTTTTGTTCTTCACTGAGACCCCATCAGTTAGAAGGAGTTCACTCAAGAAATGTTTGTTAAATGAGAAAATGAATGAGAGCAAGGTATTCTGAATCTTTTTCCTGGATCTGAACAGTCTCTTCACATGCATAGGTACTTAGAATTTCCTCTTTTTTTGACATTTATTGGTTTGTTTTTTATTTAGCTCAAAAGTTAGGTTTGCAGTTTAAAATCTTCCTTTATTTCTAATATAAATATTTATATTCATAAATATAACTATAATTACCATTTTATGTAGATCACAAATTATTAAAATAAGATATTTTAATTATCTGTGGTATTAAATATTTTAACATATTTTTAATATCTTGTGAAGTATTTTTTGACTCATGAGACATTTAGAAATGTGTTTATAATTTCAAAAAATATATGAGTACCTTACGTATGACATTAATATTTAGTTCCTTGTTGTTGTTAAATAATGCATTTTACTTGTTAAGCATGATGGAAAGTCTTTATATACTTATTGATAATTCTTTTTAAAATTGTTCTTATTGAAATAAATTGTATTAGAACTTCTGTAAGTTTCAGGTGTATAGCATTGAGAATCAACATGTGTCTATACTGCATTAATTACCTGGCATTTTCATGTAGAAAAAAGGCGATTAACACTTATTCAATGTTTATTAAGTGCTACTGTCTTTCAGACCCTGCAGGGTGAAAGGAAATGAAGAAGAAAAGGACTGATTTCTGCCTTCACAGGTGCCAGAGTTTAGTTGTAGGTGCAGGAACATAAATGAGAAAATAATGCAAAATAGTGATTCCTTTGGTGGCCATATAAAGAAGTTGTAGGGTGGAGAAAATGCTTCACTGCCTAGGAACTAAGTCTCACAATCTTCTTGGAAGAAGAGTTACTTAAAGAAGCGTTAATAACTCTTCTATTATAAGAGTTGAAATG
This sequence comes from Talpa europaea, assembly GCF_964194135.1. NCBI lineage: Eukaryota > Metazoa > Chordata > Mammalia > Eulipotyphla > Talpidae > Talpa > Talpa europaea. The sequence continues at coordinate 7,978,557 of NC_140069.1, forward strand.
TCATGGTTCTTTAAGGCATTGATGAGCATGGGAAATAGCATAAGCATTATGAGACTGTGTAAAGAAACAAGGAAAAGAGGGCGGGGTGGGTAAAGGGAAAAGGGCATTACAGAATGTCAACAGAAGAGGCCATCTATCTTTAATGCATGCTATTTATATTTATTGAGTGCCAATATGTGTGTATTGTTCTGCTAAGTGCTGAGAATACTGAAATTAAAGAGATTTAGTTGACTTCTGTAATTACAAAGATTCTGACCATTGGGGTAGAGAGCAATGAATTAAATAAGTGTGTCCAATCACGTGGTCAACAAGTACTGGGAACTCTGGGGTCATATAGCACATAGCGAGAGAACCTAATTAATTTGGGAGTGGTTAAAGGTTTTAAAACGAAAAAGCTGAATCTTGAAGGATCATTAGCAGCCAGTCAAGCAGAAGGGAAAGCATAATGTGAAAAAAAAATTGAAGAAACTGGAAGTCAGTCAACTAGAGATAAAAGCAGAGTGTGTGAGAGATGGAACTGAGATGAGATGGTCAGATCACAAAAGGTATTTCTAACCACATAATGAGCTCTAAATGTCAAGGAAGCCATTTTAGGGTACTGAGCAGGAAAAGAGGGAAGACTTTGCTTTCATGGTTAAGAGCAGCTGCATTTTTGCATCTACCTTCAGGAACTGAATGGTAGAGGAGGTCAAAGGATGTAGATTTTGGCCTTGGAGGGTCAGAAACTGTGGTGTCATTAGCCACATTGCAGCTGAAGTCCACTGACCTGCTTTCACATTGCTTCACATTATTATCTCTTGAAGTTTGTGCAGAAATCCAAGGGAAGCCTTATTATCCCACTGGGCTGATGAAGAAGATGTGTCTCCGGCTGACTCAGACATATGACCAAGGTTAATTAAGTGCTGTGCTGGTTTTGTGGCCCAGGCAGCCCTAGACCTCTGGCCCTTCTGCCACGGTGCTTTGCCTTTTCCACTGTGTTGACTGTGTGGGTTTTCAAAGGTCTGTGCAGAGCCAAGTATTTCCATGAAAAATTGATTCCTTTCACTACTTCACTTCTCAAAATGACACAATCCTTCATCCCTGACTGTCCAGACTGGTCTTAATAATAATTACACTGTTGCTACCCATGGTAGCAACTTGTGAGGTAAGAGGCCTCCCTAGATGGTGTGATGTAAGGAGGCTAGTAAAGGACACGACTGTCCTCAGAAGTCTTCCCAAAATTGCCTCCCATAACTATGAATTATTTGCCTTAACATTTCTGTTTTTCTGGATACAAGAAATCTCTACTGGGGGAATCATGTCTCACCTTTGCCATCTACCACCCCAGCTGGGGGTGTTGTTTTTCACCCATGGAAGGGACCAGATGGTCAAAGACTTGCAGACACTCAGATTAGTGAGAGCCAGAAAGGACTTGAGGCATCTTATTATCTGATTCCCTCATTTTATATACAGGGGAATGGAAGGTCTAAAAGAGAATGTGATACGTCTGTGGAGAGGAAGATTACTGCAGCCTGGCTTGTGACCATAACCCTCCAGGGCTGTGGTCCCTGAGACCATGCTAGTTATAGGGGAGCCAGCACTCAGCACATTCCAGCTCTGTCCTAAGGGTGTTAGATGACCTATCACAAGGAAACAAAGTGGGTGCTGCTATTACGTAATACACAAGGCCTGAAGATATTAAGTTTCTGAAACCTACAGAAGCAGGATGTGACCTTGGGCAGGTTGGCACCATAGCCCCAGCTGTCAATGACATTGATAGAGAGCACCTTCGACAGGGAGTGGTTAAAGGAGTGGCAGGTATGTTGTGTGGAGGAGATACAGAAGGTTCAGGAAAGGAGTGTCCAAAATGCAGTATAAACTGACGTGGTGATTTTGGAGAGAGGCCCGTCTCTGTCAACACAGTCAAGTGACCCTGAGGACTTGGATTTTCAAGGTGTCCCTGTTGTTCCTGGGAGATGAGAGCAAAGCTCACAAACACGGGCCACTTGGCTACCCACAAGCCAAGCGTGGGCTACCCACAAGCCCACGAAGAAATGAACTTAGGTGAAGTTACTAGAGGTAGAGTGTCTGGATTAAGAGAGGTGACTCTTTCCATCATTTCCTTGGACGACGTCTACACTGGAGATATTATTTTAAGTGAAAAGGTGTTTTATTTTCATGTGTGTATGGCACGAGCAGGATGAGGCCAGGATCTGAGATCTTTGTCCAGGTAGATGGGATGGCGGAGGACTTGACATGTGTATCCAGGGAAACCTAGGAAATGCAAGAGGCTCAGTATGCATCCTGAAAGAATCTGGCCCTGTTCCAGTAGGGCCAAGCTTCACTCTAATCATCAGAACTCTCCATGATAGACTGGGATAAATCATAAAACAGTAAAGCGTTGAGTTCCTCCTGATGTATTCAGCAGAAGACTGATAAAAATATCTTAAGAATTATTTCAGGAATTTTATTTTCTTTTTTAAAGATTTATTTCATTTATTTTTGGATATAAGAGCTGGGGTGCAGGCCAGAGGTGTGGAAGGTTGAGGGAGTGAGAGAATACATCAGAGACAGAGTGGGGAGCAGAACAGGTGAATCCACTGAAATACACTGCTGAGGGGAGCAGGGGAAGAGGCAGGAGAGGTCTGCTGTGCCATGTGGGTCAGCTCCCTGGCTGGGGATTGAACTCATGCCACAGTGGCTGTGGATTGCTTGATAGTGCTGAGACTCTAACCCCTGTGCCACCAGGGTGAGAAGAGACAGGTAAGAAAGTAAAGTTTGAATAATGCAACTTTCCGAGTTACGGAAATCTTTTACAAATGTGATGTCTTTAAAATTGCTTCCCAGTGGTTGAGTGTACATTGTTGTAAACCAAAGGTGCTTAATAAAGAGAAACTTTGCTTTCCAGCGTGGAAAGCATGACGTCTGGTGTGATGCTGTCAGTTTATGAACCACCACTGACTGCTCTATAGAAGGCAGCTTCTGCAGAAAATTAGGCATCACTTCTGTCGGTGGCTAAAAAGAAAGGAAGAAAAGAGATATGAGCATCAAGTAAAATACATGTGGTGGCAACTAATGGAATTACTGCTTTCTCTGCTGCTCTTGTGTCTGGGGAGTGGAAGCATCTCTTGTCAATGGTGAATAGAAGCAGACATGAGTTATTATTATGGTCTCTGCCTCATAATTTCTGTGTCACCAAGATGGGCTCTGTTTATTACTGCACTTCGAAAGCTTTGGGATATTAGCCACATAAAGTCTCTCTCTGTGGATTCTATTACCATGCTCTTCAGTGGTTCCAGGAAACAGAGACAGTAGAATCACATTTCTGGGGAGCAGTGGCTCTTAGCCTTGTCTCTTCCGGCTCTGCAGTCCACTGGGAAAATTTTATTACAGCACATTAGAGCTGGAGTGAGCCCTGGGAGCCTCTGGTTTAGCTCCCTGCTGCCCCGGTGACACGCTTGAGGAATTGAGACTCAGATTGTACAAAATCATGTGAGACATTATAGATTTGAATGTCCAATTTCATGTGCTCCCAGTTAAGTCGACTCACTAATCTGGGATCCAAATGATTTCCTTTGGAACTTCTAGCCACATGGAGAGGAGTGAGGGGAACAGGTGGGGCCCAATCTGCCTCATGGACCCATCTTGTGAAATCAGAAATGCCCCATTTCCCACGGGGTGAAAACAATGGAGATCACTGGGAATTTGAAAATGAAGGGCTACAAAAGATTCTGAGTCTATCAAAGTCCTTGAGGAGCTTCTGATTTTGGAGCTTCTCGCCCTGAGTAAGGAAGACAAAGAGAAGGTCCTGTCAAGCTTATCTCATGGAACCTCAGTTTCATTATTGGTAGTAATGGGACTGGCCCCCCAGGACTGTCACTAGGATAAGATGAGATGGGATATGTTGACACATAGTGCTGCTCCTAGTACCCAGGGCATCTGACAGTCCTTGTTCCCTTTTTCTTTAGAGATGTAGAGGAGTCTCTTCAAGGATTGTTTATGGCACGTGGGCCCCTGCACAGTGGTGGTGATAGGGTTAAAGGCAGGGTTTGGGGAAAAAGGTCACTAGTTCTGGATCCTAATCTCTTCATTAAAATTTTTGAAAAGCTCCCGGAGGACAGGAATCAAATGGACTTGATTATTTCCCTTAGAGTTATTACCTTCAACACTTAAATGAAGCCAAAATCCTAAGTATGGCCCGTAGAACTTGTGTTCACAGTTTTTGTTTCTCTTTTCCTGCTATTCTTGCTACAGGGAGTGGGTTTAAAGGCGACGCTCAATAAGTTTTTGTTGAATGAGTTGTCTCTGCAATCCCTACGTGGACACAATTAGGAATCATAAAATAATTCATTAAAGTTAAAATTTTTCAGATTACGTGTATGTCTATTAAATCATTCAGCAATTAATAAAAATGGCAGCAGCCATTGGCAGGGTTTGGTGAAATTAAAATGCTCGTATACCAAGTAATTGTTGTAGAACTGTTAATTGTTTTGTAGTTGTAATTGACAACATGTATCGATAGCCACAATAAAGATAATAGTATTCGATCTACTAATATCATTTGCAGGTAGTGATTCTAAAGAAAGAAACTAATTGAAATAAAAGGTCATACCAAGAGAGATATTCTCTGCACTATTATACATAGTAGCAAAAACATTGAAACATTTCAATGGTCCAAGTAAATAAATAATGGTTTTTCCATTCAACGAAGTGAGATGAATAATTAAATATAATAATTACAAGACGAAAATTGTTGACAAAATAATGGCAAGAAGAATGTTAACATGGATCTATACCATGAAAGAATTTCTATAAATATGAATTTATCTAGACAAATATTGTAGGAACACATGGACAACAAAAAGTGTATTAGTTATGGAATTATGCTAGTTAAAAATCAAGCTTAAACTCATTATTTAATCCAATGTAAATACAGCTTTACTAACTGAGCAATAAAGAAATAGGAGTCTAGCCTCCAAAAAGACTTTTGAAGTCCTCCTCAGTTACTCTCCTGTTGGTTTATTCATAGAATGTGAAAAAGAAATCTTGAATACCCACCCATCATCTGTCTATCCATCTGTCTGCCCCTACTGCTCTCCTCATCTCCCTTCCTCCATCCATCCAACCAACCATCCAACCAACCAACCAACCAACCAACCAACCAACCAACCAACCAACCAACAGGAAGACAAGGCTTTCCTCATTCCTCAATAGTTATTTGGAATTTTAGGTATTCATTTGAAATTTCAAGTCTATTTCTCAAAGACGTTGACCAGAAAGAAAAATGGCAGCAATCTGTTGTTTCTTTGTCAATTAAAAAAAAATCATTTGTTTCCATCACAATTCTTCATAGGGCATCATCTAATTCAGTGGCATTCCTCACCATATCATGAGTTGATGCCTAAATGAGTTGTCTTTGTTGCATTGGAGTCAAGCTTGAGCATTTTTTCAATATCTGGTGAAAATATCCAATTGACATAAACAGAGACTTCATAATAGCTACATGTGGAAGTTCTGAGGTAATGTCTCTTTTCTCAAAAAAGCTTCAATAGGAATTTTCCAGAGTGACCCATGAAGCAGTCTGAGATTCTCCATTTCTATTGGGTCAGATGAACCTAGTGAGAGCTAGCAGGGTATGTGTTGAATGACTGCCATGTTCCAATCAGTGCAAGATTTCTGGTCTCTGGTTCACAGAAGGATTCCTAATCACAGATGAAAGGGAAAGAGTGCCTAGGATAAGTGGGAGGGGAGGAAAAAGGTGGAGTAGCATTTCTTGACTGTCTACACCATGCCAGATCCATACACATGGATTTTAATATCACATTTTATTCTCCATAAAAGCTATGAAACTTATCAGGGGCTACTAACCTGTAGGAGAGAAAACAAGATTAAAAATGTAAAAGGGATAATGCTAAATGAAATAAGTTAGGAGAAAGATAAATACCAGATGGGGTCACTAGTATGTAGAATATAAATTAACTAAATGAAAAGCTAGATCTTCAGACTAGCTTTCAAACTAACCCCTGAGAGCTGACTACAAAACTGAAGCACCAGTGGGGGAGAATGTGGTAGGGGGGTAAGGATAAAGAGGGAAAGAAGCACAATGGACTATGGTGATGAACCATGGGTGAATTGGTTTTGGGTGTGCTACATTGTTAATACCTGATGGAGACAGGCACATATTACCTAAATTAAAATAAATTAAAATTTATAAAATGTAAAAAAAAAATGGGGGAAAAATCTCGATAACATTGTCCACCAAATAAGAAACTAACCAATCACCCTGCTTAAAAAGATAATTTATAATGGTGACATTCCAAGTCAATGCTTATTGGCACCAAATGTAGGGTAGATGACTAGGGAGAAAATGAAGACATATTTTATCAACGAAATGGTTAATTCATGAGAATCATTTCATCCTATCATTTTTGTGCCAGTTCTATGTAGATATTACAAATCTCTTTAGCTGAAGCTATTGATGGCTGACTGCTTTAATTTCCAACTACCTGGAGGATTTTTCTGGCAGCTAAAGCCTCTTTTGACTCATCACATATCAGGCAAGCTGGAGGATGGAGAAACAACATTATGAGCTCCTAAACATATGACTGTTGGGGATGGTAAATAAAGATCTTAGTTTCTTCACCCAGAGTGAGAGGACTCTGCAGTGTGAATTCTACTTTGATTCCCAGAGTTCTCAGTGACACTAAGCTGGAGGCGTCTACAGTAATACTGATTTAATAACACAGCCCTTTGAAAAAGTTGTCTTCCTTCTTTAATTACTTCCCCATTTTCCTACAAGTGTTTGCTGATATCATCTCTCAAATAATCTACTTGTCTTCAGATCCTTGTCTCGGGGCCAATATCAGGGAGAACCCAAAGACAATTCCATTTGCTAGGAGGAGTAACAGTACAGAAGATGGATGTGGGGGTCTGTGAGTTATTGAGTTCAATGAAGTTGCCCATAACCTCTGTAACAATGACTCATCTTAGGTACAAAAACTATAATATAGCTTGTCTAATGCCTCCTCTTAAGGTAGACCAGGGTTTGGCAAATGATCTACATGGACCAGATCTCACCTTCTACGTGTTTTTGTTTGTTTGGTTGAATTTTAATGGTTTCAAACCTATATATTAAGAACAGTGTTTATATTTTTAAATGGTCATATATAGTAGTATAAATTGCTTTATACATATGTGTAAGTTTATACATATATTTAAGTTGCTTTACACATAAATTTCCATATACCATTTTACCCATATTTATAGTTACATTTACATATGTATACACACATTTACATATATGTATAAACTTATGTAAGTTTGTATATAAGTAATCTGAATGTTGCTTCTTAGCCCCGTAAGCATAAAACATTTGCTCTCTGGCCCTTCATGGAAAGTTTGCCAATGGACTATGGTGATGGACCGTGGAAAGTTTGCTAGTCTCTGAACGACACAAAACTACTTGGGAATGCTGCCAGCTCCTAATCCCCACTTTCGTATTGACCATATTAACTATGGTGTCTGAACTATCCAGAGCCCTGGGACCAGGAAGGGGTCTTTGCTGGGGTGTGTTGGTCTACAGAATATGAATAATTTATGATGCGTTCAATTATAGATCAGACCATGTCTGGTAAGTTGTCCTCTCTTTGGATTTGGATGGGATAAGATAGAAAGTAGGAGCAACTCAAATCTTGAAAATAATGTGTAGTGGGAAGCCACGAGGTAGAATCAAGTAGGTTATAGATTTGGTTGAGATAGGATGTGGGCAGAATCAGAATTAAGAGATAACAAAACAAAAAACCTTGAAAGCATAAGTGATAGAAGCTTGAATACAGAAAATAGAAGCAAAATTATTGTAATGCAAAGATCTTATTAAAAGAGCAAGAATACCCTGAAGACAGACCTGTCTTAGTCTTCATGGAAACCCCTGATCTAAGTGCTATTCAAATTTGTCCAATAACACCTGATGGACCTGATAGACAAATTGATGCATTTGCTCTTTTTTTTTTTTTTTGGCTGTTTCATAACTTTGACATTTGTTTGTATAGTTCTCATCTACAGTGACTGTAGATTTTTTTGAAAGTAGTGACAAATACATAGGTAATCAATGAATACAGCCTGTTTGGTGACTCTTTATCCTCATTACTTTTTCTGGACAACCACACATAGGCACTGTACGAGGCATTACTTATTTCTTTGGCCCAGACAGCTTTGTCAAGCCTGGCATCAAGGCAGACAGCTGGGTACCCATGTCCTTCACCACAAATTTCTTTTAGATTTCTCTTAGTGCACAGGGGGAGGTGCTCCTTGAAGCCCACTCCAGTGATACATTTCCACCAGAACACCTTTTGGACACCTTTTGTTGCCATTTAATTATTATACTGTTATGCAATTTTCAAGAGTTTGCATTTCTACACTCCTGCTGCATTAGAAGATTCACAGGCCAGAAAGAGTGATGGAGACACCTTCACACTCTTCACAGTTCTAATGTAGCATTAAATGCGGAATGAATAGATGCTGATTGATGCAGCATGCATTTGAAAATGTTTCCTACTTGCAAGAGTGCCTACGGAGCATATTTCTATCAGGACAGTGTGTGCAGTACAGCAAAGGCTCCTTCCTCACTCATGTCCTGTGCTCCTCCTCCTCTAGCTCTTCCCTGCAGACGTTATCCTTGTGCGATATTTGATGACTCCGTTCATCCTTTTTCATCTCTCTGGAAGAGTATTAATATTTTCATCTTTCAAGTTCCATAAATTGCCTTTGAGACACAGTCTTGGAAAACTGTCTTCACTTTGATTCTCAAAACTAGTATTACAAAAAGATCTCTAAAAATATTCCACTGTTCCATGAAATAGTAGGTCATTTGTTGGATAGAAGTTAAATGTTTTGCTCTTGGAAATCAATCTATATGGCATTGATTTTTATTAAAGCAGGTACTTTCTTCTACCAAACATACTTACTGTGTGACAACACCATCATCCAAAGTTTTATTATTAAGGACCAACACTATTCTTGGAACAAAATGATGTGGTAGAATGTACTGAGAAGGCAGAGTAATCCAGAAGAAAATTTGCATTTATATTTTTGGGGTGTTTGGGACACATATCAGGGTTGTGAGGACTTTTCTGGTTGCTGTCTCCCTGTGAGTTACTACAGGACATGGCCTTATGCATGCCAGGGAAATCATTGCTCCCTATGCTCAGTCTCATTGTTTTCAATTTACTTCGTCAGATGGCTCATGGGCAGATCCTGTAAAAAGCCAGCCACAAAAATGAGCAGTTGCTGTTTATAAAATCCACACATTGTTATATAATCCAGATGACAGCACAGTATGAAATGTTGTTAATATTCAGCCAACCACAGTTTTAACACTCGTAGACAGCAAATGTGTTGGTTGGGGTATCCGGTTTTACCTTAGGAAAAATGTTGGTAGAAATGGAAATTTTATGAGCTGGGTGCAGTTGTCCTGAAATTTTATTGTACCTGTTACAAGCTGTGGTACCCAGGGGTGTGGAATTCAACCTTCAGGGAGAGCCAGTGTTGGTTTTCTGCAGCCCTGGGTTGATACTGCATCATCTAGGGCCTGAGGCGCTGAGCTCTGTGTGATGTATGTGCATCATGATGGTGCAGGCCCCTTTTCAAAATATGAAGCCGAGTAAAAACCTACGATGGGGTCATTTATAGAACTTTCATCTCTCAAGGAACGTAACACTATACCTGGAAAAGCTCTTTCAATATGGCAGGAAACCAAAAAAAAAAAAAATAAACTGCTAAAATAACCATCAGTTGTTTGCTAGCGAAGTCGCACATGGACCCGCTACCTAAGGAAAAGGAAACTCCACAGAGTGCCTTTCTCGTGCGTGTCACTTGGAATTGGTGCCAGTTCAATGGACAATGACTCGAGGTTCCCTGTGCTTACAGGGCGATTCTGTGGTGGGCCCTAGTGGCTCCTCAGCTCCAGGCACCTTTTCCATTGTAAGATGGTGGAAAGGAACAACCGTGACTTTCTTTTATACCAGAAAAACAAATTCTTCTTTTGAAAGTCCCCAAAGACTTCTTCTATTTCACAGACTAAAATGGAAGCACAGCTTCTCTGGTGGCACAAGATGGTAGTGATTGTCTTAGACCAACAATCTTAACCAGCCAGGAGTGATCTCATCGTTAATCAGAACAAATCTGGGCTCCTTTGACAAAGAAGGGAGGCGTTCTGGGCTGCAGGTGATTTTGAGATAAAGTACCCAGGGGCCACTCCGACCCCTCTCCTCTGGCCCCACGGGTTTCCCTGATTTTGCTTCTCTTCCTTGCTCTTGCTGATCTGACCTGCCCAATTCATTTCACAGTGAATGTGAAAGTTTTTTCCAAGTTGAAAAGTTAACACTGAATTAATTATTTATAAAAACGAAACACTTGTAAGGGTAGAAGAAGAAGCAGACAATCTAACAATCTAAGTGACTTCAAGAGCAGGGTCTTCGATGGTGGGTAGAATCAGAGTCCTGGCTCCATCCTTATCTCCTACTTTCCTAACAGGTTGTTCTCCAGGGTGAGGGGAGTTTCCTGGTTCCTGGCCTCGCCAAAATAAGGGGGAGCTGAGCAGGGTGGGGGGAAGCTGGAGGAGAAGCTACAGAGGAGACTGGAGAAGGAATGAAGCAGGATGGAGCCAGAAGGAGACCTGGAGGAGGCATACGTGAAGAAGCTGTGCTTACTTCGTGGCCCTGACTGGTCAAAACAGATGTGGGTGAGATACCTGTGGGGAGGTGTAGGGTAAGGTAAAAAATCAGGCTTTTCTGCCCTCCCGCCATCAGGATAGATGAGGGAACCCTGTGATCCTGAATGCATGCCTGATGGCGGGCACCTGAAGTGGGTATACCTGCGCTAAGACTGTGCTTTTAAGGGTGGTGTCACGGGGACGCCAGTAGAAGCTGAAAGAGAAGAAGCCCGAAGCAGAAGCAGAGAACACCTGAGAGCCCAGATAGAGTGAAGATTTGCTGGGGGCTTGGAGGCCTGCCAGCCTCCCAGCCCCCCAGCACCCCTGCCTGCCACGTACCTGCTGAACCCCAATAAAAACCTGCAAAACTACTGAGGACTCTGACTCCTCCTTTACCCGGTCTGCATGGGATCAGAAAACCTGCACTGTGTCCTGTTCCTGACCTTATAGGAGGTTAACAATGGCAGCTTTTATCTTGGTTTTGCTCCTCTGTCCAAGACATGTGAGCCCCTTCTGCCCCTTTCCTCTGGGTCTCTACCAGGAGATGCTTAGACTTGGGGCAGACTTCGGGCCTCAGCGGCTCTCCTTTAGGCCAACCCTGTTGGGCAGGGCATTTACCCACGAGGGGATGGGAAAGTTTGGGTGCTTGATTTGGAAAGTTTATTCTTTCCTTTTTTTGTATTGCACACTAATTTTATTAAAGTTCCTTTCCATTAAAGGTTGTAGGGTAAGTGAGAGTGTCAGGCTTTTCTGCCCTCCCGCCATTAGGATTGGTGATGGATCCTCGTGGTCCTGAACGCATGCCTGATGGCAGGCACCTGGAGTAGGTGTGGGCATGCATAAGTGGGTACACCTGGGCTGAGAGACTGGGCTTATAAGAGCGGCTTCACCGGGACGCAAGAGAACAAACGGAAGAACCATGAGTAGAGCAGAGAGCAGAGAAGCAGAGAGAACGCCAGAGAGACAAGAAAGAGTGAAGACTTGCTGGGGTCGCCGAGGGGCCTCCCGGCCCCCTCAGCACCGCTGCCTGCCGTGTACCTGGTAAATCCCCATAAAAGCCTGAAAAGCCACCGAGGGCTCCAGGACTTCTCCTTCACCCCATCTGCTTGAATCAGAGATCCTGCTCTGTGTTCTCCTGCCCCCTACAAAGGCCTTATGCTCTAGATTATGTTTTGTCTTCATGTGATGAATGGCAAAACCTATTTAGGGCAGACAGGTTTGGGGTTCTTGGGCTGCCCTCTTCCTGCTCTGCACCAGATTTGGTGACTGGTGGGACTGACCCACCCACAGTGAGTCATCCCTATGGGGAAAGGTGGCTCCCCCGTGGCACTTGCTGCCTGTAGGGTAAATGAAGATTGATCAGACTTTTGCACTATTGGACTTTGTGGTTATCACCTGTGGCCTTAGAATGCAGGCGCTTGGGAGCGTGGGCTCAGGGTCCACATGCCTGATAGTGGACACCTGGAGTATGATATGAGCGTTAGTAAGTGGGTGCACCTGAGCCGAGAGACTGAGCCTTTAAGAGGGTGGCCGAGGCCTATGCGGCAGTGTGCAGCGGAAAGACCGTATTGCTGAGGAAGGATAAGGAGAGAAAAACTGGAAAGGAGGCACTACAAGACCAGAAACCTGGCTCACACAATGCCAAGAGCTGGAGGTCTGGTAAAGAGATTAATAGCCATTAACCCAGCTATTAGGAACGAAAATCCTAGATCGCAAAGCTCAAGACTGCAGTTGGGAGTGTCAGGAAGACATGGAGACTGAGGGCCATTGTGGAAATGTGGCTCCTTTCTGCATCGTTTATTGAAAATCAACAACAAACAAACCACACTCTGAAGGAGTGAGCCCCTCCCAAAGAGAAGAAGGCTATATCAGAGCAGTCTCTGCACTGCCTGGGGGCAGCAGTCCTTTGACCCGCCTGTGCCCTTTTGCTGCTCCTTTTTGCCACGTCTCTCCCTCTGCAGGGCAGCAGCCTTCCTGCCTGCCCGGGACCTGGAGCTAGCCAGGGTTTCTCTTCACTGACCTCCCTCAGCAGAGGCAGCTCTCCTCAAGGCCACCCACCTGTGACCACGCAGGCCTCTCTCTTAGCAAATCTTTCCCTTTCAGGACAGCCTTTTCTGCCCGTTTGTGTCTATGCACGTGTCCTTTATTCTTCTCTCTCTTTTACAATAAACCTGCCCTTCTGGATATAACTAACCTCCTGCATCCTGGAGAAACTCTCCTGGGAACTCCCAGTAGTGGTGAAAAGGAAGCCCTGGTGAAACCTTTTCCAGAGTGAACCCAAGGACCCACTCTCTGAACCCAACTCCAAAATGACCCCAGAGTCATGGCAGCGAGAGAGTGAGACCATGAGCGAAGGCCTGAGAAACTATAGATTCGCTGGAGGCTGGGAGGCCTGCCTGCCTCCGGCCCCCAGGCCTCCCTGCCTGCCCTGCACCTGGCTGCCTCACTGCAAACGGTGTAGAAAGATCATTAAAGCCTGAAAAAGCCACTGAGGACTCCCCGACTCTCCTTCAACCCTCTGCCTGGATTCATCGAGAACTTTCCCCGCGCCTTGCTGTTACTACAAAACTGTAAGTGCGAAGATGGTTTTCTTATTTCTCTAGTGTGTTTGTTTCAGATTTGTGTTGATTTGCTGTTAAAAAACTGGCTTGGACCTTGTGGAAACTGTGTTGATCTTTATACACTGTAGTCATTCATTCAGAGGTTTGATTTTGTGGAAATTGTTCTGTGAGGTAACAGGCAGTTTTACTCAAAGGATGGTCATAAGTTGGGCCAAGTGGCCAGATAGAAGATGGCACTTGAAACTATTTGGCTGGCTTCTCTCAAACTCAGAAGTTTTTGTACTTTTTTCTCTCCAAGACTTTTGCTTTCTGGTTGTGGCATTCTTTGTTCATTGAAGTTGCTGTGACTTTGGACTTTTGTTTGTGTTCTCTGCTGTTTTATAGGTTTGATGAACAATAATGGTTCTTCAGTGATAAGTTGCTGTGACTTTGACTTTTTATTGTGGCTACTTCCTGATCTCTGCCTGAAGGGGTTAGCAAACCAATAATGGAACAGTAGTGGTTTGAATTAGCAAATGTATGCCTGAGTGCGAAGGTAAAAGAATCATTGAGCTATACCTTAAGTGCTGATAGTCTAATGGCTTCTTGGAGAACTTGGATTTTTGTAAGATCCTGAGTTTGAAAAGATTTGCTATTGGGAATTTTTGTCTACACTGCTTATTTTGGGCCTATTTGCCATTTGAATTCTGGATTTGTTTGCTTGCTGGTGTAAGACCAGATTCTAAGAGTCTGCTTCCTACTGAGGAAGGTCTGCTGTAAAAAGCACTCTACATGGTACATGAGGTAATCGTACCAATTGGGTCACCTGGGTTGTTGCTGTTTTTCCCCAGTGTGGGCGATGTGATCTGTGCTTTGATGTTGATGCTGGCCTTTTCAGGTTCTGTTCCAAAAAACCCAAGGATTGCATGCTTTCTGGCTAACAGGAGAGAACGCCTTTTGATTGCAAGATGAATGTTGATTTTGCTCTTTCTACTGATGTACAGGATACCCCAGGACTGATCTAATGTCAGGGCTCAAACACTGAAAACCCTAAAGTGATAAACAAGGCCGTGTATGTCCTTTGTAATTGCTTTACTGAGCTTTTCCTGTTTGAAAAGTCTTAGGTATATAGAATAATGACTGGAATCTGTGATTTCTGTCAGAAACTCCACATTTTTTTTGGAGTTTGAGATTTTTTTCTAAGCCTGTGGAGTAAAGCTGCAGTTGTATATGATAGGCTACATGGCATAAAAGATAACTAAAGAGAACTGTCTATATATTGTATGTCCTCTCCTTTGTGCCTAATTGTTTTGCCCTCTAGATGCTATAAAATTGGTATAGATGGTGCCTATAGATATTTTGAGCTAAAAAAAAAAAAAAGTAATAGGAACATCTGATATTTCTAGCACTATGCCCTGCCATTGTTTTTGGTTGATAGTAACTAATTTGTAATCTAATGGCTTATTTTAAAGCAAGTGCTTGTAAGGTTGTATTGGATATAATTTAAATCTTTTATTTGGGTTATTGATGTTGGTTATGTGATGTTTTTTAAATGGTGGGAAAATGGGAGTTTGAAAAATTTAAGGTTCTGGGGGGAAAAATGACTCCATTCTGAAAAAAACTTAAGGTTATGGTTTGATTGTGAACATTGTACTACTGAAATGAGCCGCATCTTTCATAAAAAAATTGAGTATTTATTGTTGTTGCTGTTTTCTAATACTTATGGCATAGTTTCCAAGAAATCTAAATTAAAGGAAAAATTGGGCAGTCTTTCATTTGGTTGATCAGGAAAAAAATTGTGGAATCTCCCCTTTCCCTGGGTTCCACTCTATTTTACTTTTAGTGTGGTTTGTTTAGTCTCCTTTAGTCTGTTTGATCATTGCATAATGAAAGAAAGAGGAAATAATAATGTGATTCTGGAGGTGAGATTGTGGGTCAAATGCAAGTTACTTGTCAAAGTGCCTCCTCTCTAGTAAAAACACCAGTCAGTTATCGGTAAACTAACTATAGTCCCTGGTCAAGGCTTGAAGACTATTTGGATATTAGTGTTTTATCCAAATTTTAAGATATATTTTATAGTTATGTTGGGGCTCTATTAGCTGCCTCCAATTGTTGTGTATAAAATAAACACATTGGTTTATTGATTTAACGCATGCTGAGAATCAGAGGTAAGGTCTGGACCAGGAATATGGGGATTCAAAGATAACATGGTTAATATGCTTAACAGTTTGATATGTATGTAGGTGTACATACATGCACATACAAATATATATACACACATGAGTGCATACATATGTCTTGTACATGCATGCATAAATATAGAACGTGGTTTATTTGCATCTGCATCATATTAAGTAGTTTAATGCAGTTTGAGATGAAAGATAATTTCTGTTTAAAACCCAATTTCATACCCAGTATTGCTATGTAAATACGAGAAACATTTGGAATGTTTTCTAGTAACCAATGAAAAATGTTTCCTAATGTTATTTTTCCTGCTCGTTGGTACTGAGGTGTTTCATCTCCATGTGTAGGTGGTTGGTGGAGCAGAATTATAAAATATTGGCCCTGGGGAATGATTACAGACATCAGAAACTCTTATATAAGAAATGAATACAAGATGATAAAAGCATAATATTATGTTTATCAAGTGAAATGTGCAACGTTCTTCACATACAACCGTCTCAGTTTTAGTTTGGAACACTCAGGATGGACACAAATGAGCAGTTTTAATGAGACCATTTGTTTTCTAAGTGGCTATCTTGATCTGTGTATTTGTTACTCAGGTTGCATTCCTGGGGTATACCCTTCATCCCAGCCTATATTAATTGCTCACAAAGTGCTTGTTGAAGAGATGGCATGCTGATAGGAAGAAGGGAGTTGGCATTTGCTGAATCATTTCAGTTTGGCATACTTCTTTGCCTCAGCTATCCTGCTATCTTGAGAGAGTCTATACGTTGTGTGCACACATGTATAACATAAGGATTTAGAGTTATTACTATCGCATCTAAGCCTAGATAGATATATCAGCCTCTCACTGGCCAGAGGACTCAGAGCAACATTTACTTTTGAGCAGCTCAGACCAGACCACTTACATAAGTTTTCTGCTAATACAAGTAAGAGCTTTAACGCAAGACCCTGCCATGGGATCGCAGTTCTGCAGGTCAGACAGCCAGTAAGATGAGATTGGGTTCTCTGGGCACCTGGTATCAGCCACACTGATACCTCATCTTCAGGTTCTAAGAAAATAATCGTCTTCCAGTCTCATTCTTGGTGGGAAGATTCAATTTATTTTGATTGTAGAATTAGGTCCTTTTTTCCTTGCTAATTGTCAGATCTCAGCTTCTGGTGCCTTCTGCATTCTTTGCTATGTAACCCCTTATGCTTTTAAGTCAGCAATGGTTTGTCAAATCATTTTGCATGCTTTGAAATTCTGACTTTCTTTTTTACCATCAAGCACAGAAAACCCCCTGGTTTTAAAGGGTCATTTGTTTAGAGCAGGCCTTCCCTTATTCTCTTTATCTCAAAGTCAACTGACGTGGGACCTTCCTTACCTCTGCAAAATCCCTTCACAGCACCCCCTATATTAGCATGTGCTTGAGGAACAGGGGCGGGCAGTGGCATCTGGGGACCATTTTAGGTTTCTGCCTGCCACAAATTATAATCAGTAAAATATATATAGGATAAAAGTTGGTGAAAAGCAAATAGAATGTCAGCAAGAAAAATTTGATGAAGATTCTTGGGTTTGGGTGAAGGGAGACATATTCTGACATCTGAAGGGACACTTAGCTTTCTACTTTGACAGTCAACATGACACATTGTGAAACTTGTTTGAAGCAAGTGTCGAGATGCCAGTAGGAGGCTGCTCTTTAGTTTCAGCTTCACATCTTGGCTTCTTTGCAGCTCCTCTGATTGGTCCCGGACACACACTTTTCCAAATTCCTCAGCTTTCCGCATCATTATCACTGTGAGCATATCAGGATTTTTGTCACTGCACTGCGGTCATGATGTTTAATTCATCCAGTAACTCTAGTTATCATTGTGCCCATTTCATAAATTCACTTAGAATCATTCAACAAATGAGTGGCCAAAGCTCTGGTTTCCTCACTCTAAATATTAGAGGAGGCACCATGTTCCCTACCCTACTTATATGCAGCCACCTTGGACAAGCTCCTGGGAACAGGGGTGGAGCTGGGTGGCAGGTAAAGCTCTAATACACAGAAGGCAGGTGGGCTCAGGTGGGTTAGGAAGGACACTTGCTCCTGCCATGGGACTTGGAACCTGGTGCTGCTGGAAAGGAGACACATGGAGGAGAGATGTGCAGAGATACTTGGAGGAGACATGTGGACACTTGAGAGACACACGGGGAGGTCGACAATGGCAGCCATTATATCGATGTGGTTACTCCTTTGTCCCAGTTTTCTGGGACCTGCTTCAGAACCCCTCGGTGACATGCTATCAGGAAGTCTGTTTCATCTCAATATTATACCTGTGTCTTTCGAGAATGTGACAAATTAAACTCATTCAGGAGCGTGTGTTAGGAACAGGAGGATTAGAACTCAGTGCCTGGGACCTCAGGCTTATCCTTCAAAGCTCTCAAGGGTAGAATCAGTCTCATGGAACCTTGAGAAAGTGGCTCCTCTGGGCACATAACACATTCTGCACTTATTTCCTTCTTTATTATTAGTTAATTGTGAACTAAGTGACCAAATCATCTTAATAAAATTGGCCTCTAATACTGAATCGTAAACTTGCATGAATCAGGATCATGTGTCCTGTAAGATTTTTTTCCTTTTTAAATTAAGTTTCACTTTAACATTCTGAGTCAAATGTAACAATAGGATGCTCTGTCTCAAGAGTTAGTCAGACCCAGCTGCTATGAAAATAATATGTTTGAGAAAATTGACTTGACATTTGATGGCCTTACGATTCTTCTGACAGGATATAATCAACTCATTAGGGAGAAACAGAAGCCTTCCTTGTGCGCCCCAGTCTCTGGGCATGGCTGCATTCCCGCCAAGTGGGAGGGGGCGCACTTTCAGAGCCAACTGGGGCTTCCTCGCCCTGGGGCCAGGAGTCAAAGAGACTGACTCCACTCTCTCTTCCTCTGTCCACTGCCCTTGATGTGATGAAGGGGAAACATGACTTCCTTATGCCAACAATTTCTTTTTTCTCTCCTTCTTTTCCTCCCCTGAAGTCTAAATTTATAACAAAGGCTTGGGTTTTAAAAGATTCTCTCAGCCTTGCTTCCACTCAGGAACAGCTGGGACAGCTCTCTTGGGAAAGTGATTAGAAGCAGGAAGTGGCAGGAGGAATTCCTGGTTGCAGTTCCCAGGCCTATGCCGAGTCCTCTGTGGGACCCTGAAGGGCTCATCTCAACCTCTTTGCTTCTTTTTCCCTGCTATAAAATTCCAACTTTCCACTCCCTGCTGCCTCCCTCTGTTATTCCCTTAACAGGAGATGTGGAGGAAGGCCAGAAGAGCCATCTTTAAATCCCAGCTTCCTAGGACTAAGGAAGTGATCACATTTGTAAAGTGGGACCAGTCATGGGCGCCTTGAAAACATATTTTGAGTGTTTGCTTAGGTCACATGCAGAAAATACCTAACAGATTTCTTGGCAGATCTGTTAAATTCAACACTAGATCATTTGCCTGGAACATTCTGTAATTTCTTTAAGTCTTTCTATTCAATCAGTCCACAAATATGTGTTTGATATTATCTTTTTAAAAATCCCTCATAAATAATAGTCATATTAAATGTTGACTAGAATCTTCACAGTGATGATGATTTATGTGCATTTCAGATTTTCAGCTTACAAAGCTTTTAATTACAAAAGATGTTTTGATGTACTTGTTTTTATTCACTACAATGTAACCCACATCAGAAGAGAAACTGTCTTTCTTTACATCACCTTGTCCTGAGTAGCTCCAGGAGTCCCGGTACACAGAAAGCACTCCTTAGAGATTTACCAAATGAGTGAATGAAGTAATTAACTAAAGGCCCTTCCAAATATTTTCCATTCTTTATGCTTGACTTCCTCCTGTATACTTTATAACAGGTATCAGCAAATTACAGCCTGAGGATCAACTGCCTGCTCTCTGCTTTTGTAATTAAAGTTTTATTTAAGCATAGCCACGTCCATCCATCACATACTGTCTATGCTGCTTTTGCACTACAATAGCAGAATTGAGTCACCTGACACAGACATGTGGATAAGCAGAATATTTACCACTTAGCACTTTACACAAAAGGTTCAGAACTCTGCCTTCAATGGACATGAGTGATATTTCCAAAGTGAAAAAAGCTCAATCCCTGCTAAAACCCTCGATGACTCCTGTCCTCCTTGATGAAGTCTGCAGACAAGCTTACGGCATCCTGCCGGTGCCTCCAGACTTGTCCTCTGTGCCCTCCTCTCAAACCATGAGCTCTTCAGACTATCAAAGGGACCAGATATCTGTGGAAGACATTGCCTGTGCCAAGAACACTGCTTCTTTCCATTTCTGCTTGGTGACCTCTACTCACCCTGGTTGAATTGGCTCATACAACTTTTGCCCTGACATGCCTTCTTTCAATTACCTAGCAAGGTTTAGAAACCTGATCCTTGGCCCAGTGGCATCTTGTGCTTTTCTGTTACAGCACAGACCAGCATGTCCTACATAGATAGAAACCCAGGTTTAGAGGGATGACCTGACTTGGCTGCAATCACAGCAGTAAGTGGGCAGGTGGGAATCTGCACTGAGTCTGTGTGAATCCCATGGTCATGGATTTTGGCATTACACCTCCTGATGAATGAAGATGCAAAATAATATTCATAGCACATGGGTCCTGTGTATCATATTGTGTAGAGACTAAAATTAAGGATGATCTTGGGATTTTCTATAAAAGCACAGAAAAAATGATAATGGTCGCAGCTAAAGGCATAGGACAGTTGACATGGGTGGAGGGTGCAGAGATATAAATGTCACTGCCTGGATGAGTTTTCTACTGCTCCATATCAAACCAGCCCAGTACGCAGCGACTCAGTAAAACAAACGTTTCTCACTAACATTTCTGCAGCTCAGAAATCTGGGGCATGGTTTCCATGGGGGACCTCTGGCTCCATCCCTCTAGAGGTTGAAGTTCAGTTGTTGACCAAGGCCGTGGTCTTGTAGGAAGGCTTGGCTAGGCAGAGAAGTGCCCCTATGCTCACCGATGTGGCTAGAGCAGGCAGGCTCAAGGCCTTTGCAATGCGGGCTTCTCACATCAGGGTCACTGACTTTTCCATGGCGAGTGGCCTGTGAGAGGGCAAGAGACAACTCTCAACCTGGAAGTCATGATATTTTCATAACCTAATCTCAAAAGTGTCATTGCACCATTTTTGCCATATTCTGTTCATTGTGGGTGAATCAGTAATGCCAACCCAAACTCCAGGGGAAGGATTATATAAGGTTGTGAATTCTGGGACTTGGAGGTCAGTGGTGGTCATTCTAGGGGCTGCTTTTCATACTCCCACTGCTCTGCATTCCACACTTGCACTTCAGAGTGCAGCCAGTCCTAATTTGATTCAATATATAGAGTTGTTCTTTCTTTACAGGAGGATATACCTATTTGCATGTTGACTCTTTTCACTGGATACTTTGTTATGGTGGGCTGTTTAGTGCCTTATAGGATGCTCAAAAGCATCCTAGCCCACTAGAGCCCTCTATAGCCAGTTACAGCAATCAAAAATGTATCCAGAAATCACATTGATATAGATTATTCAGGAGTCACTCTCTGGGCCTGAGGCTGACGTAGTGAAGAATGTTGAAAACCTCAGTAAAATCAGACCTCTGCTAGGAGAGAGTGCTGTGGCTATTGGAGAGGATATGGACAGTGTCTTTTAAAGCTATCTAAATACTAATTTACATAGTTAAGGGAACTGGATGATAGGGTAAGAATGTAAATATCATTCTAGCAGGCTAGTGACTCAAGGGCTCTAAAACTGTAGTGGAAAAGGCAGAACAGTGTAAGAGACAATGCAAATCCCTACCATACCTCCAAAGCTCTCAACAATAAAAATAAATTCTGACTCAGGAAAACCAAGTTTGTGTTTAAAGTGTAATTTCTCCTGCTGTTACCCATTACCGGTGGATGTTCCCCAAGAATGTTGACTTCTAATTCTTACTGTGGCATGTAACCCTCTCCCCCATGCATATCTTACTCTTTTTTTTTCTATATGTAAACAGAAGATACTGCAAATTTAAGTATCCAGCCTACAGAACTTTCTTGTACTCCAGACCCAGTCATCTTTCTTCCACATCTACATAGGGAGAGTCCATACACTTTTCAAATTGATTCATTTTAAATGTAAATCCACCATTTCCTCCCTAGAATCTTTTCATATCTGTGAATTTCCCTTCTCAGTGAGTCCAAAGCAGAAGCATGAAAGTCACCTTTGATTCATCTTCTCTCCCCCACCACCTCCCACAATGTCCCACCAATTCAATTACATGAATGTTCATGGAATATGGACAATTATTCATTCCACAATTATTTGTTGAAAACTGGGTACATGTTAAGTGCTGTGGCACTTCACTACTGCTGATGTGGTCTTTGTTTATGCTTTCATTACACTTTACCTGGATGAATGGTATTCTCTTGTGAGTGACTGGGGCTGTTTAAAGGGCTGACTAGATAAGTAAGTATTAGTTGACAAGAAAACCAATCGGACTTGCTCTATCTCTTCATTCTTTTATCACAAGTTGACATCTTTGATTTATAATTAGAACTATGTTTGATTCGAGTCTATTTATATGGAATCAGTGGTGAGGAAAACAATCACACAGACAATGAGTTAGAGAGAAAATTAATATAGCCAGTTGCTTTACAGTGATTGAAATGAAATACTTAGTCAAACAGAGATTTTTTTCCTACTAATTACAAGCACCAAAGCAGTCAGATGGATTGGTATAGATTTCTACCTATCCAATCGTAAAACATCTGTTACCTAGGCTGTAGTAGATCAATACAGGGGTCATTCTTTTCTTTGAGCTTTGAGGGAAACACTCATCTCTATTCTCCCCAGACTCCTATTGCTCTCTAAAAATAAAGTAGATGCTCAAGGACCTTATATAAGGTCCAAGTGTTTTCTTCCTCTTCAAGGATGTTTCCTTTGAAGGCAACTTGAGACGTCACGATGAAAGATCTGCTTCTGGTCTGGACGTTTATTTATATCTCTGAAATAGCTATAGAAATAGTCCCCTGTCATGAATTAGGAGTGTAGAATAGTGGTGGTTAGCCTCCAGGTGATTACAAGACCCGCTACTATCTGCGTTGTGGGTGGTTGGCCACCAACAAACCATGTAAGTCTTCTGAGCCTCATTTCTGCCATCTGTAAACTGGGGATGACTGTCCGACTGTTTTAGTATTCTGAGGGTTAAATAAAATTATATGTGATGAACTAGTTGAAGATTATACACACTTATGTTAATGGTCTTTTCTGAACACTGATTAACTTTGTGTATTCAGATTCCTGGTTACCTAAACTTTCACATGATGATTCCTCTTTCTGTTTAATGGATATAACTCAAAAATATGCTATGCAGATGAAATGGGAGACACATGTACAGTTTTATAATTGCAGCCTCCAGAATGGCAAGGCTGCCCAGAAATGCAACCGCAGGGGGACTCCCTTGGTATGGGACCCCAGGACTTTGATGAGGTGTAGCAGATGTTAGAAGGAAGCTCAGAAAGGGGACAATAACCTCTCCATTGAATATGGGTGTTCATAGTCTTTCTGTAAGGAGGTTGTAAGGGTGATGATCCTGCATAATATTCCCAGTTGAGAAATAAGGAGCTGGAAACTCTGGGAAGTTAACCAGTTTGCTTTAAGCCACAAAGTTAGTAAGTAGATGAACATCATAGATCAAAGACTCTGGTTTTTGGGGTTTCTCATTTTTTTCTCTGCAATAAATGAACAATAAATGAACAAATACTTGCTTTATCCTGGCAAAATGTACTCATGTTATTATGTCAACTACTTAAATGAAAAAGTAACTGTCAGCATTTTCTCATCAGCTAGGTGGCTTCTTGGAATGAGTCTCAAAGCAATATAAGTTTTGCATTCTTATAGATGACCAGCCTTCAAGTGTTCCAACTGACTAAACATGATGCACAGAAGCTGTTATCCAGACAGAAAACAGCCAGAATGTCCCATGACAGACTCTGTGAACTCCATGAGGAGTGTTCCACATTAACAATCTTACTGTTCTCTCTCTCTTTTTTTTTTAAAGATTTATTTATTTATACAAGAACTGGGGTACAGGTCAGATTTGTGGGAGGGTGAGAGGATTCACCAGAGCCAGAGCAGGGAACAGAACAGGCAGACTGATGAAATACACTGCTGAGGGGAGCAATGGGCACAACAGGAGAGGTCTGCCGCTCCATGTGGGATCTTTGCCCACCAGCCGGGATCGAACCGGTGGTGCAGAGGCTGTGGATAGCTTCACAGCGCTTGCTCAACCACCTGCGCTTCTAGGGTAAACCCTGTTCTCTATTTTTGAGAATGTATATTTAAAATATTTCCATATTTAGTCTGTTAAAGACTTGTCCTTCAAGCATTAAGTTCTCAGATGTTCTTGGTACATATTTCTCTGCTGATACAGGCAAGTGAGTAGTGTGCTGGGCCTCCCTGGTGGTACAGGGGTTAAAGTTTCAGCACTGTGAAGCTATCTGCAGCCACTGCAGCAAGAGTTCGATTTCAGGCCAGGGAGATTCGCCCGCTGCTCCCCTCAGCAGTGTATTTCAGTCTGCCTGTTCTGTTCCCCATTCTGTCTCTGGTGAATACTCTCACCCCCCGCCCCCACACCTGAACCTCTGGCCTGTACCCACTTCTCGTATGCATAAATAAATATTTTTTTTTTTTTAAAAGAGAGAGTTTGTGCTTCAGGCAGGTCAACATTCCAACCCATTAGCAGACTGCGAGACCCAGTGAGGGGTAAAATAGAGAACTGGTGTATTGGTGTCAGGAGCCTGCAGAGAGGCCTTGAGATCTTGGAGCAATTACTGCATCTACCAAAGTCCTTAGAAGAGGAACTAGCATTTATCAAAGGCATTTTTATTTATTGTGCTCATTTGAGCCCGGCAAATCTGGAGATGGATATTACTAACACTGTAAGGTCAGTTCTGTTAACATAGTTTGGCCAATCTCTTAGAGATGTCAGGGGCTGGCATTTGAACTCAAGTGTGTCTAAAGTAAAGACATTGATTCAGTGACTCTACTCATGGCCTCCACTCCCTCCTCATGCACCATCTTGTGCATGACACTGCTTGGCGTCCTCAGCGTGAGGTGGGAAACCTTGGATTCAGGTCCAGACCAGAAGCAGATCTTTCATTGTGACATCTCAAGTTGCCTTTAAAGGAAACATCCTTGAACAGGAAGAAAACACTTGGTCCCATCTCTGGTTCTAACGGATTATGACCTTGGGAAAGAAGGTCATGCCATCGCTCAGCCTTGGTTGCTTTATCCTGTGACAGGGATCTGCCAGTCTTCCCAGGGTGACTGTGAGAGCTTTGGTCTTAGATGAGGAAAGATGGCAAAAAATATGATGCAGACGATGACTATGCATCGACTCAGAAGGATCTGTGGGGTGGAGGTCACCACCCTGCATTTCTTCTCTGCTTCATTTCCACTCTGTGACCACAAGGCGAGTGCTTTCCTTCATATCCCCAGCTGCTGCATTTGGGTACCAATACCCAATTAGCAGTGTCAGAAACTGAAGCTCAATTCTAGGACATTAGTGACTCACAATCTAGACTTTACAAGTGTCTTTGCCTTTAAATTCCTCTCATAAAACAGGGGTTCATAATCTGATCCCCATTTACTTACAGCCTTCAGGGAGCTCATTGAACATCTGGAATTGCATGAAAATTGACTATAAATATACATATGTGTCTTTTTCTGGGTAGAGGTTGCAGAGTTTCTGTCAGTCTTAAAAGACCCTGTGGATCTGAACGTTACTCATTTGTTCTAAGAGAGAACAGATTTGTGACCATGTGACAGTGCCCTAAATAAGAATCTCCAGTCACTTTGAGCTCTTCCTCCTTCCCCTAACCAATATCCAGGGTATCATTGAATTCTACCTTTTGATATCGCCTACACTTTAATTTTCCTCCAAGTCCACTTTTGTAATATAGGCATCTATCATCTCTTTCCGGGAGGAATGAAATGTCTGAAATGGTCTTACTGCCCCTTCTCTTGCTATATCCGAGCAGTTTAATAGTCATAGTGACCTTTACAAAACACACCTATAACCTTTGCTACCCTGCTCCCTAGCATCTTCACTGTAAAGTCCATTCTCTTTCTGTTTGATTGTGGCCGTCAAGGTCTAGAATGCTGGCTCTATCCCACCTTGGTAGCCCATATCCTCTCTATTCTATGGATGCTATGAACTCTTCCAGGTAATCCCACTCTGTCATACTTCGAATTTTCCATTCCCTCTGTCCTTAATATTCTTTTCCCTCCCACAGGTAACACATTCTCAGTCTTCAGGACTCAACATCACAGTGGTACCACCATTGTGAAGCCTTCTCCTTAGCCCCAGAAATTCCCCCACTAGAATAGTAAGTCATTATTACATAATTGTTTCTATCTATATTGTTTCTATCTATATTGCATTTATTTATTTCTTCCCTTTCTGTAGGTAATGCCTTTCCTTACTATACGCTGAACTTCCTATCATCAGAGGTGACGAGGGTAAGCAAGATGAGTCAGTGACAAAAATCTCAGTGTAATTGTTTACAAAAAAGTTTACTTAATCAATTATTTCATAATTGATGCTGAAGAAGTGAGAACCATTGCAGACAGCAGGGAGTGGTATCTAGAATCAGAGTGAAAGTTTCACCATGCTTGGACAAGCACACATCATATTGATTACTGTTTTGACCCAAGAAATGAGAGTAATATTGTGTATTGAAAATGATGGGTCAGTGGATACAGTAGAGCTTATTTGGGGAAAAAATTGAGTTAGGAGTTAAGAACTCTAGGTTTTAGTATCAGCTAGGCTATTAATTTCCATACAGCATTGTCAAAATGGTTGTTGTTGAAGGGTCTTAGGGTTCTTAGCAAAGTCAATGTTGAACCAGGCAATTTCTCTTATCACCCCCAGACCTAACATTTTGTGAGTGGAAGAAAATTGTTCCCCTACATTCTGGCTGGTTTTCTGACCCTGCTTGGATATATGAAAGCTATTATACCTCAATTTTTAAAAAGAACATCCTTTAACCAGAGAGCCTTCAGTCAGGAGGCTGTGGGAAAGGAACATTTTGGTGGTATTGATCTGGGATTCTGCAGTTACCTCAAATATGTGAAACTCTGCCTATTGTGTCTAATTTCCCAGAAGAGCTTTTACATGCCTCTCCTGAGTCAAAGATCCCCTGCAAAATCATCCAGAATCATGACTCAAGTCTGGTAAGTTAATAGGAAGGTCAAGAAGCCAAAAGGCCATGACGGGAATCAAGATCTCAAATCTGGACCAAACCCCACCTCTGACTGAGCTCCTTGAAGCATATGTACGTGAATCAGATGTCCTTCCTTTAAAAAAAAAAAAAAGATTTATTGATATAAGAGCTGGGGTACAGGCCCATTGTGTGGGAGGGTGAGAGGATTCACCAGAGACAGAGTGGGGAGCAGAACAGGTAGACTGATGAAATACACTGCTGACAGGAGCAGCGGGTGAGACAGGAGCGGTCTGCCGCGCCATGTGGGGTTCTCGCTGGCCAGGATCAAACTCGTGCTGCAGAGGCTGCAAATAGCTTCACAGTGCGGCACTCAACAGCCTGCGCCACCAGGGAGGACCCAGTTGATATTTTAAAGAGAATGGGCAGAACAATACCTTTAGCCACGTGCGCTTTTTCTCACTTAGGAATACACTTGCTTTAACCAAAGTGCCAACTGTATGCTTGGAATGCTATTTCTGTTCTCTGTCTACACAAAGCATGATGGTCTTTAAAAGCTTTTTTGAATTCTAATAGCTTTTTAAATTGATAATTTCTTCACTTGCTCTATTGTTTATGTTGTCAAAATGCTCATTTAATTATATCTATCACATTGTTTTATGCATTTATACAATTTCTTTGTTATCTAAGAGATTTGACTGTTCAATTGTATAGAGTATTCTAAAGAGGAGAAAGGGTGAGTGAGGGATGATACTTGTACGGGTATTATTTTTGTCCACTCAGTTTGGAATATCTGTAGCCATTTTGTAACCATGACAGATGTCAGGCGGCAGAGGTAGCCAGCCCACAGGGGAGCCAAGATGAGGGAACCATGGAGAAAAGTAACAAGAGCCATTGCATTAGATTCCATTAGCTTTCTCCGAAACTTCCCATATCTCTGAATTTCCAGACTGATGAGCTTCATTGACTTTTTCCATATTATTTAAGTTAACCTTCTTTTGACTTTGTTGTTTGCACCCAAGGTATTTTAGTGATACCCCTATGTTTATTTCTGGTGTAAAAATCTAAGATCCTGAAGAGTGGGAAGTTGTATATGAGATCCAGGATTAGCTTACCCAGTATGGAAACCATGGTGGGTACTCAAAATTTGAATCCAGATTTTCTGATTCCATATACAAGGATAACACATAGCATTAAAAGTAAAGATTCTTAGTGTTTTTAAAGCAATGTATTTTCAACAATTGAAAAAAGGCATTAGCTACTTAAATGATATCCCCTAGATAACTATATTTATGTCTAGAGCTAGATCATCTGTATCTGTATATCTGTTTTTATATGCAACAAACCAAGTAATTACATGTTGTTCAGGTTCATAATCATCTGAAGTCATGCATGCATTCAGAAACCACTGCTAAGAAATCCAGGTGATGACTTCTGTTAGAAATTTATATTACTCCGTTTCCACAGTCTTTGAAGGCAACTTAATATGACATGTGAACTTCCAAAGCTATCTAAAAAGGAAAATTGTTTTTTATTTACTAATTATTGTCAATATTATCTAAACATGTAACCTGCTGTTAATTTGAGAGACAGTGTATTAAATCAGTGCCCAATATGAATGAAATCATGAAATATAAAAAGGAAATCTTCAAAATGTGAAATGACCATGACTCTACAGTTATACGTTCATAAATTTTTATATTGATGACAATAATAATAGTAACAACATGGCAAAGATTATTTGTGTAGTTGGTTTTAGTTTTCAGGGCTTTTGTCTTCAATTTATTTCACTTGTAATAACTTTGTGAGGTAGAAAGAGGGGGCATTTGTTGATTTATGACTGTCTAGCTCCATTAATTTTGGGACCTCACTAGCCCCTGTTTTGTAGATTCTCAATGGGATTATAAATCAATGTTTGTTGCATTCCTAATAGAGAACTAAAGGCCCCTGGAGACTGTCCCATTCTCCCTCTGGACTTTCTCACTGCTTCAAAGAAGCCAGTGGGTTTGGGATCTGTGCTCAGGAGTCAGACTTTCTCCCCAAACATTGCAAGTTGAATGCTTGAATCCCAGCAGGGAAAAATGATGGAATTATTCATTCCGGGTGTGGGGTTTTTTAAAATTATTTTTTGCATACAAGATCTGGGGTATAGGCCAGGGGTGCAGGGAGTAAGAGGATTCACCAGAGACAGAGTGCAGAGCAGAACAGGTGGATTGACTGAGATACACTGCTGAGGGGAGCAACGGGTGAAAAAGGAGAGGTCTGTTGTGCCATGTGAGTGAGCTCCCTGGCTGGGCATCCAACTAGGGTTGTACAGGTGACAGCGCTGAGACTTAACCCCTAGGCCATCAGGGAGGCCCGTGTCCTTCCTTTGCAGCCCCACCTGTGTCTCCCCTCATCAAAGTACTCCTCAGATGTACTGTGATGCTCGTTTTCTTCTTCAATAAGGCCTGGACTATCATTTTGAGAAGGGGAATCTATCTTTTCCACTGCTTTATTTTTTATTTATATTTTTAATTTTATAACTTTTTTGAAGCAACATGGGTTGACAGTACTGTGTGTGATTCAGAAATAGAGGACCACACATCTTAGGACATATGTGACTTCTCCATGTCTATCACCAGTGCGTCCTTTGTCTCTACCCTCATCAACTGGCTTCCCTTTCCCCATTGCTCTCTACCTCCCTTCTCCTACTTGGTTTTACAGTCACATTTCTAGGGCTTTTTGGTTTGTTTTTATCTGATCCTTTGTCTTGTTTTGCTGTAGTTCGCACAACAGCTACTTGGAAATACCTGTAGGATGATTGAGTCAATCAAGGACGTAGTGGAGTTATAATTCAAAGCCTCCTCTGAGAATTCCAAAGCTTAGACACCAAGCCCTGTGATAGGTGGTGTCCCCTCAGACCCCTGTCAGCCAGAGAAAGAGCTGCCATAGTGTGTAGAACCCAAGAAAGACTTGGTTCCCAGTCAGCACTCAGTCACCTGGTTCGGCATAGATTGTGACTTTCCCCTGCACTGTGAAACATCTTCCCCACTGTTATCTCTCTTCTTGACATGAATGGCCATAAAAAGTTTCTTTGTGTAACTTTTATCATAATGCATGCTTTCCATTATATTCCACTTCCAAGAATGCCTTTGTGAGGTCCCAAAGCACTAATGGTCACTGGTGAGACCCATCAGCCCTAATGGGGCCCCAAACCACAGAGCACCAACATCTCCATCACTCTAAATAGTGGAGAGCTGGACACTGATCTGGGTTCTGGGGGAAGAAGTGGGGGCTCGTGATAGCTCCTGGGAAAGGATCCCTCGTCCACTGAGACATTTTTCCATCCAGCTCTAGATTCTGTGCAGTGTTTAGGCTGGGGTTTAATTGGATCTTAAGGGTAGGTGAACTCAATAAATAAAGGTGATTTTGCACTCTTTGTTTCATTTTCAGTGCAGCCCTGGCCCAGACGAGGCAGAGGCCATTTATTGTGGGTGCAGAGTGAGGAGTAGGCAGCCGGGGCAGTGAGACATACATACTCTGTCTCGACTTTTATAGAGCAGCTGTTGGCTGGAGGATCAAGCTCAGGTATCAGGAGTGTGAATTATGAGTCCTAATCAACTTGGTCATGCTTTGTGGCCTGGGAAAAGCCAGAGTTTCCCTTTTATGATTTGAGAGGGCACTTTTTGCAGCCTGCGGGGCAATTAGCCCATCTTTGAAATGGATACCCTGTAAATGTGTCGTGTGCCTGGGGAGCCAAAGAGACTGGAGATGTGGGAAGGAGGCTGTGAGGTGGTCCCCACAACAATTGTCTTAGCTTTGGCTTATGGCCTGTGAGCCAATGGAAAAACTGACTGTAAGGGAAGGAAAGCAACATTTCCAGGCAGAAGAGCATCAACACACCCCTGGCTGCCCATCCCCACACCCAAGGATATCACTGCTTGTCAGAAATGCCACTGCATGAAGACGCAAGCATTTAAGCGATCATACTGTGAACTCTACTCCAAAAGTTCTGCTGCTTATCTGCTTGCTACTTTGATTTTTGCCAAGCCCAATATTACATTTGCGTAAAAGAATCAAAGCTCTACCAAAAGGGGTGAACTATCCCTCACTTCTAAGTGAGAACTGGCACCTAGGGAGAATGGAAAGGCCAGCTCCATGGTGGTAATTTCTCCTTGAATGTTTGCTCTTTCATTTACTGAGATGAAATTCATTTTACATATTTTCAATCATTTTACAGTGACCAATCAGCGATATTTTTACATATACATTGCTGTACAAGCACCACCTGTATCTACTTTTAAAACAGGGTCATCACCTCCAAATTAAAAGCTATAGAAATTAAGCTCTTATTTCTTCATTTTCCCCTGCCCACAGCCCTTGGAAATCACCAAGATGCTATTTCTATGGATTTACCTATTCTGGATCTTTGAGAATCAATGAAATCATAAATATGGGGCCTTGGGTATCTGGCTGCCTTCCTTGTGCATATCGGAGGGGACCAGTATTCAATTAGATAAGACTAAACTTGGACAACTTAGCAGAACTCTGGTTCTAGAGAGCCATAGTGATCACTTATTTGAGAAGGGTATTGGAAAGATGAAAAAACCAACAAAATTAAAGTGAGCTACTACTGTTATTAATAAATAGGATCATTATCTGCTGACTGAAAACTCTAAAGTTGGACTGTCAGTGTATTTCCTCCCTTTCCTTCATGTAACATCCATCCAACATCCAATTCTTCTTTCCAAGTCTTTAACCATTCTTTAGTATGCAAATGTTTCTCTATTATTTGGCATTTTTTAAAATTTAAAACTTCATCACTTCCTTTCTGGACCACCAAAACAGACTTCTCATTGGCCTCTAATTTCAATCTTGACTCCTGTTAACTCACTTTCCAAGCAACTTTCGTGGTGCCACTTACATGCACATGTACACACACAACACACTTATGACTCTATTAAAAACATTCAAAGCGTTTGCTGACTTCAAAATAAACCTGAACTTGTGTAATCTGACCACCTTATTGGTCTAGCACTTCCCTCTTCCCTCACCATCTTTCATGTCTGCCCATTACATTCTATCTGTCCAGACATCCTTTTAGGTCCTGATTGTGTCCTGCTTTTTTCTCCTCAATAAGCTTTTGGTTTCACTAGCTGCTTTTCTGGCATGTTCCTTTCCTTCACCTTTCTTCATCTATATGTATCCCACATTTTATTTCAGAATTTAGCATAGTTACTTCATCTGCTAAGTCTTTCCTCCACTTTCTAGTTCACCAGCACCTGCAGTTTGTTTCCCTCAGTCCACATAGGCTTCTGGAATCACATTCTTCCTTGTCCATGCAAGGACCTGTCTCTTTCCTGGATTGTACAACAGGGATCATGGGTGATTTATTACTGATTCCCCAGTACCAAAAGGAAGACCGAGAACTGTGTATTGGATAAATCACTGAATAACAGAAAAATTAATTCACTGGTCCTGAAAGGCCAGAGACCAAAGGCTAACTATGCAGCCATATCATTGTGTATGATTCTTGATAGGTTGACTGAAATAATGACCATGCAGCGTTAAAAGAGTAATTGTCAGAGAGTTCTGCTCAGCTGGGCTAGAAGAAGCAGAGTCTGGGTAGAAGTGATCATTAACTTCACAGAAATTAGTGAGACGATTGTCTCTCTGAAATCTGGTCCTGCAGACATATGCGATTATCTTTCCTTCTGGTGAAAATTTTGAGACTTAACAGTTGGTTTAGTCACATTCTGGACTGGTTTTCCGACCTCAGGAAATGGAGGAAGAGAGCTAAATACAATGGCCCTGGAGGAAACTTACCCAATAAAACTAATCTTGGGCCGGATTGGGCTGGTAGTGAAATAAGTCCATGTGTCCGTTTGGTCACTGAATCAACCACTGATCACTGAGTTGGGGTTTGGAAGACCATCTTAAAAATACTTAGACTGATTGATGTTACTGGATTTCTAACAGCTTCAACCATTTGTTGGATTTGTTTTCACAATTTTTGCCCCCTATGCAGAATTGGTCACCCCCACATTTGTGCAAACATAGCAGAGAGCGCCAACAACTACTGTGATTTTATCACCATGGTGTGCAGTTATTTAGGATGTATTGCTCTCTCTTTGAGGATAGGATTGCTTCTCAAACTCTTCTTTATTGCTCTTGTGGGTAGCACAGAGCATTGTACAGATGATAAACTTAATAACTTTGGTAGCAGTGAACAATCAGTTAATTCATGAGAGTGAAGCTGTGTCTGAGGCTGCTCCTTTGCATTGTAGTACTACACGTTCATGGAACTCTTTCAACTATTTTTGGCATCATTATGTAAATAAATACATTTTTCTTTTTCTGTAAGCCCAGCAGTGTTACTGATAATCTGCTTTCTTCAAAACTATGAGAGTTTATTGTGCCCCTGTTTCAGAAGTAATCCTGGGACTAATGGGGTTGGTTCTATTTGTCAGTATTCTATGTTCTCAAACCTCACTGGGTAATGATAATTGTTATGAAATAATATGTGTCTCATATGTCAAATTCAGTTGAGACTTATGTAAGTCTAAGTCCTCACGGTGGCCATGTCCAGAATTCAGTATCTGTCCGTTTGGCCACAGTCAAACCAGAAAACTGTGTCTCAGCCCAAGTGAGCCTCCTGGTAATGACTGTTATTTGGCCTTAGAGATCCCACTGTCATGGAAAAGTTAAGGAAGACTCTCAGCTCTGTGTTCCGTACTTGAAAGACAATGAGTTTTATCCTCCCTATGGGAATCCGAGAATGTCAGTCAGAGAATGTCTACCCAGTTACTCCAGAGGAAGGAGGAGATCTTCCCATGTGCTTCATTCTGACTCCATTTCCCAGCGGATGCATCCAGTTATTTTAGTGAAAATTCCCTGGAGGTATCATGCTTTTCTGAGTTTTGTTGCCTTTTTCTTTGGCTACAAAAAATGATGGTGGTGGATACAGGAAGAATATAGATTAATAGTACTTCAATAATAATACAAATTAAAATATATTAAAAAATTAAAAAGAGGTGAGAGTTCTGGGACAAAAAGAGCAGCAAAAGAAAAGCTAGTTGTGGGACTCCATGACCTCAGGCAGATCATTTCATCTCTACCAACCTAGTTTCCTTCAATACATTCAGAAAAATAATGACACTTTTCCCCGTTAAGTCTCAGACTGAGAAATGTAAATGCTGTTTACTAAAATATGCATCCTTATTTTAATGTTATGTTTGCATTCATTTAAAATGTTAAAATTGTATAAGATAGCTCACACACAAACTTGTTCATCTCCTCTGAGGTCTGCCGATCTTCATGGGAACACTGAGTCACACACAGGACATTTTGGGTCTGTCAGTTCAGCTGAGCTTCTGGGTCCTGATTGTGATGGGCAGTCTTATCAAAGAGATACCTGAGGAGGAGTTTTATGCCATGAATGTTGGTGTCTCTCCCTATGTGTTCATATGTTGAAATCCTGATATTAGGCAGTGGGTTAGGTCATGCAGGTGGGCCCCCAGGAGTGGATTAGTGCCCTCATAAAAAAACACCAAAAATCCCCCAGGGCTCCTCTGCTCTGTGAGGACAACAGTGAAAAGATAGTCGTCTATGCATCCGTCAGTGGACTCTCTATCCACATCTGCCAGTGCCTGGAGCTTGGAATTCCTACTTTCCAAAACTGTGAGAAATAAATTTATGTTGTTTATAAGCAGTCTATGGTATTTTGTTTTAGCAAACCAAATTAACTGAAGCATATATAAAACATTCTAAGTCGTTATAATTTAGTTAGTTCTTTTTGAGGAATGAGTTTTGAACAGGAATGTGCTTGGTGTGCCACATGTTATAAGGAACAAAACTGACTCAGTCCCTACTCTCTAGAACTTAGAATCTATAAAATAAAATTTTAGATTTTGTCCTTCACTCCACTCACATCCTTAAGTATCTTTATGTCTCTAACTCTTTGGTGTAAGCATAAGTGGTAGATAAGATGATCTTAATGTCTCAGCATCTGACTTCTGTCATTCCACATTTCCTACATTCTTAATCTTCCACAGCACTTGAGTCACTAAATTCTCAATAGAAGTCAATGGCTATTTGGTTTAAAGACATAAAATGGATGGAATAAATCCTGATATGGGATCAGGTTCCTAAGAAGAGGCAATACCTTTTGAGGTGAGACTTCTTACCTGATTGGATATATGCAAGGAAAGGTAAGAGAGCTCAGGAAAAGTGAGAAATAAGGAATGCTGAGTATTCTGAAAACATTTATTTTGTAAGTGTTGAGGTTCATACGTGGGCAGTTATTTCAGTCTAATAAGATCCCATGTGGAGTGTTCAAAAGTTCTTGGCCCCACAGATATTAGCCAAAGATATCACCTCATAGGTGACTTATACCTAGCCTATTTACCCACCATAAAATTTGATTATTTCTTTTTCCAGAGATAACTTAATTAGTACTAGCTGTAATAGAAATTGTCCATAGTAGTTACAAACCATAGTTATCATTTTTTGACCTGGATACTATATGAATCCTTCAGTTGTTGCCTATAT
Organism: Talpa europaea; assembly: GCF_964194135.1. Taxonomy (NCBI): domain Eukaryota; kingdom Metazoa; phylum Chordata; class Mammalia; order Eulipotyphla; family Talpidae; genus Talpa; species Talpa europaea. The sequence goes on from NC_140069.1 coordinate 8,013,726, forward strand.
ATCATTTGTTTCTTCAACAACATGAGTCATTTTCCCCATTTTATAGATAAGAAGTTGAAGTTTACAGAGGTTAATTTACCTGCAGTCTCACAGAAAAGAAATTAGAGGTGATTCTATTCCAGATGTTTCCACAGTAAAATTCTAAAATAAAAAAGACTTGAGCCAAAGGTCAGTCAGAGTAAGAGGAGATATTTGTGATATATTTGCTAACAGAAAACTCTAAAGATGGATAAAGAACTTTCACAAGTGAGTGAGTAAAGACACATAATATCCAAATGTGCCAAAAACTTGAATAGGAGTTTCATAAAGAGTATATTTAAATGATTAATAAACTCATGAAAGGTTGTTAGACTTCATTAGTCATCAGGGAAATGAATATTTAGATAATAATACAGTATCACTGTACATTTACCAGAATGTCTCCAATGAAAATTTAAAAAGGGACATATTAAAACATCATGAACAATAGGAATATTGACTAAGAAGAAGTATTAGGAACAACAATAATAATCAGAATAATAATGAACTTCTGAGTAATAGGGACTCTACAATGCTGGTGGGAGTACACATTGTTGCAACCATTTTGGACTATTGGCAGGATTGGATAAAGTTTGATATTACCATATCCTACAACTCAGTAATTTTAGTCCTAAGTGGTCAAAGGAAAAGTGTACATATGTTGACAAAAATCATGTTCAAGAATGTTTGAGCAGTGCATTTTATCTGAATCCCAAACTGGAATAATCTAGAGAGTCACCCTCAGAGGAATGGAAAATTGTGATATGCAGTCATGTGCCACATAAAGATATCTTGGTCAATGACAGATTGTGCATATGACTGGAATCCCCAAATCCTGCTGCCTATTGAGGTCATAGCACACACTCTCAGTGTAGTTAGGAAACAGTATGTGGTCATGGATACATTGCCTCCTCTTCTAAGATGCCCTCCTGAATTGCTCTGTCATCAATGCAGAAGTCATATTTGGAGGATGACATTTGCACAACAGTGAACTCATCTAGCAGACACATTTCCCTGAGCAAAGCCCCATCCTTAAGCAAAACATAACTGAATTCACATAAAGGAATACTGGAAAGGAAGAAGCCCATTCTAGACTAACAACATTAATGTTATCTTTACAAATATGGAGTTCAGTGAAAGAAGCCCTAAGCAAAAGTGAGACTCAACCACTCTTACTGGTGTTGGGAATAAGGATAGTCATGGTTACCTTTTGGTTGTGGCCAGAAGAGGGGACAGAGGGTTGCTGATAATGTTTAATTTCATGGCATGGATGCTAATCACAGGTCGGTCAGTTTGTGAATATCTGGTGAGCTATACATTTGTGATGTGTGCATTTTTCTGGATGCACATTATTCTTCAAAACTATTTTGCTAAAATCCTGGGCTCCCGTGGTGGCGCAAGGGGTTAAGACGCAACCTATGAAGTTATCTGCAGCCACTGCAGCATGAGTTTGATCCCTGGTTGGCCAGGAAGCTGCCCACATGGTGCAGCTGACCTCTCCTGACTCGCCCGCTGCTCCCCTCAGCAGTGTATTTCAGTGCATCTGCCTGTTCTGCTCCCCACACTGTCTCTGGTGAATCCTCTCACCCCCCGCACCTCTGGCCTGTACCCCAGTTGTTGTGCGCATAAATAAATAAAATCTTTTTAAAAAGAAACAATTTTGCTAAAAATCCAACAGATAAAGGCCTAGACTCACTGGACACAAGATGTGCTTCTGGACGCCAGAAAGAGAGTTGTCTTCATGAAAATTACCAACAAAATTGGGGGTAGCTTATTTGAGAAAGGAACAGATGAACTTAAGAAGACAAGGAGGCCTACCGGTGTGGGGGTCGAACCTGGGAAACTGCTCAGATGAAGACAAAAGCCTCAGGAAGGTTAAATAAATTGCTGAAGGTCTAGCAGCTCATAAGTGTTTCAGCTGGAATTCCAATCAAAGACTTGTTATTCCTTAGCTCATGTTCCTTCCACTCAACCCTCTCAGCAGGCAATATTTTACTTCAGCCCTGAAACGGTGAAGAATAGAAAAAGCAGGGAGAGGTAAGAGAAGATGTCATCAAGAAACAATTTTAAATATTGGGTGAAAGTCAGCCTTTTACCATACATTTGTACTCTGAGGATGCATGCAGCCCGTCTCCAGCTTGTTAGCCATTCTTTGCCCAAGTAGTGTTCTTTAATTGAAAGAATGAGTGAATGAGTGAAGGAAAAAGAGGACAAAAGAAAACTGACTTGGGAGGGTGATCACAGTCTATCAACTCTCTTCAAGCCTTTTTTTTCCCCATTTCTAGGTTAATAAGCAAGTGGAAAAAGCACATGTGTGTCTATATACATCCCTGCAGCACCACCCTCCCTGCCCCCCAGACAGACAACACAGTTACTTGGTTTACAACTCAAGGGGTCTCAATATTCCTAATTACAGTTTACATTGCAGGCTACACAGAAGCACTGCTGATTCCAGCCCTGGCAAGACTCCTGTTTAAACATGCTTCCCAGAAATCTTAGGCAGCTTGCCACAGTAAGGAAAAGATTTACGTCAGATTTTGAGCGAGGGAATCCACGGAGGGTGGGGTGGAAGGTGGGGGCGAGTCGTTAAAGGTGGTAAAAGCGAGGGTTTTCATGGATGCTATAGCTGATCATTATTTCCCTGATCCAGTGTACAGACAAAGTGGTTATTATTCCTCTTTGGCTCACCACGGCTTCTGCAACTCTGCTCTGAAAGTCCAGGCTGCCTGAAGATTCCTTTGGGGATACTGAATGAGTCTGGCTAGGATGCAAAAGAATTTTCCTCTCTTTTGCTGGCTCTCTTGATGGTTTGCCATAGTTAAAAGATTTATTGTTATTAATTATGGATGGCCTTTAATATTCCCTTTAGGTCATAGGCTGTTATTGAAAGGACCTCAGAAATTTAGTCAAACGTCTTCCCATTGCAGGAATTATATGTCCTAAAAATAAATATACCATTTCGTAACTATCTGTTCATTGTGGCAGATATTGTTCGTATTCTTCCTAATGTTCAACTACTCTTTCTTTTCCCTTGTTAGTAGCTCCCTCATGGATTTTTTTTTTTTTTGAGTGGGAGTATTATGTCCACACCCAAGCAATTAATTTGTCCTGTTATAAGTCAATTACACTTCTCACTCTATTATCTAGATAATCCTATTCTCACTCTCTTAGCATTCTTGGAATCCCTAGAGAACATTTTCTTGAGCCAGAGACCTAAGACAAGCAGGTTTTCATACAGAATTCTGAGAGAGGTTGTGATTTTCTGATAAAAAAGGACAGACACACTGCAAAGTCCTTTCTCATTCTTGCCTGAAATGTGAGTATGATAGTTGCCATCCTGTCACCACAAGAATAATGGCAAAAAAAAGATAAAGACATTATTGATCTACTGAAGCAAGACAAATAACTCGTTACCTCTAGTTGTCTTGTTATATAAAGAAAACATAAGTCACTATGGTCAGAGTTCCTGTTTCTCACAGGAAGCTGCACTCTGCTCCAGGCACTGTGTTGTGGAAGGCTGTTGGTAGTCATGGAGATGCAGTCTCCTGATTCCTCCCTGGAAGGACTTGCTCCCCAGCGGTGGGGATTGGTACTAGCAGACAGCCTCCAACTGTTAGCTTGTCAGGGTCCACCTTAGCACACCCAACTTGAGGTCTCACCCTTCCTTGCCAGCCTACATCTTGTGACTAAGTGAATAGGAGCATAAAGACACAGTGATTTGGGGCCAGCGTGGGACACTTAAAAGCGATGGCTCCAGAACTCCACTCCAGGTTGGTTGTTGAGCTGGCATAGCATTAATGGCCCTAACAGGCATTTGCAAGGAAAAACACTCATAATGTACAGACTCATTGTCACATCCGGTTCATTATTCATTTAGTGTGAAAAGATAATTGGCCAAGGTTAAAATATATATGCACAAGTGGCATGGGAGGCTGCTGGGTGATATGGAAGGAAAAAAAGATGAGAGCATCAGAGACAGGCATTTGGACTAGGGGCATATGAATAAACATTTGGAAAGACAGCTGCACAATGTACTTTTGTATCAAAGGAAAATCACCACCTGGTAGTGTCTACCACAGGAAAGGCACCAAATAGCCGGCAGGCAAAATGATTACTGGTCCAGTTGATGTCAGCCAGTCTCTACCATCATACTTCCCAAAATTAACATCACAGGCATGTGAAGTGATGTGAGCAAAGTAGAAAAGGAGACTCCGCAGGCCCTGTAACATGGACTCCCCGTGACCAAAGCTGAACACTGGCTGACATGAAATGACCGGATATCCCATGTGCCAGCAACAGAAATAAACTGTGAGTGCTTGATACTGCATTTGACCATGTCAGGCTTTTGTTCATTCTAGATGGGTCACTGGTTCTTTCGCACAGGGACAGATATAATATTTTTGAATTTGAATGTGTCGTTGCTGCCTGTGAAATTGAAGCAAGCTTATAGCATGCCCTGCACGCATGGCGTTTCCATACACCACTGCATCAGATTCGCTTTATCACAGAAGAAGCAGAGGGATTTTTTTTTCTTGTATTGCACAGCAGTCTACTCTCCTAAAACTTCTCCTCTCAGCTTTATGATGCTGTGCTTACGGTGCTGTTTTACAAATGGTGGTTTGTAAATGTATGCAGGGACTCCTGGCCTGGTCTTGGCAGGTTTCTGAATAAGGACAGAGAGAGTCACTTCTGTGTGAATACACTGCTCCTGCCAGAGGACAATCTTTGTGTGAAACAAGGCCCATCAAATTAATGTGAATAACTTAGAAATGATTAGAAAGGTGAAAATTAGCAGCAAGAGCAAAGCAGTGTGTCACATACCAGGAAAACCCTCTAAGTTTGTTAGCTGACTTTTCAACAGAAACCTTGATGGCTGGCAGAGAGTGCTATGGCATGCTGACAGTGAAGAAAGAAACAAAGGCTTCAACCAATAATTTACCTGGAAAGATTCAGTTTTGAAGGAGCGATCAAGTGTTCCAGAAAACCACAAGCTCATAAAATTTGTCACCATTAAACCAGCTTTGCAAGAAATGCTAAATGGACTCATCTAAACTGACTCATATGGACTTAACTTTCCACCAGTAATTTTTTTATATAAATTTTATTTTTATATTCCCTATACAATTGCAACCCCCTTATTTTGACCCCAATCCCTCCCCTCCTGCCCCCGAACCCCCCATAGAGTGTCTCTGGTTCATAGTTTTTTGTTGATTTTGATTTTCACTTTCTTGTAGCTATTCATTTTCCTGGTCCCTTATTTAAGTTTTCTAGATTCCTGCTATGAGTGCGACCATCCGGTATTTTTCTTTTTCTTTCTGGCTTATTTCGCTGAGCATGATCCCTTCCAGCGCCATCCATGTTGCTGCAAATGTCATGTGTTTCTCTTTTTTGAATGCTGAGTAATAGTCCATGATGTATATGTACCGCATCTTCTTGATCCAGTCATCTATTGTTGGGCATTTGGGTTGTTTCCAAAGCTTAGCTATTGTAAACAGTGCTGCTATAAACATAGGGGTGCAGGTGCTCTTTGGAATGGATGTTTCTGTGTCCTTTGGGTAGATACCTAGGAGTGGAATTGCTGGATCCTATGGGAGCTCTATGTTTAGTAGGTCCAGAAATCCCCACACAGCTCTCCATAGTGGTTGGACCAGTTTGCACTCCCTCCAGCAGGGCAGGAGAGTTCCTTTTTCTCCACACCCTCGCCAACATTTGTTGTTGCTAGTTTTTTTAATATGTGCCATTCTCACTTTCACCAGTAATTTCTTATAAAAAGAAAAAGCATCAAATAAAATTAAGGAAATATGTGCAAGAAATTTAAAAAAAGTCACTTTAAAAAAAAGGTACTCATAAGAAAATAGTGGATTGACCGCATATAAAAGCTACACGAGGATTTAAACATAAAGCTACAACAGTTGGTCAAGGGAATTCTATAAAATAAAGGTGCAAAATAAGGCATCCAAAAAAAAAAAAAAAGGAAAAGAAAATGTGGTGGAGAGTGACACTGCAGTTTTAGAATGTGTTCCAATGGAAGTGGCTATCGACTCAATGCAGAGCAATGTAACTATAATGCCAACTGAGGGTGCTCCTTTGCCCTCACATTATTTCCCCGAGGGAACGGTCTTAAGGAAAGTCGAGTTAATGTCAGTGTCTTGATTACTGAACAAAAAGTGAGTAGACTCAAATCAGCTTTTCAAAGCTGTTTTTGGATGTACAGAAAAGTTGAAAAATAGCCAGACTTGGGGGGAATAGAAAAATCAGAACACGAGTCTTATTTATAGCAATAGTTAGAGCAGTTTTCTTTTTGTTCTTCAACCCTCGCTGTTTCAGTCCATTACAAAAGGGGTAATGATTCCTTTTTTGAGGATCATTGAGGATTATTGGGATTTCCTAGCGCTAGACATGTGGGAGTCCCCATCTCTGGGAAATCAAAAGCCTGAGACTGGCTGTATGCTGTTGACCCAGTTCTTACCTACATGCAGATGACATGGATCTACTACATGTCTACCTGCAGACAGTCTCATCCAACTCAATAGGCTCATGGTCACCCTGGGTCACAGGTGAGACTTGAGGATGCATATAGATACTCTGATAGAATATGGGTAACTTCCAAGTTTCCCCAGGGACACATTTTATGTATCAAGTCCTAGAAAGGCCCCTTGTGTTAAAGACTCTATGCATTTGGCTTTCATCTTTGCCAGGTGTTTTTCCTCACCTTCTAAATTTTGAGGGACTCAAAATTTATTCAATAAATTTTTCTAGAATATGATGTGCCAAGCATTATGTGAAACGTTGGCATACACCTGTTAATAAGATAGGGTTTCTGGAGATGAGGTGTCAAGAATATAGACATTTTATTAAAATAAAAATGTGATCAGTGTTAACATAGAATCATAACTAACATTTTTATATCATTTCTGAATCACAGTATCTCTTTGAGAGATACTGTGATGCTTCCAAGAGGAAACCTCCATTGTCAAAAACAAAATGAATTGGGACAGGAGTGTTTTTTCTTTTCTAGCCATCTCTTCATAATCGATGTTCCTGATCTAAATGTGGAGTTTGTATAGACTTTAGCTTTCTTTTCTTCCCCTCCTTGGAAGAACGGGCCTAAATTGCCCTATTTTTACAGGGAAAAAGTTAAACTTGATGGGGTTAGTGTGGTGGAAGTTGTTGAAAGTCTTTTTTTTTTTTTTGGCTTATAAGAACTGGGGTGTAGGCCAGAGGTGCAGGGGGTGAAAGGATTCACCAGAGACAGTGAGGAGAAGAACTGGTAGATCTACTGAAATACCCTGGTAAGGGGATCAGTGGACAAGACAGAAGAGATCTGCTGGGCTTTATGGAGGTCAGTTCCCTGGCCAGGGATTGAACACAACCATAGTGGTAATAGTTTTGAGACTTATCCCCTAAACCACCAGGGAGGTCCGCTGGAAGTCTTTATCTGACAAAGATTAAAGCTCTTCCTCCAGTTCAGTTTTAACCGTAAGACATCTTTGCTGTGTGTTCACATCTCCAACTCTCCTGCCTGTGATTCTTGTCCACATTTATTCTACGTGTTGTTCTCCAATATTCCCCATAGTTCATATTTGTTTTCCATGTTATTCAAGTATCCTATGTCCTTGTTACTTTTTATATCTCCTTATTGGAGCAGAGGGGTGCATTCATTTTTGCCAAATGACTGTGACTTTGTCTATTTCTCCTCTTCTGTTTAATACTTAGAATTGCTACATTTTCTCATAGGGTGATCCTTTCATCATCAAAAATTTTTACTTTTTTATCTGCAATATTATTTCTTGCTTTAAAAAATGCCTATGTTGGATATGAGTATATACCAAACTTCCCTTATTTATGTTCAAATTGTATAACATTTTCCAATTTATTTTCAAACTTTCTGTATCATTGTATTTAAGGTATAACTCTTTGAAGAAGCTATGGTAGCTTTATTTTATATTTATGTTGACTTTGTTTTCTTATAATTGAGTTTTTAGTCTATTTACCTTTAAAGTAACCATTAATATAGCTTTATTTGTATGTACCATCTCTGTATTTTTTTTCTATTTAACTTTTTTCCATTTTTTAAACCTTAACTTTGGGTAATTATTTTTTTTTATTAGTCCATCTTCCCTTTTGTTACATGATTAGCTATTAGTTCTTGTGTCCCAATAACTGGCAGTGGAAGTGTTGTGTCAGTCTGAACATAGGGAAACAAGCTATGACTAGTTATCACCTTAAAACAGCCCACACAGAATGCAGGGGCCAGGAAACCTGGGGGGAAAGAAATAAAAATTGGCTTTGAACCTCCATGAAGTTTGAACAGAACAGGTCTCTTCATATTTTAAAGCAGTTTGAATTATAGCTGGCACCTATAACTGAAGGGTGGTTGGTGTGGTTCTAAATGCAGGATAATTCTTATAATTGTCCTTTCATGGGCTTTAGTTAAGTAGAAGTTTAGGGTGTGAAATGGACATAATCAAGAACAGCTCTATTCAGGCAAGGTCAACCTAAAGACAAGCAAGTAGGTCTTTTAATTATTGGTGAGTATACGACTTCTTATTCTTGGGCCTCCCTGCTGACCTAGGGGGTAAGTCTCAGTGCTATCATCAGTATCACCACTATGGCCTGAGTTTGATCCCCAGCCAGGGAGCTAACCCACATATGGCACAGCAGGTGTCTCCTGTCTTCCTGCCGCTCCCCTCAGCAGTGTATTTCAGTCAATGTGCCTGTTCTGTTCCCCACTCTGTCTCTGGTGAATCCTCTCACCCCCCACACCTCTGGCCTACACCCCAGTTCTTCTAATGAAAAAAAAAAAAAGGATACTTATCCTACATTTGGGAACTAACTAAGCATATGATACAGTCTTTTCAATTTTAATTACTGGGTTCTAGGTTTAGATAATCACTACTACTCCAAATTCAAAGACTAATATATGTAGACACACGTTCTCTCACTTGTCCTGGGGAGAGGGACAAACACATGCCTTCCCACCCCAGGGTGGGTGGAGGGTGCTGGCATAACTCTGACTTTGCACCACTGAACTCTCATTCTGACTCTTGAGCTTCAGTCCTTTATACCCTCATGTAAGACCTTCCATACTCATTTTTGGTCTCCTCTGCCTTAATCTGGATTTGTAGTATGCCAACACAAAACTTTGAAGAAAATGCATAACTAATGTTCAAAATATGACCTGTGAATTTAGGCTGATGGAGTAATTGGTATTTAGTTTTCTATGGCTTTGGCTTTTTCACCAAATATGGTATGATGAGCATTTGTGACTTTTGTGGCAGAGTTTTCCATTCTTTAAGATGTGGAATTCTAATGATTGCCTTCATATATATCCTCAAAGCCCACTTAACAGTTCAATTAAGTGCTTGAATTATAATTAAAGATTAAAATTATTTTGTCTCTGAAAAGAACAAAGCAGTCCTCTTCTTCACTTTTTTGTAGTTTTCTTAAATATCTGAGGATTAAAATGCTGTGCTTTCTATTACCATATTGCTTTCAAATCAGATCTGAAGTCTTCAGGGTCTTATTTAATCAATCACAAAAGTTATCATTTTTAGGAATCCTTAGGACAGATCTTGTTTCAAATGATGTCACCAAATAATGTCCACTTGTTCCTGCTTTTTTTCTCCTCTTTCAGGTTGGATGGAACTTCATGGAGTTTCACCAAAGGCCACTATCCAAGCATTTTCCTCTTTCTTTGCAGCCTAGAAAAAGAAGAAAACTCAGGCAAAGTAATAAGAGGGCTGCTGTGTGTGGGTCACTCTAAGTAGGGTCTGGACTGGGAAGCTGTGACTCTGGGCCCACGTTCAGCGCCTCAAAGTCTATGAGGTTCAAGTCCAGAGAAGTGGATTTCTGCCACAGCAGACTCATTAGGGCTGATGTATCCCAGTGCTAGAAGGGAAACCTTATGTTCACCTCGGGGCTGCCAGCTGTCCAGCTGCCATCCCCATCAGCCATGGCAAGGAATGCTTTGACTTTGGACTAGAGAAAGCATAATAAGAGCCAGGTTAGCCAATGAGCTTAATCATGATAATGCTAATAATAGAAACCGTTATCAAGCATGAATGACCACGAGCCAGCATGGCTGAGAGCAGTCTGCATGCATCAGCCCATTTGGTCCTCTCTATTGTAATGAAGTTGGGGCTGTTAGGAGGTTTTGCACATAAGAAATGGAACTCCGACAGGTTATGTGATTTGTCTGTGCTCACTCAGCAGGGGTGCAGTGGGATTGGTTTGGTAGTCGGGTCTGTCAAATGCAGTTGTCCAGGATGCATCCCAGATCTGGGCTTTTCCACCATGAAGTCAAATTCCTCCACAGCATACTCCCCACAGTGGCTCAAAAGCTCCTCATCCTCCTGCACAACCAGTGATTCCTTTTGTTACAGGGCAGGGAGAGGGGCACCCCAGAACCCCCAAACCTTCCTGTTACCCTACCCTCCTTTCTCTTTCAGGTCCCCTCCCTGAGGACATCCTACATAGCTAAGATTCTTTGCTTTGGCTCATTTACCTGTGCCTTCAAAATTCCTTTCCCTTCTCCCTGCTAAGCCAGATCTATCACCCATTGTTTCTCTGTGCAAATGTTACTGTCTCTAATCCTTTACCAGCTTCCTCCTACCAGCTACTGGTGTTCTTAATCTTCTCCATTGGCACCAAGTTCATATTTTAGCACAGAGGTCAGTAACGTGTGTCCTGAGGGTGAAATCTGACCTGCTGCCTGGTTTGCATGGCCCACAGAGTAAGAATAGCTTTTATATTTTAAATACTTGGATGGAAAAAAAAAAATCCAAGGAAGAATATTATTTTAGGACTTGTGAAAATTACATGGAGTGCAAATCTCAGTGGACAGAAATGTTTAAGTGGTACTCAGCTGTATCCCTTTGTGGACAGATTGCCGTGGCTGTTTTTTTGCTACAGCAGCAGACCAGAGTTCTTGCAACAGAAATATATGGCCCAGTGTCTAAGATGTTTACTGTTGGGGCTCTTTACACAGAAATGACTTGCTAATCCCTGCCTTGGGGTACAATCAAGTGGCATTTAGAATAACTGGCATGCACATGTTCCTGATTTTCATGTCACCTATGCCCCATACAGCGTCTTGGTCTTACTAGACAATAATTTGATTAGCATAGGAGTGAGAGTTAAATGAGTATAAAGGACAGATTCTATACCAAGAACCAAGAGTATTGGACCCCAATATCTTTTCTGTCACTTACTATTATCTTTCAGGAACACTTCAAGTAGAATAATTTGATAAACATCTTCTACAAAGGAATAGTTCAGTTATTCAGAGCTTGTAGCAGCAAACTTATTACCAACTTGTTATTAGGTGGGAAGGATCCAGAGGTGGGATTGGTTTCAGGATTCTGGAAAGAGAAAGTCATGTGGAGTTTACACTTGGGAGTACCTGTTTTCTGTAGAAATGCATAGCCAGGTGAGTAGAATCTCAGAGAAGGAGCCAAGAAGAGAAATGCTCTGGTCTCATTCTTACTTTTTGCACTGTCTGCTGAGCCTCCATATTAGCAGAGCCCAGGCAGCCTCTGGAGCTCTGGCAATAGCACCCACGGCGGCTGGCTCCTGTGGGGAAGAGGGGGAAACAGTGGGAAAGATGGTAATCTGGAGGGAGAATGGGGAACTGGCCTCCACACAGACATAGTGAGAGTCACATCTATTCTTTAGGATCCAATTTCTTCAGCTTTAAATGTGCAAGTTGTGGTATAAGAAAGGAAAAGTAACAATAACAAAAGCTATTTCCTGAGACCTCATGATGAACCGTATATTTATTTTGTCCAATAGCCTTCAGAAGAAATTATTTCCCCATTATACATACAAAACTGAGGCTCAGGAGGTGGGGCAGCCTACTCCTTCACACAGCTCGTAGGCTGCCCCATTTGAAACTACACCTTGCAGGAGTCTTGCCCTCATTTTAACTTACTGTAACCAAGATCTGCTTGGACTAGTTGGGACAATAATTGAAATTTCTGCTGTCTTTTGAATTAGACTCAACACTAACTAGTCAGTCTTGGGTTACCTTAAAGTCTCCCTTGATTTACTCATTACATAGCCTCCTCCATGTCCTGTCTGCTTTCCAGTGGACACCAGTTTCAGACAGGGTCTCCACTATGTTCTCAGACTGGTCAGAACTGTGGAGGACTGGTTCCCCCATCTCTCGTTACTATCATAGTAGTAGAAGTCCTGGGCAGAAGTCCTGGTCACTGAAACCTCATCAATAAGATTAGTCTAATGATAGATGTGCCGGTGTTTTGCAAGAAACATGGTAAAGGTTGAACACTACAAGTCTGAACCCTGGTATGTTTGTTTGTTTATTCTGAGCAATTTGCTCAACACTGGAACTCTTGTACATCATAATATGGATGTGATTTCTTAATTATTCATGCCATTAATAATTGACACCATTAATAACACTGTAATACCATTAATAATTGAGTACATAAAATGGAATTCTTTGGAATTAATTTATGATCATTAATTTTCTGTGCCAGCTTACCAGAGCTCATTAGAATGGTGGTCAGAGTCTGTGCATCAAATTATTTAACTAGTCATCTTCAGGCTTAAGAGGCCCAGGAATCATGGAATTCACTTCAACCACTTCCTTGCCACAGCCATTAACAATGTCTCTTTTGTCTTTCTTCCCTCTGGGCTAGGGAGGAGTATGTCTTGTGAACAACTCCAACTCCACAAACAGCTTCACAGAATTTAGCATATATCACTGCTGGCTTCTAGACTGGGGCTGGAGGAGGAAGAAACAAGCAGGAACCTCCCCTCAAGGCTCCCAGCCCTGCCAGGCCTGAGCAGGGCTCCCTCCTGCCAGAGACCCAAGGACTGTCAAGGCTCCCCCTTGTCTAATAAAAGTGCTAGCCGATGGGCCTCCCTGTTGGCACAAGGGGTTAAGTCTCAGCGCTATGAGGCAATCTGCAGTCACTGTAGCATGAGTTTGATCCCTGGCCAGGGAGCTGACCCACATGGCGCAGCAGACCTCTCCTGTCTCCTGGCTGCTCCCCTCAGCAGTGTGTTTCAGTAGATCCACTGTTCTGCTCCCCACTCTGTCTCCCCCCACACCTCTGGCCTACACCCCAGTTCTTGCACAGATAAATAACAATAAATCTTAAAAAAATGTGCTGGCCACCTGTCCTTTCCTTCAGGATCCTTCTTAAATTGATGGAAGAAAAATACTCCTCTGGACCCATCCATTGGCTCTGTTGACCTTATTGGCATTTCAGAGCCAATGATAAGGGAGATACTGAAAGAAAATAAGAGAAACTGCCCACATGGGTCATGCACACAGGCTCTATTTGCTGATTTTGCGAGCTCCAAACTCCATGTAGGGTGGTGACATTCATTGGGCCTCACAGCTTCACCAACTGGTGTAAACCATCCCCACCCCACACTCAGATGAAGCCAGACTCCCGTTTTCCAAGCTTTAAGGGTCCCCTCAGGTGTGAACTCCTCACCTGAGGTCCCACCCTTCAGGGATAGAATGACCTACTCAGTTGTTTGCCTGGAAACTTCTTTATACTAGGAGTTCTGCATCTCAGGATGGATCTCTGGGCCAGGGACTGACCCCTGAAGGCACATTTCAGAAGCAGAGACTTGCCCTCAGCAGCTGACAAAGCTGATCCTCTGTGAAGTTTTGAGTGCATTGTCTGGAACAATGGACCCCAAGATGCCACTCGCCCTCCCTTCCCCTGAGCCTGCTGCACTGGGTACAGATGCCCAGAGCCCACTGGGATCTTCTGACAAGAAAATGAATGTGTTCTATGCCCCCATATCTCCCCTAATGCTCTCTAACTTTCTGATGGTGCGCTGCACGGTAGCTCTTGTTGGAGATACTGCTGAACTGTCTTCCTCTCTCTTCTGAGCTGAGAACCTCAGAACCTGTGCCTGTGACTAGACTGTCTATGTGTAAAGAAATGAGCCCGGGCCGACACCTGGCAGGCTATACTTCCAGGCAAGGCTTTTAACGTTTAAGAGCACACCAAACACCAGGGTGTACACACAGGTACAAATATGTGACCTCAAAAACCTAGACTCTTCTCCTGCCTCCACTGAAACTCTAAGGACTATTTGACTTGCCTCTTAGCTTTGTTTGGGTATGAATAAATCTGTTCAATAGCAGACGCCAAAGCACTTTAGGGATTATGTGAGAGGTTACATTTAGAAATACTTCCGTGTATCGGTTTAAACACAGTCTTACCTGGCCTTTGAAATAGGTCAAAATGGTTCAAATTTGCTATCCTAAATTGTATTGAGGTTTTCTGATAAAAAAGAAATAAACTAATATTATCTAGTAGCAGATACTTAAATCACAATCATGTTTTAGGGGATTGACAGGTTCAGTTAGCTTTGTAAGGTCTTTGAAAATCTTATCTAGGCATATAGGAGCCTTTTTGTCTTATGCCCCTGAAGGTATAAATAGGTAAGATCATGTGCCCTAGAATGCAAATTTGTGCCTAATTTTCATCTCTTACCTCGCTTAAACTTCCTTCTGGATTTAGCCTGCCTGATTAAGCAGAGGGGAAAAAAATCATAGTATCACCTGAACACTTTGATGAAGGATACTGAACCCCTCTGATAGAAATCATTTTTTCCCTGATGAAACTTATCAACTATTAATTAGTTCACTCAACTGACCAGGGATCCATCTGTGTCAGATGATATTAAATGCAAAAGGAGAAGGAAACATCTGGGTCTCAGAGACCCTTGAATTTGGAACTGCCTTCCTTTCTCTGAGTTTTGAATTTGTGTACTGTTCTAAATAGGTTTAAAATTCAGCTCCAACTAAAAACGTTATTTCTTATATTAGCACATAGCATCATCTGGCATGCCAAATATACATCTATTTATTTGTTTATTGTCTTTCTCCCTCTGGTATAAATAAGTTCTATGTGGTGAGGTGTGTTGTGAAGAGTGCCTAACACAGCAGATTTTTATTTGTTGAATGAATGATGAATTTGTGAATTTTCAAACTCATAAAATCTCAAGAGGAAGGGATCCTTCAAGTGATCTGTTCAAACTCAATTCTGAAACCCTCTAATCCACATCAGCACAAGCCATTCGAGGAAGCATGGCTTATGATCTTCCAGGGAGGCAACACAATCATCTCGCTTTAGTTACGCATAGAATGTTTACTCACAAAGAATTATTTCCATAAAGTTACAACTATTTTTGTACTTGTTACAATGCAATGAACCTTATAGCTACTTCAAGACTTAATACATCCCATAATGTCAAATGAACTTTTCCAGGTAACATTTATTGAACCTCTTCTTTCCTTTACATTTTTTGCTCCAATAATTGTGTAACAGTGCAAAGAGGTCAGATGCATCAAATGCACTTTGGAAAGTCTTGCCAAGACACTTAGCTAACAAGTGGCAGAGAATTCAGATCTTCCTACTATTATTATATTTGTTGTCCAAATAACGAAGAACACATGCAGGACACTTCCACAGCTTGCAAAATGCTTGGGCAAATCTATCTCATCTGAAATGTATTAGCACCCCAGGAATAAGGAAGGCATTATTCACCCCAAAACTGAGCTTGTAAGACACACTCAAGGCAAACAGTGGAACTGAGTTAAAATAGATTACCTACAAACACATTTCATATTATTTTTTATGCTAACACCAGCACACTACAGGAATGTCTTCTGATCCTCTCCTGCTGTCACCTGCTTCAAAAACAATTGATGTTTATTTCAGTCGATTAATAGCACATCCTTGTTGTATTCCCATCGTCAGCCAAGGTGGAAACTGAAGGGAAAAAGATGAAGGAGGCATAAACCTTACAGACTATGCATTTACAATCTTGTTGGAGAGGAAAGAGCAGCATAGAATGTTCAGGGACATCATGAAAACAGTGAGAATTAGGTGTCAGCTTGCTTGGGAAATTGAGACAAGGCAGATCATGTTAGTCTTTGCAATTCGTTGTCAACAGGTCTTCTCTAATATCTTGAGGGCAAGAATGATGTCTGGGATATTTGGCAGCCTCTTAGCACAGCCACAGAACTTGGCACAGGGTGGGTTCTGGTGGCAGTCATACGGCTCTGTGGGGTGAGCTGCCCCCTGTACTATGGCATAACCACACGTATGTTCCAATAAGTCAGTAACCCTACAGACAGCCCTACAGGTATAGACCTGGTTTATTTTGAAAGAGGCTGTTTAAAGTGGCTAAGTGGCTCAGCAGAGAGATGGGCTCAGACATCAGGGCCTGAGACCTGGAGAGGAAAAGGGGTTAGCAATGTGTCAGGTAACTGGGCTGAAGGTTGAGGGCCCCAGGGGAACTCCTGGTGAACTTGGGGAAGCTCCTCAGAGAGATGTTGTCCAGAGTGGGTGTTGGCTACCCAAGGGGGTACGGTGACCACCTATCTAACTTCCCTTATTCATCTTTTGGGGAGGCCCATGTTGCTTCACAGGGAAGAAAAGGACAGGAAATGGGTAAGAAAAGAAGTTTCTCCCTCATTGCAGGCTCTCAGGCAGGAGGCAGCAGCCTGGGCTGACAAAGAAGGACTGTCTTAAACTGCATAAGTGGGTGGTGTTTTGTACTGATGCAGACACTTTAATTATTGAAATGAGTCTGTATTCATGCCTAAATTTGACCAGGGGATATATTAAAAAATCTCAGATGACTTGGGAAAGTTACAAGGACAACTTCAAGAAATCCACTGCAAGGTTTGAATGGGCAGTTTTAAAGAAAGATGCTTTCTGGGGCCTCCCTGGTGGTGTGAGGGGTTAAGCATCAGCACGATGAAGCTATCTGCAGCTACTGCAGCATAAGTTCGATCCCCAGCCAGAGGGCTGACCCACATGGTGCAGCAGACCTTTCCTGTCTCGCTTGCTCTGCTCTCCACTCTGTCTCTGATGAATCTTCTCACCCCTGCCACAGCTCTGGCCTGCACCCCAGTTCTTGTATGCATAAATAAACATTTTAAAAAAAAGATACTTTCTGTTTCTGTTTACATGCTCTAGAGTCCAACCTGAGCATGGAACATGTTTACTCAGAATCAATATCATTCAGTTTACACAATGTTCAATCTTGCATTTTTAATTAATACTCTTAACATGAACACTTCCTCATCCTGAAGAAGAGATTTTGTAACTATTTCATGGCTGTATAATGATCCAGTTGAGGAATGTGCTTCCCCAGCGATTGGATGGTTGGGTTGTTTCGAGTAATTCATATTTGAACTCAGAATTATTGTGTGCATAATCATATACGCCAATTGGAACAGGGACGGTTGAGTTCTGATTCTTTTTCATAAAACATTGGATTAAGTGAATATTTTGTTAACCTAGGTGGATGGACCTGAAAATTAGATTTTCAAGAAACTTGGGCTTTTTTCAAACAATGGGCCAATTGTCCTGTTGAGTTGCTTCTTTAGAACTATTTTAGACAGAAAATGCAAGAAGGCTCTGGCCTGCTCAGAGCTGGGCTCCCTGCCCTCCTGTGGGCTGGACTGCTAACTCATAGAGAAGATACCAGAGATGCTAAGGGTTTAACAGTGAACAAGTCCCCTGAATCATTTTGATCCCAGGATGGCGTGCTTGACCTAAGGGAATCCTTCTTCCCCTAAGCTGAAGGACATGTCCTGTATCTTTGAGCAACTAGGACCTGCACTGTTTCCTAAGTACTATAAAATAACCTTGATTGGTAGGCGAGATAAACTCATGAACCCGCTTAGCACACGCAGGACTTTCTTAAACTCAATCTAATGCTGGGTTGCAGTGGCAGGGGATGAGTACCTAGACCTTCTCCTAATTCACATGCAAGGACCCCCCAGCTTTTCGAAAGTTCATTTTCCACCACTGCTTTTTTAGGAGAGACCTCCATCCGTCCCCATTTAACTAACAAAAGGAAGCCAAGAACAGTTTTGCTTTGATGACAAAAGGCAAAATATTATAGTTCCATGTTGAATGTGTAACAAATCGTTGTAGAGTTGGCAAGAACCGTGATCCCTGAAAGAGGACTGAGCTCCTACAGGACTGAGGCTTGTTTATTGCTCCTGCTCTTGCTACATATTAGTGCGAGTTTAAGCTTTCCCTGTTATTTCCCATGAATTGGTAGTTTGTTCTTTGAGCCTGGAAACACTCAGAAATGTTTCCATACAAATTAATGGTAATTGCTTCTTAGCTTTAGCCATTTTGACTTATGAAAGGTTTCATAGGGATGCTCTTCTTTCAGATAGCAGGGGCAACCTGTGTCTGTAACCTGGACGCTGTTTGCAGCAATCTGGGAAGGTTGGCTCGGATTATGGAGGCCCTGGAATGTGATGTGGTCTGATTTCACTGGTGCAGTGTGTGTTCGACCATTCTTCAAATTCTTGAATTTCAAGCCAGAGCTGCGCATGTAGCAATTAGGAAACTCCGTGAAGGATGGCCTCACAGAGCGAGCGCTATTCAAAGTGCTTTTTAGAAGATACAGCATTTCCTTCCCTTGATGAATGCAGTGATCTAAGTGTTCCATTATTCAAACATGGGGTGAATAATAATAAGGCACTGGTTGGAACTATTAAAGAGGGAAAAATACTAGGAGGAATTTGTAAGTCTTTGTATTTAAACTTGTTCGACCTCTTCTCATGGAGAAAACATTCTCAAGACTCGATTTGACTCCTTTGCTGCATGCATTTTGTTTTCTGTTCAGGTCAGAGTTGCTAAGGAATTCTGGCTGTCTCTGATGTAAGAGGCAATGGGTTATAGAATCATCAAAAGTGGAGACGCAGAATGACTGCAAGGCTGTTGCCTCCGTCCTGTGGGATGGATGCTGGATTCCACCCTATAATATGTTCCTCCTGGAGTGTAGCTGAGTCTGATTTCAGTGGTGGGTGTAACCAGAGACCTTTGCCCCCAAATTCATTGCAAGCGGCTGTGGACAACAAAGGCCACTCGAGAACTGACGAGGAGTCCTCTTGGGATGAGTGTAATCCAAAACCCATCACAGAGTTTTATTAGAACCAGGGAAGGCAACGGAACTATTGGTCACGACTCCAAGAAGCTAAAGAAAATCCACACACTTTGGGGACTGATGCAAAGTTATTGCCAAAGGCACACATCAATCTTTTTTTATTTTTCTCTTTGACTGAGGGCAGAAAGAAGAATTAATGTTGTTGAATTTGGGTAATTTTTTTTTTGCCTGATTTTTTTTTTTATTTCAACTCTGGGAAAATGTGACCATAGCTTCTCTAAAATAGGAGAGCTCTTCTGTTGGCTTAAATTTGACCCAGATCATTTAGTATAACTTGAGATGCTGGTTTACTCAGTAGAACACGGTCATCACTTAATTTGTTTCTTAGCAATATCCAGTTATTATTTAAAATTTTATTGAGGTCACATTGGTTTACAACAGTTTACATGATTTAGGGGTGCAGGTTCATGCCTTCTCAGATAAATGTCACCACACCACACCCACCACCAAAGCACCCAGGGTCTCCACCATATGGGAGAAGTCAGCGCACTAAGAATTTATGGAAAGGGCTCTAGGTTGAGACTTACAGAGGTGTAGACCTAGCTTTTACCAGTTATTCAGTTGTTACCCTAGGAAAATTTCTCTGAGACTCAGAAAGATCTAGTATTATCAATCTGATGACTTGGGGTCCATCATTTTTCTTTTATGAATGAAGAAAAAAATATTACTTAGAAAAATTCCATATTTTGCACCAAACAGAGTCAGCATATATGGAACTTGACTTGGACCCTCCTTTCTGACCCAGTGACAGCGCTGAGTCCACTCTGGAGGGTCCTTCCATGCAGGGTATATTTTCTAGATTGCACTATTCATATGGAATTCTTCTGTGACTGTGTCTCCATGTAGTTTGTCAGACTTAACTAACATATAAACATTTCTTGATATAAAATCATGTTCTAAATCTAAACTCCAACTTGCTTTTTACTACCTCATCTGTATTTCTGGATCTAGCTAGAGTCACATATACTGTGGAAAGGGGACTTGTTTGATGCTCAGAATATGAGAGCACTCATAATACTATTCCCAGAATCATGCTATATTTTGACCCATCCCAAATAACCCATGACCCACCATCGGATGTCCTAGAGTCATTCTATTATGACAGCACACATGATGCTCCAGTGTAGTTTTTATGTGTCTGTCAAAACAATTAGGTGTTGCTTATTATATGCTATACAATGTTGTAAAGTGTTACTTTGATAAAAATGATAAAGAGAAACAAAAACAAAAAATCTATTGGATTTTAGACTCAAAAGATGCAGGGTTTTCTAAATTTGAGTAAGTGAATTTAGTTAGGTACACAGCTTGGTTATAGGGCTTCCCCAGACCTAACCAAGTAACACTTCTCCTGGGGTACATAAAGCTTTATGGCTAGCTTGGAGGATATTTGTACAGATAATGACAATGGCACTGGATTTAATGTAGGAGCATGGTGGGCACTATGTGGGCTTATCTTTAAAATGGACAGATTTCTAAGTTCACTTTCTGTCGAGAGTAACGCTTAAGCAAAAATGGGAAGGATGGTTAGGAATGAGTTAGGTAAACTGGGAGTTGGCAGAAAACTCATTCTGTGCAGAAGCAATCAATGTGAAAAGCATAAAGATGGGCCCGTATATGCCACCTTTATAAAGTCAAGAAAAGCCTGGCATGACTAAGTGCTAGAGAAATCATGTGGCTGGTTCTAAAGAGATGCTGAAGTGATGGGTGAGGAATTGGGTCCACTGAAGGGCAGGTGAAGGCATAACTGCCTTTTCTTTCCCTTTCCATGTGAAAAGTGCATTTGAAGGGCACAAGCATGGATTTTTGGAATCACTAGTAAGGACACAACTCTAATACAGTCACATATGCACACCACCTAAACCAGAACCAGAGGCTTCAAAAAAGATGGAGAGAAATAGATGGATTTGAGAAATATTTGGGAAGTGTAATCAATAAATTATTGATGATTTGTTCCATGTGGGTTGCTGAAAAAGGGATACAAGATTGTAAGTTCCTCATTTTAAAAGCATATGGAAAATTCAGGGAAAGGGACACAATTAGAAGAGATGTTCATAATCATACTCACTGGCATTTATTGAGCATTTACTATGGCTCAGCAACTGTTCCAAGTGATTTATATACACTTACTTTATTTTCTGTCAACTCTGAAATATCTATCTATCTATCTATCCATCTATCTTGAATGGTTTATATAATACACACAGTCCTATAGCTGGTACTTGGCAGGGCTGTCATTTAACAGACAGTCTGATCCCAGAAGCTTGGGTCCTTGAGAAAGTCTGAATAAAAGCAAAACATACAGACTCAAGTTCAGAAGCAAAGTCTGAGCAAGAGATCTAAAGTAAGTCATGATATTAGTCACAAGAGGCTATAAAATCTCAATGGTTTCTCATTGTACATGTTTATTAATTGCTCATGGGAAAAGCCCAGTGTGGATGTTCTAGGCTGGTGGCTCTCTTGGCATTCACCTCCAAGTGTTGACCCAGGGATCCAGGCTTCTTCCAACTCCTGTCTTGACAGTCCCCGGGATTTCTTGGAGTCCAGTGCATTGAATTAACTAATGAGCTAGGAGCGAGAGAATTTCTCAGGATATTTGTAGAGCCCATGACAAAGAAGTGATGTGCATCATTTCTATTTTAGTTATGTTGGCAAAAGCAACTCATGTCATCCCAGCTGGCCACTGCCACTGAGATGTGTGCACAGAGTGGGGATAAGAGGGTTTTTATCACAAACATGTAGATGGTGCTTAAAGCCATGGAACTACTAGGCTCACCTAGTGAATGACTATGGAATTAAAGAGATGACCTGGGTCAGACATCTGACAAGCTCTCTATGATAATGATGATGATTAATCCTTAAATTTTAGAGCACTTACTGTGTGCCAAGCACATTTACATATATTAATTCACACACTCCGTACAAAAGCCCTTTGTGTAATGCATATATATGTGCATATATATATGTATATGTATAAATGAAATGAAACAAAGCTACAGATAGTAAATAACTCTCCAAGGTCACAGAGCTCATAAGTGACAGAACAAAAGTTTGAATGCAAACAGTCTGGTTCCAGAGACTGTGAGTTTAACCTTGTCATATGCTACATAATTACTAACTTCAAATACTTGAAAAATGTCACATTAATATGTAAGTATCTTTGCTATGGGTTCCCAAGGGGTAGGACTATAACTAACAAATGGAATTTAAATGATGGTAGATTTGAGCCCAGAAGAAGGGAACTCTTTCTAACAGAGCTGTCTGAAAGGAAGCAAACTGCATCCTGAGATAGTGAGATAGTGGAAATACTCCTGCATGAGAAGAAAAAAAAAGTCAGTAAGGATATCACAGAGAGAATTCAAGCATCAAATGAGTGCTTGAGAGAGATAACATTTATGTTCTCTCCAAACCAACAGAGCTATGAAAATTTTCAGTATTACATATTTGCCAATTTATTCTTGTGAATGTATAACCTTTACACCAGTCTATGTTCTGAATTAACTACTTCAAGCAAATTTCAGTGCCTGTATCTTATAAGGATGGGTCTGATTTCTGAAAGCAGGAAGAAAAATGAATAAAATGTAAAAGGAGAATAAACCCCTCACCTTGAATTTCTTACAGTTCAATTAGGCAAGAGATTCACACATGTATCATGCTTACAGATTACTGGAAAGCAACCTATTTAGCCTGGAAAAGGACCAAGATGTGGTTTCTAGAGGGCAGAGGAGGTCAAGTTGGGTCAGGTGTGTTGTCGCTGTCCTCCAGAGTTCTCTTTGCTCCCCATGACAGAGGTGGTGTGTCCAGATCACCTGGAGAACCTCAGGGTTCCGATTCAGCAGGCTTAGGTCTGGGGCCACATATTTGTGTTTCTAACAAGCTACTGCTGGTAGCCACATTTGGGGGATCACAGCTCTAATAGGACTTATCTCTCCACACGATCGTCCTCCATCTGTGTGTCTAGCTCTCTGGCCACCGAACTCCTGGAACAAAGACTCTTGCTTGTCTTTGCCTTTCCAGGATCTAACCCATCATTTGTTTCTGTTGAGTAAATAATATGAAAGAAATGTGTGGTTTTCTACATGTACAAAAGGGGAAAGAAACTATGGGAGTCGGTTCGGGGAGGAATCCTATAGTCGCTCCTCCTACAGGTTTGGAAACGTGATTCAAGAGGGATTTGAACTGAACAGCAATTCAATTCACAAAATCCTGCTCCACAGTCCTGCGCTAGGAATCCAATCCTCCCAAAGTGTCAGAATCTTTTTTCTCCTCTCTCTTCTTCGCCATCTTCCTTCCTTTTCTAACTGTCACAGCCATTTCATGGTAGGCAATAGTCTTTCTTCTACACTGAATATAATTTTCCTTTTCCTGAAGTCCATTCCCTTTGGATTGGCTTTGGCTGAACTTTGCAATCTTCACTGAAGAGGGAACCCTTTCCCACTGTTCTCTGAGAGAGCAGCCTCTTTGAAGTCACAGCTGGCTTGACTAAACTCATTTCCTCTATCCACAATGTGTGTCTGATGCAATGTTGGCTGACGCTCCCTCTTGTCGGGCTCCTGCTATTGAATCAGACCCAAGTGCAATGTTTAATGTGAGTGTTTGGCTTGGCTTAAATTTGGCCAAATCATCTGTACTTTGTTGCATTTGAAAACCCAACTTCTCTTTCTCCTCTCTCTCTCTCTCTCTTCCCCCTCCCCCTACCCCCCCCACTAGTTCATTCCAGATGTTTTTGATTTGACTTTTTGTGGTCTACTCCACCCAGTTCCTAAATCAGTAAATCATTTTCATGCTGCTTCTAAAATCTAAGGGGAAAGAAAGTTCCCAATTAGAGAGAGAAGCTGATTATAGGTTTCCTAGAGCTTACACTTAGAGATGGCCACTCTCCCCAGGAAATACCTTTGAGAGATAGGAGAAAATATCTTATGATTGAGAATATTTGGATTTGGCTTTTGACTTCTTAGCATTTGGAATAAGAGAGTACACATAATGAGGATGTACTAGCATTATAAATACCCAAACTTACCCCCCTGCTTCTGGGATGATATAATTATTATTTTTATTTTAAGTCTTTCTGTTACTCAAGTGCAAATAGAGATTCCCATTCTAACAATTCCTCCTTGCAGGAAGCCAAAAATCTGATAGGTCAGCAAGAGAATTTAGGGAGAAGATTCAAGAAACTCCCTGAGTCTAGGATGAAAACTTTGGATGTTTCTGAGAGTGGAGATGAGAGATTAAAGATGACTGACCAGGTAAGAAATTGAAAGGAATAGGGAAGATTTTAAGAAATTTTGCATTGTGCTATGAAGCTTATATCTTTTCGTGCCTTTTTAATGTGACTTGTGTCAACACATACATTCCTTTTCAAAAGTTTCTCTGGAGTAAACGTAGATTCTTCTTTTGACTTTGACACTAAAGTGAAAGCTGTTGTTCAGGTTAAACTTCTACGACATTATGCTGCTTGTCCTGTTATTTCACCCTGCTACCAGCTGCACCATCATCTGACACCATGTCCAGCAGGAGGAAATGTCGTTGTTTGTTGGGAGAGAGTGGGTTGTCCTGATTACTCCTGGCATAATGTATTTCATTAGGTTAGTGACTTCACTGATTCATTTCTGGAAAATTAGTGTCTTGATATCCAAATTGCAAGGCCATGATAAGAATGAAATAAAATCATTCATTTGAAGTGCCTAACACTGGGTAAAATTTGTCACTGATGTGTTTTATTACATTGGAAGGTAATAAAAACAGCTTCAACACTATTTCAGTTTTATTTATCATAAATATAAATGTTTTTAGTTATTATTTAGTTTATACCCAGACCACTAACTGAACATTTTGTCAGATTGCATCATTTTGATGAAATTCTTGGCTCACAGAAAATCCTTTCATCAAAAACAAATGAGTAATGATTAAGGAACATGATAATCTACTAATTAATACTTTAGTCTTCAAAGGCAAGATGTCTCCTCCCCAGCCCACTTAAGTGGGGCAGTCCGAGGAGTCCATCTATGTTTCGAAGGATGTGGTACGATTAGCTCATGTTCGATTTCCCCTTATGTTCTCACCTCTAAAGTTTAAATTGATGACCTATCCTGAGATGAATGTGTAGAGAAATGGGGCTTGAAGGGAGATAATCCTTAGTTGGTCAGTGATATGTTTGCTTCTTGTCTGGGCCTAGCTGATGGGTGAGCTGACTTGCTCTCAAATGGGCATTCCCATGGAATTCTTGGAGCCTCCCCCACTGGACCTCTCTAAGCTGACTGCATGGACATGGGCAGAGCCTTGACATTGGGTCTGTTTGGTCCCAGTTCACACTTCACCCAGATTCTGGCCATCTACCCCACATGTGCTTCTATGTGTTTAAATGGTTGACATTTCTTTGAGCTCAGGTGAAGTACGTCTTCAAAAGACAAGTTCTGATTTAGCAGAGGGAGATTTAGTTGCTAAACCTCTAAGCCCTTTTAACTTTAAAAACCCCACAACTGTGTAATTCTATGCATGGATTTTTCTCATTATAATAGTTTCACATCTGTACTCTCTTTGGCCAACTAGATGCAGAGGGGAATGTGGTAGGCACTGCATTTCTAGGCACTAGATTTAATAAAATTGGTTTCACATTCCAGCTTCTATAAATGACCTAAGTGTTTTGTATAAGAGAAGCTAAGATGGATCAAGGACAATGCCAAGGATGCTACTGTTGAGTGACCTTTCTGATTGTTGGCATTTGGGGTCATTAGGAATTGGTTAAAGGACAGAATGAACATCTAATGGGGGTGTTCTCTTTTGTTTGTTTGAGTCTGTGCTTCAGTTTCTCTTTTGGAAAGCATAGTGTTTGTGAATTTGTTTAGATAGATGAGGGAGGTTGTACATGGCATGGCAAACCGCCAGTGCCACATAGAAGTGCCATCTTTGCCTGTTCCAATGAGCATTCACTCTTCCTAAGAGATCTAGGGACGCTTTCACAGGATAGAAAAACCTAAGTCTTAGAAAATGATTAATCATTTATGAGGTGGAAAGAAGAGGAAGAAAGATTACCTGAGGTAAAAGAAGGAGGAAGCATTAATCACCCCCTTTCTCCAATGGGATCTGTAATAACAGAAATAGACAAGGAATCAGAGATCGAAAGATCAGCTTTATCAATGCGTAGTAACAGCAAAAATGCACTTACCTTATGATGCAGTCATTCTCCTCTGAGATACATAAACTAGAGAAATTCTCACCTATGTATTCATGGAAGTGCAAACACCACAGATTATTCATAGTTGAGGGTCTATAATAGTGAAATACAGGAAACCACCTATAATATCCATCACCATGTATATGCAGTGTATTAATCCATAGAAATACTATAATAAATTAAGATGTATGTACTAGCAATACACCTATTTACAAAAGGAGCCCTAGGAAAACAACAGTCCTAAAATAGTGAGTAAACTATTTTACTCATGTAACAAAATTAAGGAAGCTTTTAAAAGAATATGTTAGTAACATGCATTCATATACAAAGTAAGTAAACAAAAAATATATAAGGAGCAACCATAGAAATTGTGAAAGAATACCTAAGCAGTGTAGATAGGAAGGCATCCAGGGGAATGATTGACATAAAGTTCAGTGGTGGTTTTGTCTGTGACAGGTGGTGTTGGGAGAAGAGGAATAAGGAGGAATAGACAAAAGACCCTGATTGTATGGATAGTGTGAGCTCTTCAGACAAGCTGTCAGTGTATTTTTCTTTGTAGTGTTCTCTAGTGTTACTCCAACTTACTGCATGTCTGGAATAGATGCTGCGTATACCTGTACACACACATACACACATCTTGGTTTCGGTGAGCTTTAGCGCTGACTGGTGTTCACTGGGGTAGAAGACTCTAAACAGGAATGAACTCCCAGTGCTTCCTCCTAAACTGACTTGGTCCCCATGGCTCAGGACAGATCCCTGCCCTGGGACCTTGTCACAGGTCAGCGTGTAACAAGGTGGTCCCCAGGAAAAGGGGAGGTTCCCGGTTCCCTGCTCCACCCAAGGGAGGGTGGAGCTGAGCAGGGAGGACTAGAAGCTGGAAAGGAGACTGGAGAAGGAAGGAAGCAGGATGGAGCCAGAAGGAGCCCTGGAGGAGGCACGTGGAGGAGAGACATGTGAAGAAGCTGTGCTTGCTTCTTGGTCCTGGGCTGGGTGATACAGACGTGGGTGAGAGACCCGTGGGGAGGTGACAATGGCAGCGTTGATCTTGATTTTGATTTTGCTTTTTTTCCCCCAGACTTGTCTATTTGTGACCCTTTTTTATGGGTGCCCACTGGAAGGTGCTTTAGATTTGGGGCAGGCTTTCGGGACTTTTAGCCATGGGGGGATGGGTAACTTTGGGTGCTTGATTTGGAAACTATATTCACTGTCATTTCTGTATTGTACACTAATTGTATTAAAGTTCCCTTCCATTAAAGGTCTGTATGTTTTGTCTCTATGTGGCAGATGGCAGAACCTATTTAGAGCAGGAAGGTTTGGGGGTTTAAGGGTGTCCCTCTCCCTGCCCGCTAACAAGCAGGGATAGAGAGAGCAAAAAAGGCTGAGGTAGTCATTGTCCTGGTCTATTAATTAGACACTTCTTTGCTGGGTAGGGGTTTGAGTGAGCGGTGGAGAGAAGATCAGTAGCGTTTCCTCAATATTTCTAAGAGGCCAGGAGTTTCTATAATATGGCCCTTCCATCCCCATGTTAACAACCAGAACCCTCCGTTCCTACTCATGTCATTTAATTTTAAAAAGTTTTGTTAATATCAAAATACATTTAAATTATCCATAGTTACTATACTTTTGTAAACCATGGCTTTGGTTAATGTAATCTGACTTCTGTAGGGTTCAACGATTATTATTTGGAAAGACAAAGGCAGGAAATAACTTTTGGGTGACCATCAAATGTAGCTTTTGTGTGTGTGTGTGTGTGTGTGTGTGTGTGTGTGTGTGTGTGTAACCCTCGCCGGCGGCCGGGGATCGAACTTGCACTACTGAGGCTGTGGGCAGCCTCGCAACCCAGTGCTCAACCGCTGCGCTACCAGGGGAGGCCCTAAATGGAGCTTTTTTCAAGGAAATTAGACCATGTCTCACAGCTTCCCTAAGAAGCACCCCTATACCCCGACTGCAAGATTGCTAATAGCCATCCTGTAAGACTGCCTCAGGCCTGCCTGGGGCGCCAAAGCATCAAGTGTGCTTGAGAAAGACGGATGGATAGAGAGCTGGGCTTCATTCATTCTCTCAGGCATTGTTTGTATAGGAGGCTTTCTTTTTTTTTTTTAAATAATTTTATTTTTATATTCCCCATACAATTGCAAACCCCCCATTCTGACCCCAATCCCTCCCCTCCCGCCCCACAAAAAGTGTCTCTGGTTCATAGTTTTTTGTTGATTTTGATTTTCACTTTCTTATATTCATTTTCCTGGTCCCTTATTTAAGTTTTCTAGATTCCTGCTATGAGTGAGACCATCCGGTATTTTTCTTTTTCTTTCTGGCTTATTTCGCTGAGCATGATCCCTTCCAGCGCCATCCATGTTGCTGCAAATGGCATGTGTTTATCTTTTTTGAATGCTGAGTAATATTCCATGGTGTATATGTACCACATCTTCTTGATCCAGTCATCTATTGTTGGGCATTTGGGTTGTTTCCAAAGCTTAGCTATTGTAAACAGTGCTGCTATAAACATAGGGTGCAGGTGCTCTTTGGAATGGATGTTTCTGTGTCCTTTGGGTAAATACCTAGGAGTGGAATTGCTGGATCATATGGAAGCTCTATGTTTAGTAGGCCTAGAAATCTCCACACAGCTCTCAAGGCACAATTTAGTCTTCCTCATAGTGCTGCCACCCCCCACCCCAGCACCCTGCTGAGGCTCTTTGTGGTGGGCTGGAGAGTGCAGTCTGTGGAGGAGGAGGAGTTGGAGCTGGACACTGGTTTGCAGAATGTGGTTCTGTAACAGAATGAGATCCAGAGCAAGGCGGGGCTGGGGGGGGGTTCCAAGTTCCCTGCCCCACCCAAGGAAGGGTGGAGCTGAGCAGCTAGGAGAGGATAGAAAAGACCAGGAGAAGGACTGGGGAAAAGAAGATTGAAAAGCCTTGAAGGAGGCACATGGAGCACTGGGACTTGTGAAGAAGTTTCACTTGCTTCTTGGCCTTGGACTTGCACCATGGGGGAACTGGGGGCCATGGAAGGAGACTCTACATATAAGAGACTTGGGTGAGAGACCCGTGGGGAGGCTGACGATTGCAGCCTTTATCTTGGCTTGGGTTTTGATTTTGTTCTTTTCCTTCCAGGTTTTCCTGGCCCCTCTGTCCCGTTCCTATGGGTCTGTACCAGAGATGCCTTAGACTTGTGGCAACTTTCCAGGTCTCAGCAGCCCCGTGTTAGGCCAATTTTGTTTGTCTGGGCATCTGCCCACAAGGCTATGGGCAACTTTGAGTGTTTAGTTGGAAACTATTTGAGTTTTCTTTTCTCTTGCACACCGATTGCATTACAGTTCTTTTCTATTGAAGGTCTTATACACTAAACTATGTTTTGTGTTTATGCAGCAGATGGTAGAACCCATTTAGAGCAGGCTGGTTTGAGGGTCCTGGGGTGCCCTTCAGTCTGCCTGCTAACAATTCTATTAAGTTCTGATGTCAAAAGCACAAAATCAATGAACCATTAGGAGTGAATTGTTGTCTGGAGTCAGAGGTGAATTGCCGTGGTCACCAGGGTGCTCTTCAAGCAGGCCCCCCGGGGCAGTCAGTAGGGTGAAATCAGGGATCCAGCCTCCTCTTCCACCATCCTCATTTGCAGAGGGAGGGACAACTCTGGATGGCAGACAAGTGATAAAATAGTTGTATAAATTATCAAACATCCATCTTGGTTCCATTTGATTGGTGGCAGGGCAAGCTTACAAATTTTTCAAGAGAGAATAAAGAAAGGAAATTATGCCCTAGATAGGAAAAAGCTTTTCATGACTAATTGAAATAATCTATACGGCCCTTCCCAAATATCTGTCTAGAGGCAGCAGGAAGAAAGCCATCCAGTGAGATTAGAAGAAGAATGTCACAGAAGCTGGGAGTTCAATAATGAAGGTACTAGCTGGGCTCCCAACCACAAAGGTCTTTGACTTTGGGGAGAAAGTAACTTAATGTCTGTAAGTCTTACTTGGCATTGCAACTGATCATAAAGGGAACACATGGGGTAACAAACACATGCATGTAAGAAAGGTTGGGATGGGTCTTCATTTCTCCAATGGAAGGGGTCCTGGTAGACTTCAAAGCAGAGTTACATGACCCCAGTTACCCAGCTCTGCTTGAGAATGCTAGTCAGAGTGTTCCAGACTTAGTGTTCTTGTATTTCTTAAAGATTATTTATGCATTCAAGAACTGGAGTGTAGGACAGAGGTATAGAGGGGAGGGGAGAGGATTCACTAGAGACAAAATGGGGAGCAGAACAGGTTGATCTACTGAAATACACTGCTGAGGGGAGCAGTGGGTGAGACAGGAGACATCTGCTGCGCCATGTTGGTCACCTCCCTGGCCAGGGATTGAACTCATGCTACAGTGGCTGCAGATAGCTTCATAGTACTGGCCCTTAACACCTTGTGCCACCAGGGAGGCCTCTGTTTTTGTATTTCTGTTGCCTGTTTTGACCAGATGCCAGAGGGAAAATCAGTACATTTCAGAAGTGCTTATTCAGTTTTACTTTTCTTCTAGTGGTGGGTAGACTTGGTTACTCCTCTGAACACATCTGCCTTGAATTTGCATGTAAAATGAAAATGATTCTTTGTTAAAATGTTTTTATTAAGTTGTGTTTAAATTTTTATTTCAAAATATTTTGTTGTGGTCAGGACACACACTTTCCTAAGAGGAACTCCCTTGTGGGAAAAAACGTTAATAACCCAAAGTTGATGTTGCTAAGGGAAATGACAGGAGACTAGAAACACCACAGTATACATAATCCAGCAATTGCCAGTTGTTGGGAGGAAAGGGTCAATTATAATTCAAGCAAAACATTTATTGAGGCACACAAGTCTTAAGTGTATACAACGCTGGAATAAACACACAGTAGTTGGTATATTTTTAATAACCCATAGGGATCCTTCATATTCTTTGAAAATTCATACCTGTACTCTCCCACCTGCACCCCAAGCAGGTAACCACTAACCGGTATTCTGACTTCTACCACTACATTCTATATTCTCCTTCTTTCGGATTTTTTTTTAAATTTTAAAAATTTTTAAATGTATTTATAATTGACTATCTCTTTTATTGTTGCAAGTATTCCACTTTATGAATACTCTTGATAGACATTTGGCTTGTTCTAGTTGTTAGCTTTCCTAAATAATACTGCTACAAAATTCTTATCCTTGTCTGGCGGACAAATATACTCATCTATCTACGCTGAGGACGGGAGTGGCGGGGTCAAAATTAGAATCAATGTGTTTTTCACTTTATTTATTTTTAATTAATATTTTATTTTATATAATTCTTACATCATTCTTCATTTTTCCACAATGTATGCATTATCATTTTGGTTACATTCCCCATACAATTGTACCCCCTCCCTTAGTTAGACCCTAGTCCTTCCTCTCCCCTTCCCCCTGCCTAGTGTGTCTCTGATTTATAGTTGCTTGTTGATTTTGATTTTTACTTTGTATTAATTAGCCTTTTTCCTGGTCTCTTATTTAGGTTTTCTAAATTCCTACTATGAGACCATCCGGTATTTTTCTTTTTCTTTCTGGCTTATTTTGCTGAGCATGATCCCGTCTAGATCCGTCCATGTTGCTGCAAACTGCATGTGTTTATCGCATCTTTCACTTTAAACGTAGATCATTTCGGGCCTCCCCTGATGGCGCAGGCAGTTGGGCGCAGGGCTGTGCAGCTGTCCACAGCCTCTGCAGTGCCGGTTCGATCCCAGCCTGGCGGTGAGGGTCCCACATAGCGTGGCAGACCTCTCCTGTCTCACCCGCTGCTCCCCTCAGCAGTGTATTTCATCAGTCTGCCTGTTCTGTTCCCCGCTCTGTCTCTGGTGAATCCTCTCACCCTCCTGCACATCTGGCCTGTACCCCAGCTCTTGTATAAATAAATAAATAAATAAATCTTTTAAAAAAAAAAGATCATTTCAAAAGTTTTCCAAAGTGGTGTAAGAGAGAAAAAATATCCTTTTTTAGAGGGATGGAGAGAGAGAGGCTGAACTATACCTTTATAAACTAGCATGAAACACAACACTATGTCCTTAGATTTTCTTCTGTGTCAGGTAGAAAGGTGCGGACAGTTTTTGTTCTCAGTGAGAAACAGCCAGGGAAGGATACTGAGTCTCTCCTCTTCCCTTGCAACTTTCTTGTTGCTTGCTGCTTCTTGAAGATTCAGGTCACAGTTCATAGATGGAATGAAGACGAGTTAAACTGAAAATTACCCTGATGTTTCAATACCAAATCAAACAGCAGAAACAGTGTTACTTGTTCTCAGATATACTGTGGAAAAGAGGGAGGAAACAAGATGAGTAACAGATATAGATCATCGAGAACGCGTAATTTATACCTTTGTGCCACTTTTTCTAAAAGTTTAGAATGTATAACGTTAAATATAGCATCTAACAATAGTGAGCATCTAGCTACTTTAAGAAGAAAAACTGTTTGCTGAAGATTCAGCTCCTAAAACTATATCATAAAAGTGATAGGAACATTACAATATACTGTCTTGAAATTTTTGTTGTCTTGTAAAAGGAAAAAATAGCTTTAGTTAGCTTCTCATCAGGAGCCAGGTTATCTATTGCCATGATACAAATCACAATCTGGTTAATTATGCACATATGTTCTTGTTCAAGGTTTGATGGGTTGTGTCATGAATATTTACATGTGGCGGTTCTTCCCAACCATTCCAGATTTCTCTTAGGATCAGCAATATGAGTACATTGTCAGCAGGTAGCTCTAGAAGGCCCCTAACTATTATATGGAGGCTTTGGGGATATTTTTAATTATTTGGTTGTATGCCCAAGTTAAGTGGGGATCTGGCAGCAGCCTGGCTGGTATTCTGCCTTATAAGCACATAAGACAGATAACTCAGGTCCCTGCAGGAACAGCTACATAAAACATCGTGCCTTGTGAACTCAACACGTCTCTCTCTTTCTCTGACTCTGTTTCTTTACCTGGAAGAAGTGGTAGGAGACCTCATTTCTAAAGGCACCTGCCAGTTCTAATGCAGTACCTTATAATTTTTATTTGGCAATGTGATTATTTCACTAGTGGATCTTGGGGATCCAAATTATCAGTACTGATCAAAGGAAGCTAATTCATTAAACTAAACAACTATTGAATTACTAGTCTTGGATTGACACTTTTTAAAATCAATAAATAGTTGGTGGGTAAATAAGTAAGTAAATGAATGTGTAGGTGAAGAAGTCACTTGCTACAAAGCTAGATAAATTTCTTTGAAAGAACAATTATACATTATAATGAAGACAAAAACTGAAGCCATGTGCCTATGAATGAGTAACTTCCCTAAATTGTCAGATGCCAGCTGATTAAAATAATCAGAGTGACAAAGTAGGAAAGAACCAGCCCAAAGGCCTCAGAGCACATCTTGACCTTGTCACCCATCAGTTTGGAAGGTTGGAAAAGTCACACAGTCTCTTTGAATTTGACTCTATCAAGGACTGGGTTTAACTTTAGTGTCTAATTATCAAGAACACTATTTGTTAACTTCAACTTATGAAGAGATTATGAAGAGAAGGCTCCTTTACAAACTGTTTTTGTGTGGATCTGGGCTTCTCAAAATGAGCTTATGAAATGTACATGAGTCACCTGAGGATCATGTTAAAATGGAAGTTTTACTGTGTGAAAGTAAAGTCTGAGATTCTGCATTTCTAACAAGCTCCCTGCTGGTGTTGATGCTTTTGGTCAAAGGCTCTCACTTTAAGCAGCACAGAGCCCAGTAGTATTGTGTATGGGAAATGCACAGTGGTGTGAGCTTAAACATTGGCCACTCATTTAACTTCTGTGATATGATTTAACTTGGCTGATTTTTCTTTCTTCTTAGGAAAATAACAACATAACAATAAAATACCCTTTGTATTTCCCTTCCAGTAATTATTCTAATTTTTAAAAATAATTTATTGGTATTTTTTTATTTATTTATGCATACAAGAACTGGGGTATAGGCCAAAAGTGTGGGAAGGTGAGAGGATTCACCAGAGACAGAGTGGGGAGCAGAACAGGTAGATCTACTGAACTACACTGCTGAGGGGAGCAGTGGGCGAGGTAGGAGAGGTGTGCTATGCCATGTGGGTCAGCAACCTCTCTGGGGATCGAACTCATGCCCCAGTGGCTGTGGATTGCTTCAGAGTGCTGCAACTTAAATCTTTGTGCTACCAGGGAGGTCCAAGGAGAAGCCTTGATAGCTCTTGGGTGTCTGGCAAGAGGTCTGCTGTACTGTGTGGGTTATCTCCCTGGCTGGGGATCAAACTCATGTCACAGTGGCTGCTGACAGCTTGATAGCACTGAGACTTTCATCCCTGCATCACCAGGGAGGCCTCCTTCCAGTAATTCTTTCAGGATCTCAAAAGCTATGTTCCCTGGAGAAGCATATCTAAATCATTAAAGATTTCTTTAATGAAAAAAAAAAAAAAAAAACTTTTCCAGCTCCTCCCTTGGTGCTTCCTTTTCCTGAAAATCACCCCTACAGCCCTTTAAATAATAGATGGTCGGTGCTGTGTGTCTTATTGTAATGACATGTTGAGATTTAAAGCCATGACTGTCCTCTGTAACCTGGTACGTATGTATCATAGCTGATAATTTCCATGAGATTTTGTTGATGGCCTTCTCGCTAATTCCTCTGACTTCAAAATTTCATTATGGAATTTTAAAATTTACCACTTCACTTCCTTCTCAGGGTGTATGTAGGAGAGGTTAGGTAAGCTGGGTGTCAAGTTGAAGAACAAACACCAATCCAATGGCATTGAACCCAGCCTATACCACAATTGGTCAAGGTTCCAGGTAGACCTAATGCAGATGCTGCTCATCCCATTCTCTCTTTATGGGACTTAAGTAAATTACTTAATTTCTTTCAGTCCTAATGACTCACCTTTAAAGAAGAGCAATAGTCCATGATTGAGGGATTCTTGGCAGAATGCAGTGAGATCCTGGGGTAAAGAGGTGCTTCATCAGTTTTCCTGGTCTTTATTTTCCCTACTGTATTTAGAGAAAAAT
Organism: Talpa europaea; assembly: GCF_964194135.1. Classification (NCBI taxonomy): domain Eukaryota; kingdom Metazoa; phylum Chordata; class Mammalia; order Eulipotyphla; family Talpidae; genus Talpa; species Talpa europaea. Next base: position 8,048,903 of record NC_140069.1, read on the forward strand.
AAATTCAATTTTTTTGTTCTCCTTCCATTACTTTTGTAGAGAGTCTTCATCTTTATCAACAGAAGGTCTGGAAAATTCCTGCCTATTATCTTCTCCCCATCACCAAACATGTATGTATGAAGGTCAGGTAATGGATGGTCCACTGGAGCACTCACAACTTAAGTGTTGTCAGGGAGGGTTACCCTGTCTTCCATGAGTTGGGACTCAAGATAAGAGTTCATAACTTAATTTTTAATGCTATCTGTCCATAAAATTAGTTCATGATGTCCCAAGAATATGTTCAAGATTGGTAGATTCAAGAAGACCAGTAGGTATTTGAGTTTTGCAAATTTGTCTTTAACAATCAAGAGTCGTGCTACATTGTATTGGGTTATCATATGTGCTAGTGAACTTGCTAACAATAATAGGTGAGCAGATGCTGACTATTGTTTCACTCATTCATTCATCAAACACAAGCAGATACCTACTAGGTGCCGGAAACTGCTCAGCTTTAAGGTCTGCACATAAAGTCTCACATCTGGGTAGACTGAGAAATGACATCCAGGTGATAACTTGAAATCCCTTCAAAAATATTTTCATTTTTTACTATTCACTTAGTAGGGTGGGGAATAACTTACTTTCCATGCTTACAACTTCCTAACATTTTATGTTCAAAATAAGAGACTTGTCACCTGTTCAGAATATAAAATATTTTTAGTTATGTGAAATGACTTTGGAATTATAATTTTCTGAACCAGGTAACTTCTTGATGGTTACAGTAAAAAGTTTATATTGTATATACTTTAATCAGGACAGAAGTCTGAATACACAGAACTGAGTTGCGGCTATTTGGTGTGGTGGTTGTAGATGATTTATGTTGACACTAAACTGTTTACTGGATCGGTCTGCAGGTGCACAGTGAGGCCAGAACTGCCCATGGCCTTACTCACGCCTGCAATGAGCATGGTCAGCAGAGAGAATGAAGCTGGAAATGGGCATTTTATACTTCCACCGAGGCAGGTCATCTCGTTCTCAGGAATTGGGGTCAGTTTCCACTTTGCTTGTTACATAAGAATTGGATGAATAAATATAATCCAATGGCTGCCATGTTTTTGAAGTCCTCCAGTTTTGTTTTATAGCTCCTTATAGATTACAGACACAGAAGAGGGGTTTGATTGGCCCACACTTATTCTGCCTCTAGCTCTCAAATAGTCCTAAATTTCACTAAAAAGGGCATTAAATTAAAAAAAAAAGTAAAATTATTGTGATATTGTTGTGCTAATTATTTCTGCTTCACACATAACAGCAGGGAAGGAGCAAGGAGAGGTCAGATTAATCCCCAAGGCTCTAAGGAGCTGGATTAAGTTTGATGGGATTTCTAAGAATAAATGGAAAACATCTCAGACATTTCATGTGTGAGAAGGATGGATGCTCTATGTTAGGGTTGATTAACTTTTCACCCAGATCATCTTTTGCCTATGATTTTATAAACTGCCTGTATAGCAGGAAATTGTAAAAAGGAAGTCATTTACTGTTTTCCTCTAGAGAATCTATTGATTTTTTTTTTCAAAGGGGAGCCATATTCTGCCACTTGAAATGTAATTACTATTTTCTCCTGGGTGTTGTTAAAGTTCAGAATAAGATTCACTTGGAATCCTTTGTCTAATAATATCTGTAATTAGATTATGTGAGAAGCTTCTCTTGTCCTCACTTATGTAGTTGACTTGGCCTGTGGTGAGTGCATAGGATCCAATGCACCCAAAATACCTAGAAAATCCAATGCACCCAAAATACTTAGGAGAATGTAGAATGTCTGAAGTAGAATGCCTTTGAGCCATTTCCCCAAGTATTTCCTTTCAAATAAGTCAAGGAAAATTTACTGACTTTTGAAAATATGCCTCATGTTATGACCAGTCCAGTTGAATATTCTCACCCCAAACACACCCAATCTTTCCAGTTCTCCCTCAGTGAACACCCCCTTCTGCACAGCCACCTAAGCCAGAAATCCAGGCATACCTGTCACTGCTCCCTTCCTCTTACCTGTTTTAAGGTAACAAATGCCAAATGGCTGGCCATACCTGTTCACTTGTCTTGATTAACATTGCACCACCTTCATCTCTCACTAAATTACTAAAATTACTTGCCTTTAATTATAAGAAATTCAAACATACGGAAAATTGTAGTGTAATATAGCAAATATATGTGAATTGACCACCCCATTATTAATAAATTTTAACATTTTTATATGTGTCTCAGACTTCCATAAAATAACATATAAATGCAGTTGAAATTCCATTTAGTATTGTTTCTCATGTCCTCTCCTCTCCCCTCCCTCATCTGAGGCAAGAAGCCATGCAGTTATTGTGCAGTCTACCAATGGATGCGTTTAGAGATATCTATTACACATGCATATATTTATAAATAGCATTTGATAGTCTACATATTAAAACTATATACACTGAATATTGTAAATTGTACATCCTTTTATCATATGTCACTTATATTTTTATTTTTATATTTCTGTTGATAAATATGACTGTAATGTTCCCATTGCAATAGCTTTTGTATTCATCTAAAAAGCTATGGTGTCAATATTCTTTCATTTGGTGGACTTTATAGTGGTTTTCCTTTTATGCTGGTACAAATGATGCTTCAATGAACATTTTTCTGTGTATTGTATATTCCTTGGTGGTTGTATGAGATTTTGTCTCAATTGTATCTCTAATGTGGAATGTCTGAATTTTCAACATACACATTTCTTGCTTTACTAAATCTTTATTTTGGTAGGAATATATATATATACACACACACATATAATCTATAACACATATAATGTATATATAATAAGATTATATAATAGCATCATATAATAGGATTATTTATGGTCCATTTCCATCTGTCTATCTAGAGATACACATTAAGATATTTAACTCATGATTTTTGAGACTGGCAAGTTTGAAATCCAAAGATCTCAGGCTAGAGACTTGGTAAGAATTAATATTGTTATTGTTATCTTGAGTTGAAAAACTCAAAACCAGTCTGAAATTTTTATGTTAAGGCATAATTCCTGTTTCCTCAGGAAAACGCAGTTGTTGCTCTGAAACTTGGATTTGATTGGCTGACACTCACCCCGGTTATAGGGGGAGATCTGCTTTTCTCAGTCTACTGATTTAAATGTTAAAGTCAGGTAAAAAACACCTTTATGGCAACATCTAGATGGGTTTTAACCAAATCTGTAACTGGGTACATAATCTAATGAAGCTGTGATATAAAATTAACCGTCACAATATTTTTTGATGTTTATGTCATGGCTTGTCTATTTCTTCTTTCTTTTTTAAAAAAGTTTATATAACTAAAAGCAAAACAGAGTTCCTTGTAAAATAGATTTTCTGAAAGAATCCTTTTATTAAAACAGAGAACTACCTTTGAATATGACTTTCTAGAGCAGGATAATACAAGGGACATTTAATCCCATATTTATTAAACAAACAATTTATCCTAATTTATTAAAAAGTAGACACGGTCTTTTTGAATAGGTTTAAGGGCATTCTTTAAATATTTTAAATGCTAGTCCTTTATTTGTTTTACAGGTTACAAATATTTTCTCCCAGTGTTTAGATTGCATTAACATTAATTTATGGTAAATTCTCATTCAAGAGATATAATCAATTTTATCAATGTTTCAATTTTATCAATGTAATAAATTTTATAAATGTTTTAATAACAGTAATATTTGCTTGCCTGGTTCATAATTTCTTCCACCTTTGGTATTCAATATACTTTATTTTTTTAAAATATTTATTTATGCATACAAGAGTGTGGTACAGGCCAGAGGTGCAGGGGGGTGAGAGGATTTACCAGAGATAGAGGTGAACAGAACAGACAGATTGACCAAAATACACTGCCGAGGGGAGCAGTGGGTGAGTCACGAGAGGTCTGCTCACCATGTGGTTTGCTCGGAGCCCAGCGGGGATTGAACCAGCACTGCAAAGGCTGCGGACAGCTTCACAGCGCTGCTCTCAACCTGCTGCGCCATTGGGGAGGCCCTTTCAGAAATTTTTGATTTCCTTTAAATTGCTAATATAGTCCAGTTTTCATATATCTTGTACCAAGCTTCTTCTCTTGTCACCTTTGAATTCGTATGATACATTAATTATAATGGGTGAGCCAAATCCTCACATTATTATTTAACTGCATACTTCATAAAGTTTTCCTTATTTTTTAATCCCATGTCCTTTGTTTTTAAGTCATTTATGAATTAGATGATTTGCAGATATTGTTTCTCTATGGCTTGTCTTACCACAGTTTTGCTCTCTTGCCTCTGTCTTCACACTTGCTTGTGGTCTGTCTTCATAGTGCTTACTCAGCTCAGGCTGCTATGACAGAATACCATGGACAGAGTGCTTTCAGCAACAAATACCCAGTGATGGCAGTTCCGGAGGCTGGAAGTCTCCCATCGGGTGCTGGCGTGGTCAGGTTCCTGGTGAGGGTCCTCCTCCTGGCTTACAGAGGATTGCTCTCTTACTACGTCCTCACACAGTGAGAGGGAACAAGGAAGGAAGCTCCCCTTATGTCTCTTCTTATAAGGGCACTAATTTTCATTCATGAGGACTTCACCCTTCCAAACCTGATCACCCTCTGAAGGTCCTGCCTCTTAAAACCATCACACTGACAGCAAGGATTTCAGCACCAGGATTTGGGGAGGCCAAAACGTGTAGTCCATAATAAACAGCTCTGCTTCCCTGAGTTCTTATGGACTTAGTACATTTGTACTTAAATGTTGCTTTCCATAGTCTTTCCAGATCTCCCTTAGACTGTATTAGGTTCTCTTCTTTCTGGCTCTCGTGAGTGTCATTACTGAAGCAGCTATGGGTCTGCGTTGTTATTATCCATTTATTTACTCCTTTTCTTCTCCACTTGATCTTTAGATTTTTGGATATGGGGGCCTCTTCTGGAAGCACTGGTGTTCAGTGCTTGCCACATAATAGATGTTCCTCACTTCTTAATTGAATGAATGGTTATAGGAATGGTTTTAGCCCTGAGAAGACAATCATAATTCTTTTGGATCAATCAGAATATAGCTGAAATTGAGTTTGTATGATACTGAAGACAGGCAAAGTTACTCAGAAAAGATGAAATTAATTCTGAGGTTAGTATCGGCATGGCCATGAGTGGGGTGACCTTGAGTAAGAGACTGACAAATCTGTATGTGTATAATTATCAAGAACCTAGTTTAGGATAGAAATTTGAAATCGATAGGAAGGGGAAAAATAGAATAGCATGTTCAATGGTCAGCTAAAAAGAGTGAAGATCCAATGTGTCATATGGAGACTCGTGGGTTGTGTAATTGTATGCAACCATATTGTATAACTGAAATTTGCTAAGGAAGTAGAACTCAAGTTTCTCACTAAACAAACAAATGGGTAATAGGTTAATTATGTGAGGTGGAGGGTGTGTTGGTTACCTTAATGGCAGGAATCCTTTTACAACGTATATGAAATCAAACCCCACTACATTGTGTACTTCAAATATATTGCAATTTTGTCAGTTATACTTCACAGAAGCTGGAAAAAATAACTGGACATAATGACAGACTCATTGCAGTGAAAGAGGAAAATAAGATTAAAATAATTGATAATAATGCTGGTGTTTCTAGTCTTTGCCTATATGCTATCAAACATAAAGCTCTTACACCACTGGTGGGAGTGTAATTGGTACCAACTTTCTACAAAATGCTTGGGTATTTCTCAAACGTCTTCATATTCTAACACCATTTGACCCACTATTTCTATTTCTAGGAATGCATCCCGAGGAAATAATCATAAATGGGAATAAATATTTATGAACAAATATGTGCATTATTTATGAGAATGAGAAATTGGAAACCACCTAAAAATCCAGTGCTATGAAAATGATTATGTAAATTATGATATATATTCATGTGAAGGAATTGAATGCAATCATTAGCAATTATATTTATAATGTTTGTTAATGATAAAGAAAATACTTATGGTATAGCATATATTAAGGAAGGTAAATTAAAAAAATTATGTTATCTCACTTATGTAGAGAAAAATGCTTAGTACAAGGATGAAAGAAAATGTGTCTGAAATATTAATGATGGTTGCTTCTGGGTAGATGGAAGAGGTGATTTCCCCCCTGCTTTACTGAAAATGTCTGTAATTTTCTGAATTTTTTACCTTAAATACTAGTTTGACAACCCAGAGGGGACTTTAAAATCATCTTAAGAGGGTGTTTTGGAAGAAGAGACAGTTTTACTCTCAAATCCGAATGTTCCCTCCTCTGTAAGATCTCCTTATGTCCTCTAAATTAAGAAATAATGACCTTCTTTTATACTTCTACTCATTTGCTAATCTGTACATCATACAGCCTGTATGTTATACATCATGCTTGTATAAGAAACAGAACATATTTTCTCTGTCTGAAAAAGATCTTCAGTTTCTAGAACAGGTAAGAATATAATAAGCAGAGTGATTTTAAGAAACATGAATAACACCCAGAGATGCATTTACCAGTGTCATGGAACCGAAGAGAAAATCATGACTAATTTCTCTTTCTTGAGGAGATAGTATTGAGTTGGCTTGTGAAAGTTCTCAGTGGGATTCACTTGTTAAGATTAAGCCCTGGGGGCCTCCCCGGTGGCGCAGCAGTTGAACGCTGGGTTGCGAAGATGCCCGCAGCCTCTGCGGTGCCGGTTCGATCCCCGGATGCATCCCGGCCACCGGAGGAGGGTCCCACATGGCGCGCAGACCTCTCCTGCCACCCGCTGCTCCCCTCAGCAGTGTACTTCGGTCCTTCTGCCTGCTCTGCTCCCCACTCTGGCTCTGGTGAATTCTCTCACCCTCCCGCGCTTCTGACTGTACCCAGTGCTTGTATAAACAAAACAAACAAACAAATAAATAAAACATGCCTCTATTAAAAAAAAATTACAAAAAAAAAAGATTAAGCCCTGGAAGGTATAAATTTCACACATAGTGGGCTTCTGTATGAATGGAAGATGGAATGATCAGAGAGAAATCAGTCTAATTAGATGGGGGTAGGTGATTTATGAGGCATCTGCAATAACATGGACCTTGAACTTTATGGTTGTGTAATGTGTAAGGGAACCGATAAAAGCCTGGAATTGACATGACCATTTTCTTATTGTTTAATGTCAGTTTTCCCCTCAGCATGATCCAGGGTCTGGCACACAACCATTGACAGGCTTGGTCTCAACAAATGGTGGTGGTGGGCGAGGATTCTGATTTTGAACATAGCCAAGTTGAGTCCAAAGGGGTACAGATCCTCTGTAGATATCCTGGAAATGGAAACTGAAAAAAACACAGATGATAGATTAGGGCAGGATTTCTCAACTTTTTTTTTCATTATTGGTCCCCTTAAGTGCCTTACTATTTTTTATTTATAATTAGCCTGATAGAATTTGAATGACACATATATACTGTACATTTCTCTATAAACTTTGTGAAAAAATGTGATTTTTGTTCAGCTTTCTCCCTAAGACAAAATTTTGTCCCCTTGGCCATGATACTATCCCTGAATTAGAACATTTAAAACATGGTGGAGGACTATGAATGCATTGGTGGTGGGAATGAAGATTTTTCACCTGTATCTTGGAATCACAGACAGTGCTGTAAGACAGTGTTACCTCAAAAAAAAAAAAAAGACAAAATGTTTAACTGTAATAAAATACTCATAGCATAACATTTACCATCTTAACTATTTTGTGAGTAGAATTTTAAGTATATTCTCTTTGTTGTTCATCTAATCTTCTTTAGGATTCTTCATCTTGTAAAGCAGAAACTCTGCCTCTAGTAAACTACTCCCCACCCCCTTCTCAGTGAGTCTCCATCTCCCCTCCTGATTTCTGTGACTGTAAGTAATATAATTGTAAGTACCTCACAGAAGTGGAATCATACAGTACTTGCCTTTTTTAACTGGTTTAGTTCACTTCATATAAAGTCTTCAAGTTTCCTATGTGTTTTGAGATAAGTCAGAATTTTCTTCCTTTGACAAGCTTAGTAATGTTCAGTGGTAAATATTTATGTTTTGCTGGTGCATTCGGCTGTCAGTGGACACTTGGATTTTTTCCGCCTTTTAGTTATTATGGATAATGCTTCTATGAGCATGAGTATACATTTATCTCTCATACCTTGTTTTCTATGATTTTGGCTATATACCCAGGAGTGGAATTATTAGATCATATAATAATTATTAGATCATGTAGTATCTATGTCTAAGTTTCTGAGGAACCACCATA